>NC_140955.1:109842520-110046345 GCF_014529385.1 Adiantum capillus-veneris | reverse complement strand
AATTGACCCAGATGGTCTTGGTGTATTTTTTAGATGAGCTTTCAAGCCTAGAGGAATATACTTTAGTTTTATATCACCCACCTTTTTTGTTATTCTCAATAAATTATTTCTTTGGAGGTTGAATCATCCTCTACTTCCTTCGCCAAGTTAATTGTTTGAGCCATCTTTGGCTTTGATGACATTAACAATTTCTTTCTTAAGCCCATCAAAACCGTCACCAAATTTTTCCCCTTTTCAAGTGTCACCTCAATTTGCATCTAATCTTGTTTTAACTTTGTTGTTTTGAACAATGGCCTTCCTAAAAACATTGCATAAGTAGTCCAAGCATCTTGCATCTTCAAAACCATAAAATTTTCTTGAAGCTTCAATCCATGCACTCATAGAGATTGTCAGTTTAGCATCTTAATTTAATGTACTTATCTCTGATCTACCATCCTCACCTGAAACGGTGCTAGCTCCAACTTTGCATTCTTCAACTTCAAGAATTCTAGAACCACCATTCAATAAAACCTCTTGAAACATCCAATCATCAAGAACAATTGGAATAGTAGAATCTACATCACCAGGACTAATCAGATAACTTGCAACACTTTGCTTCATTTAGAATTTTTGGATCCTTTGACTTCTTTAGTAGTCGAAAAAAATCGGTCTTTGAATTTTAGACTATTGATAGCAACTGATCCAGTGTAAAATATATCGGGGTATTCAAAAGCTCTTGAAACAATGCTACTTACTTTTTTCCATTGATTTCAACATTCTTCTACAAGTTCTTCCATTCCTTTGGATTCATATCTGCATTTCATACTTTCAAGATCTCCTCTACCACCTCATTAGGAACATCTTCCTGCTCTTTCCAATCCAACGGTGGCTTCAATTTTTCTTAAGCACTTATAACAACCATTACTTCTAAATTTTCCATCTAGGGACACTGAGAACAATCACATTCCGGGGAACAATTGCCCACTATCCAATCTTATCCATGATTTTGAGGAACCTCTACATCTATCAAGTTACTTTGTGGACCGTGGTGCATTGTCTTTCTCCCCTTGTTGTACAGTTGGTGCAAATATTGAGGCAATTGATGCTCAATTGACCCCTCCACATTCCACCCCTGCTAGTTCCAACCCTGAGGGCTCCAACCTTGTTGATTCTAATTTGATGGTTGTTTCCAGTTGTGCTATTATGGCCAACTCTGCTATTGATTCCAATTTCCTCCCCATGCTCTAAATTTTTTCCATCCGCCAAATCTTGACCAATCACCTTGATTGAAATTCCCTCTTAATGATGATCTTCACAAATTAAATGGTGCTCTCCATTTTGAGTATCGCTACTTTTGTTGCCTTTGCCATCCCTGATTTTTAAACGATATTTGTTGCTTTGATCCTCCTAGAAAAACTCTATGAGATTGTGTCATTTTCTATTGAATTCTCTCCAGAATTCCTCCTCTATAATTTGGGTTGTACCAACATTCCTTTGTCTTATGAACATCCTTATTGCAAATCTCACATTGAGCTGTCTTACTAATTGACTCCTTCTTAACCCCCAATTCCTTCAACTTCTTCTCTACAAGATTTTCAACCATTGCCTTTTCCTTGGACTTCTTGCCTGCCATCTTTTTACGTTTCTTCATCCTATGTTCACCCTCATCTGAATATGAATCACTGTTAAATTTTCCAATACATTTCATATAAGCATAAAAAGGGGGTATTCTCAACTATAACAAGTTGTAGATAGAGGTTTTCCCACGAATTCTCACATGCAAGTGGCATGACCTTTTCTACCTCCATCAATTTGCTTGAACTGAATGCCCAAGTAATGATACAAGAGCCCCAAATCTAGCATTTCAAAAGAGGCATTGAAGTCAACCTTGAAATCAACAATATGTCCCTCATTTGGCTGTGTGATCAGTATTTCGTAAACATAAAGCACAATTATTAGAAATACATCATTCGCAGACTTACATACAAACTGCTTTCAATTGGACTATTCTGCAAACAATGTGTAGCCAAGTTACCATGTATCTTCTCATACCAAACTTTTGGAGCTTGGTATGTGCTACCAAGTAATCATATTTGTCCCATATCAAGCTTGTGGAGCTTGCTTCAACCATACAATGCCTAAATAGGCCTACATACTTTGATGCCTTGCCCCCTTTGAACAAAAGCATGATGATGTGATACATACACTTCCTCATGCAAATCACCATCCAAATGCAATCTTTATGTCCAACTAATGTACATTCTAACTATTATGAGTTATGCACATAAGATTTGATTGGTCACCATACAACAAGTGGGAGCAAAAGTCTCATAAAAACTAATGCCCTTCTCTTTAACATAACATGTTGCTACAAGCCTATCCTTATGATGATCAACACTACCATTAAGCTTACATTTTATTTTGAGAACCCTCCTGGTACCAATGGCCTTTTTGTCAATAGGCAAGTTACACAAAGAGCAAGTGGCATTCTTCACAAGATAACATCATGTTCAAATACGTAGTAGCCAATCTGTTTTTGTATTTTTGTGCTTTATCAAACTACAGTGTCTCTTTCTCATCACATAAATAGACACAGCCAATAACATAACAATCTGATGTGTAAGAGGTATGATGTAAACCAAAACAAGTACTCAGCAATCAGCAAAGATGTATCCAATTTATTATCACCACACAAAGTTTTTACAAGCCATTTTGGCATGCTTCTAGCTTCCTCATTTTCAACCCTATTCTCATAAATTGCATCTTGCACATTTGCCTAAGAATATGATTGATCTATACTACATTTGAAACGTGCAAAGGTTGAAATTGTGCCTCATTAGACTTACATTTGTACTCCACCATTGAATAGAGGTAGCAAAGAATCATATACATTTCTTTAGCTCATAATTGTCAGGCTTGGTACATGCTAACAAAGTCTAAATTGCTTTTCCACAAAAACATCTTGACTAACCAAGATATTCTTACTTTGTGGATCATATGACTTGTAACCCTTAGTTTTAGCATTGTAATCAACAAAAATACATGCATATCTTATGATGTAATTTTTGCATAGGACCGGAAGATAGACCAAGCAACCAAAGACATGCAAGTGACCAATAGTACCTACTTGATTTGCGAGCCTCATAAGGAATGATAGAATGTAATGCTTTAGTTGGACACATGTTTAACACATTAGTAAAACACATGATAGCCTCAAGCCAAATGATGTAGTAAAGCCTGACTTTTGGTATATGGCATTGTTAATTTGGTATGTCATATCCATGACCAACCAAAAAACCAAAAAAACCAATTGTTTGAATATATACCTCAATCTAGGTAGAGGGTGCCTAATACAACCTAATTCTTTTTTAGTACATGAATAAGAACTGCTTGAAGCACATAAACACTTTGGACGTTGACTTTAATGGATGTATCCATGCATGCTGGGAGGAATCATCAACAAAAGTCAGAACGTATGCATGATTCCGGAACAACAATGTCTACATACAACCACAAATATTACAATGTACAAGCTATAACTTGCAAGTATCCTCACTATACACCCTCATTCCAAAACTTAGCAGGTTGCATTTTCCCCAAAATATAGCCTTTGCATACTTGTTTCAATGGCCCTTTAAACTGAGGCAACAAAGCAACGGTATCATATTTATGCAAACACAGAAAACTGGCCTACCAACAAACTGACATCGAGGTATTCAATCTACGCTAAGAGCAATAGAGATGTACTTCTATTGGCCTACCATGACGGCTGACATACAAGAGTATGTGTCGAAATGCATGGTATGTCAAAAGACAAAGTTTGAAAGAGGGAAGCAATTTGGATTACTCCAGCCATTGCCAAATCCTGATTCTCCATGGGAGAGCATATCCATGGATTTCATCTTTGGATTGCCTAAGTCTATCCATGGGAATACAGAATATGGACGATAGTTGACAGGTTTAGCAATCAAGCACACTTCATACCTGTCAAAAAGACTATCAAGGCACATCAAATGGCCAACCTCTTTATATCCCAAGTGTTCAAGTATCACGGCTTGCCAACGTCTATTGTGTCGAATAGAGACCCTCGCATGACCAGTAATTTCTGGAAGGGTCTATTCAAGAATTTGGGGACAGAGCTGAATTTCTCTTCGACATATCATCCTCAAACGGATGGCCAAAGTGAAATAGAAAACCTCACAATTCTGGATCTACTCAAGTCCTATGTAACGGAAGCAGATCAAAGGAATCAATGGGAAAAGTACCTACCTTTAATGGAGTATGCATACAATAACATTGTCCATACCTCTACGGGGAAGGCACCCTTTGAAGTGATTGAGGGAAGATCAAAAAGTCCCTTGCTACTTAAGGTACATGGGAAGATTTTCGTAGTAGATGAGTATAGTCGTGACCTAGACGAATCTTTTAAGAAGATTAAGGACACTATCTCTATCGTGCAACGAAGGCAAAAAGCTGCTGCGGATAAGAACATAAAGGCCTTAATGTTCAAAGAATATGATTGGGTTCTATTAAAGTTTCCCGAGGCTTGCTTAAGGCAAATGATGGGCAAGAATCCAACACGCCACCAAAAGTATTATTCCAAGTTGGCTAAAAGATACTATGGGCATTTCCAGATCCTGGAACCCATAAATGAGACGGCCTACAAGTTAAATTTGCCCAAGCATTGGCTTATGCACAATGCATTTCATGTAAGCCTGCTTGAGCCTTATAAAGGAGGGCCACCAAGAGAACTAGTCATTGAGGATCCACCGGAGATCGAGGATCAAGAGGAGGTTCTTCAACCTAAGGCAATTCTTCGGCATGAAGACAAGGTATTAAGAATTGGTAAGGTAATCCGATGGTATCTTATTAAGTTTAGGAACTATCATTTTGAAGATGCTAGATGGTTACAGAGAACCCAACTTAAGGATAGTGTGAACATAAAGAACATATATTAAAAAACAGAAAGAAATATAACAAAACAAAAAGAATATATATCAATACCAGCAAGATAATAAAGTATTTAGACTTACGATTGGTGGTATGCAAGCACGATGAACCTAGCGACTTCCCAATTAACACCTTGAAACCATTGGAGAAGATCCAGGAAGGAGATATCAGAATTGTTCAGCATGGTAGATGTCAGAGGATCAATAATATAAACAATTTCTTGGACATCAGCATGAAGAAGCAAAATTGCGCGCCTAACATAACAAGAACATATAAGAAACCATATAAACATTTGAGGAAAATATGGGTCAGAACCATGCAAGAGAAGGCCTTGGAAAATGTCCAAAGGACCTACTCGCTCGGTTCTGACCCATCGTGTTTGGAGAACACATGGGTGAGAGCCGAGCGAGAGGGTGCTTTGGAGATTATCCATGCCCCTATTCGCTCGGTTCTCACTATACTTAGAACCTTCAAATAAACAATTTTAAAGCACGGAGGCTTACCACATGTAATGGAATTGACATTTCTTTTAATTATTGCAGCTGACAGGTGGAAAAGACTTGACCGAGCTAGGCCTATGCATACGGAAATATATTTCATGTATTATTCAAGTGCTCTTTATGAGCTTTGGCCATTTATGACCGGCCGGCCAGTTTGTACTCACATTTGACCATTCAAGAAATCTATAAAACAAATACGTGCAAGAGGGAAATGGTCACTCTTGCACGGGGGGATATTTCACCCAGTGTCTGCGTTATTCTTCTCCTCTCCTCTCTTCTCTCTCTTGCCGCACCATCGTAGCACTCCACTCTAGGAGGTGCGCCTGCACGTGCGCTGTCTTGCTCTTTGTCTCTCTCTATTCGTGTACACCATGGATTATGCGTTGTGGGATTCGAGGTATGTAGATTTTTTCATTTCATGGCTTGTAGTATATTATTTTTTCTATTGGGCTCGCGACGTTTCCGTCTGTAGCAGTGGTATTAGAGCATAGGCTACACTCCAAGATTAAGGATTTCGACAAGCATCAACTAGTATTTTGTTCTCTCATGCTTTAATGTTGTTAGTTGATTCAGCTTGCAGTAATTTGTGTTGATTGTATAACAGTTAGTCACCTTTGAAATTAAAGAGAACTTATTATTTATTGTTATGATATAGTAATTACTAGTGAAATTATGATAATTAAACGTCATAATTTAACAAATTAAACTTAATGAAAATACTCAATAATAAGAAAGGATTAGCATATGGCCTTAGATAGGATATTATGGGGAAAAAAAAAACCAAGAGACAATGTATTTAGCCATGATGACACTTTGTAAATAGCGAGTATAATCGAATTCTGTCACATAGAACGACCAAAAAAAAAGAAGAAGTAGTAGCAACAGATTTTATGATGGATTGTTGTAGGAATATACCCAAGTGACCATGGTGATTATCCGAGTGAAGAAGTAAATGGGAGGAGAACATGAACTCAATTGCCTAATCAACCATCTCTCCGCTTAGTGGGAACGACCATCAAATTAGTTTTGTGAGAAAGCAATACTATTGTTTTCTTTTAATTAACGAACAGAGTTGAAACATAAAACCACAGCAGGTGGTGCAAGCGGGCAAGGACCATTACCGATGGATGTGCACTTGATATACAAGTACCGCCCATAGCTCCCCAATTGTCTCACCCCCCCTCACCCCCCCTGGTCGGCATGCAGAGTTCAACACTCTCTCTCGATCTTTCTCTTTCTCTCGTAGTTTCCAGCTGGCCCCTCTTGATGTCATGCAGCAGTTGAAATTCCCAATCCCCCTCTCTTTCTCTGGTCCACTGTCGACCATATTCTCTCTCTCGGCTCAACCACACAATTCCATGAAGCAGCCTCACCAGACTCCTGTGCCACAAGCCCTCGACTGCCAACCAATCATGCTCTCTCTCTCTCCCCCCCCTCATTTTGTTGTTGGTACCAGCACCCCATCTGATCTCGCTCTATCTCTAATTCCTCTCCTCCCACTCATTCTAGCCGCCATGCAAACCTCTTGCAATTTCGAGTTGCACGATATCTCCTTTTTCTCTCCCTCTCTCATCAAACTGCAGCCCACCCACTTGAATACATGAGGTCTCGCAACCATAACCACACAACTTTACGTCGGTTGTCCTCATCCTCACAGAACACCAACCGCCATGCAACTCACCAACACTCCCCAACCGTGACCAACAATTTCCTTAGTTTGCATGCCTTTGCTCTTTCGGATCATACCTTAGTCAGACACCTTAGATCAACGCGGCCATTCATTAACACATGCTTGCATCTGGCTGTGTTGAATGGCTGCATGCATAGTATCAAGACCGTCACCCCAAGGCTGCATGCGCCATCTTCCACTCCTCGTGAGGCTAGCACTAAACCCCAGCTCCAGCCCACACAATCCAGTAAACTTTGCGGCGTAGTTTTTTTTAAAAACTACTCACGACCACACCAGCTGCATGTCATGGAGTCTCTCTCTCCCTCTCTCTCTCCATGACCACCATCAAATTACCCTCTCTCAATGGCCGTCAACTGACACCCACACAGAAGCTGCCATCAACTACCACTCTTCTCGGTACTGCTCTCCGCTGCATGCGGACTCCAACTTAGTTGTAAATCCACACACACACACACACACACCTGTCATGCCGCTGCCTCTCACCCACCCACTTCAGTTAGCTTGAGCTGTTTCATTTTTCTCTCTTTGTTGAGCAGTTCTCCGTGCAACTTTTTCTCTACCCCATGTTAGGTGCATGAAACTCTCTCCCTCTGCCCCTCGTTTACTACACAAGGTGCGCACACACCCAGTTTGGACTCCCTACTCATGCTAAACGCAGTATGGCATGCAACTGCTATGGCGCAGTGGTTGCTGTTTGGTTCTAATCGGCCAAGCTTCGGGGGGCAAGAGCTGAGAACCGTCTGCACTATCACTGTCTGTGCTGTCACTCATTTACCCCCCTCCAAGAGGCATAGAAGTTGATGAAAACCCCATCCACTCTATACTGGCCATAGCTACACCCCACTATGCAATTCTCTCCTCGGCTTGCCCTGCAGTTCCACACCCCCGCCACCTCATATAGGAGATGAGCTACAATTCTGCCGCTCCTACCGTGCTGACCATCGGTGTAGTTGTCATGTTATTCATTTTGGAAATATTGTAGATTCCCACACATCACTGCCTGTGTGTTTTGCATCACCTCCTCTCTCTCACACAATATCCAACGCTACAACGGGACATGGAGGAGCACGGTCGAGCCTCAATAATCCGAGGTTGCGACGATGACTTCATACGCCATTCAGACTCAGATGAGTGCAATAATGTGCGGGAGGTGGGCACGCCAACACAATGGAAGTGTAACTGATTATTTTGCGCGAAGCTCACAGCTTACGATAATCTCAACAGTACTCACGACGAGCATCGATGCAGGGCATGATGAGGAAGCGTGTGAGCATGAGAAATTTTGGGTTATTAATGGGATGTAAGGAGCCCCTGAAAAGGCACTTTAACAGTCTCGCTACGACTAAGTACAAACGTGGGCATTGATGAAGCTCTGTAGGCGATCGATGTAATATCTCCCCAGAAAGCACATGGCGTGAGCCATCTTCATATTGATGCTCATTTTGATTTTACTTCACTTCATTTCATTTTGTATCTGAACATTGTTTTAGATCTATAAGGCTTGTATGGTTTTGGTCCCATACGCACTAGGAGACAGTTAATATAACACTTCATTTCTTCTCTCTCTCACTCTTACCCATCCCATTACGACTCCAATGCAATACTTTCCTTGACAATGAACAATCGGACATTCACGACGATGCGGTTGCATTTCATCTGATGATTTCAGACTTAGTTTTAGTCTTTTATTGTAATTCATTTTATTTTTGTACCAAGGTATTGGATTAAATCCACAAGAATTTTTTCATTTTATTTTCATAGGTAATTTTGGTATTTTAATGACGATTACTATAAAATTTCATTTCATTTCACTTTCTTCACAACCCCCCACCATCCCCCTATTGTTATGTTTTCATAATTCACGTCAATCATGTTATATTTTTTATAATTATACAATGTATAATAATCCACTAATTGCACAAAAAAAAAGACACAATAGCGACACACATCTACCTGGTATGTGAAAAAAAAAACACAAAAGACATGGCTCATATATAACTTGGACATCAGTGTGCTACCTTAACCACCCTCAAAATTGCAGCTTCTCCCGAGAAACTTTGCTCATTCTAGTTGAACATGGTCACTGAGTTGAAAACAGTCTTTTGATGGAACTCTCAACCACAATTAAGTGCTTCAAAATTGTTTGAGCACAAGTTGTCCTGCATCTACTCATACACTTGATAGGTTCTTGGTATTGTTATTACAATGTTCATAATTGTGTTCTATGTTTATTTAGCATTCTTTTCAAACGACTCTATCTAAATTTTAGTTACACACACTCTTTGTGCCTTATGATTCCACTTTTAATGCCAATGGTAAGCAGATATATCACACATTCATGTCAACTTCTCACTGTTAACATGGCATGTCCCTTGTATGTCTATCACTATGATCGTTCCCATTTTGTACAAATTCTCTCTTGAATTATCAGTTTTAAAATCAATAGACTCTAGATATTCCAGCTTTTTGGCCACGTAAATTCAATGTATAGTTAGATTGTTGTTGAATTTAACACAAAATTGTTTTTAGTGCTTTGTTTTTTTTTCAAAATTTTGCAGATAAGTCTACATACAATGTTCACATATCAAGCTCCAGGTATGACATTGCTTAATACATTTTGATAATACCCCCCTTGAAACATCATTACAATTCTCCTTGATAAATACAATCTCTCTATGTATCTTTAGGCCTATAAGTAACATTATCTAATTCCCCAAAGGGGTTATCCCGTCTCTTCTCTTATCTTGGCCCCTCCAAATTCTCCCACCCTTCACCACATCTGCTTATGTGCAAATCATCTAGTTTAATAATGGTTTGATAAATTAATGTTTATTATATTTAAATTCTTTTAAGTGAGTCTTTTTGTAGACATTCTCACACCCCTATGCATACCCAAGAACCTTTGCAACATGCAAGAATTTTTCCTTATGATTTTAAGAAGACAAAACTTCCTTATGTTGCTAAATCCATTGTTTCTAATGTCATGGCTTCTACTTTCTTTGATTGGACTCTTTACTCAGATGACTTGTCAAACCACTACTTACATGAGCTCAGTTGGTGTGCGATGATCGCTAAGATTTGGTACATGCTTCCACATTCCAATCTATTCCAATTTCATATCAAACGGGTCATTTATTTTTTCACTTTTTTCTATGCCTAGCCTAGTCCATTGGTCATGGACACACAGATTCGCCGATTTAGGCAGTGTGTAGATACTCATCTTGGTGCAGATCCACCGATTTAGGCAGCACATTGATAAATAATAAATTCATGATTTTTAAGCAATATCAAATGCAGATACATCAATTTAGGCAACATTAGTGGAGATTCTCCGATTTAGGTAGTACATCTTATTGGTGTAGATTCACCGATTTAGGCAACACTGATCACAAAATCATGCTGCAGTGGCTGGCCACCACTGTAACTGGTATGATTTTGTTACGCGGGTACATCATGAAAGTGATTAGGATTTGGTCTTATATTGTGGAATTGGAATTGGATTGGGATTTGGTATCTGATGATTATTTTATCACAACAGTGTTTATGTGATGAGACTTGACATTATGAGATTGATGATGCGTGTGACCAATGATATCCTGATTCATCAAGGTATGACATATACTGCTTATTCTAGTGGTATGGGACACTAGAATAGGTAGTATATGGATGACGGCAGGGATAAGCAATGTTATCTCGTTTCATAAATTTTTTTAGTTGTCAATGAGCTATTTCTGACACAGAATACTAATCACTATTTTTAACAAGTATGGTTTGCAGATTTTTATCTTCGCAACTGAGAACAATTGCTTTCCAACGGAGAGATATATAATGGAATTGACATTTCTTTTAATTATTGCAGCTGACAAGTGAAAAAGACTTGACCAAGCTAGGCCTACACATACGGAAATATATTTCATGTATTATTCAAGTGCTCTTTATGAGCTTTGGCCATTTATGACCGGCTGGCCAGTTTGTACTCACATTTGACCATTCAAAAAATCTATAAACAAATACGTGCAAGAGGGAAATGGTTACTCTTGCACAGGGGGAGATTTCACCCAGTGTCTGCGTTATCCTTCTCCTCTCCTCTCTTCTCTCTCTTTCCGCGCTAGCGTAGCACTCCGCTTTAGGAGGTGCGTCTGAACGTGCGTTGTCTTGCTCTTTGTCTCTCTCTGTTCGTGTACAACATGGATTATGCATTGTGGGATTCGAGGTATGCAGATTTGTTTGTTTCATGGCTTGTATTATATTATTTTTGCTATTTTGTAGGGCTCGCGAGTCTTAGCTACCGTAGGTATTGCTCAAGTTGGAAGAGTTGAGCATATTCAAGTTAGGTCGTTCATGCTGGAATAGGTGAGCATAAGAGTCAAAATTGATATAATCTAAGTCGGAAGAAGAAGAAGGAGAATGTCTAAAAGACACTCACGCATTGAACACATTGAGGAATGAGTGGAGAAGCTTCTACATAAAAAAAACCTTCTACCTTCTAGGAAAAGTGGAAGCTATTGAGATGCCTTTGGATATCACAAGTGCTACATTCTTCCCTTCACGTACCCATCAACTCCACTTCTCACACATCATGGTTTTATTGAAACAAATCTCAATTCTCATATGCATTTAGAGTGTCCCATAATTGGAACTTGCAATAGGCACTCTTTTCTTGATTCTCCCATGCACTCACCTTGCATGAACAGGTACTCAAAGCCCAAAAAAGCGCAACTCAAATAAGAGCGTATACCAAATCCATTTTTTCCAGTGGGTTTTTCCCTTTGGTCATCTAGATTTCAAAACTTAAAGGTAAGAAAACACTTCAATAATATATGTACATACATCAAATCAATAAGGAAAGACTACAAAAGGAAACAGGGATCTTACTAAGGAGGTACAAATAATGGTTGTCTCACAAGACAAAGTGGCAAAGCCGTGCAAACTTCTCTACACAAATCATGGTAACAAAAACTAAAGAACAAGCTTTAAAAAAAGTATCACGAGAAGTAAAGTACTCATAGACGAAGACACAAGGAACAATCATCGGAAAAGCGACATATATATCAAGTTGTAGAAAAGCATTGTCAACAAAAGCCATTATCCTTTGTACACAAGAGAGTCCTTTAAAGAGGGTCACAAATCACAAGCGAATGCTCATCTCTAACAATTGACAGTAACCTTCAAAACAAAAATCAAAGGACACTCTTGCAAAAGACAACAAGTCTTGTCAGGGACGACAAGAATGAGGGAGGGGGGAGTGTTGAAGTGGTTGACCAACACATGCCAAATCTAAGGGATCAACGGGGTCGCATTAGTTAATTATAACATTTTTGCCTAGAGCTGGCTATTGTAGTTCACTGATTACGAGAAGTCTTTTTAATGTTGGAAATCTTGAGAAAACCCCTGTAATGATGAAAATGGATGGAGAGTCATATTCACTCAATAATTGAAATTAGTACCCCTTTTAGCTAGAATATCCAACTTAGGATTGAGGTATATAAACCAAACCCTTGTAACCTTGAGATAGAGTTTTTTAAAATCAATCTTCGGCTAAACTATGTTACGTACGGTGTGCCATTTGTGAGTGGTTCTTTCTTCTCTCTCTACGCATGCTACATGAGCGACATTGCTTAGGTGACTCCATCAACGCGTTAGCTATGGCAAGAGTTACCCATCGACCCCAAGCACGCGCAGTTCTGGATTCCTTGCAAAGAGATCTTCCTTGAGCTTCAAGGTGAGTTTTCTCCCTATCTGTGTGTCTTTCATTATTGTGTTATATCCACGCGTTCACGGCAAGACAAGCTTCACCTTAGGTCTAATCATGTTCAAAATTGGTGACCTGAATTTTATTGTCAGACATCATACGCGATTGTGATTGCATGTGTGTGTGTAGATAATATATTGGGGTAGAGACTTTAGGGTAGTGTTCTCTAGGTGTATAGGGAATAGCCCTCAAGTTTCATAACAATTGGACATTGTCAGGTTATGTTTCAAGAGGTACATGTGTTGTAGATATGGTAGTCTCCATGTATATAGTGGGTAAGGAAAGATTCCTTTGTGATGATTGTCTTAGAAGATCAAGGAGGTGATTGAAAACCACTTGCTTGTTTCCATGCACTTGGGGGTCATTGCTCCATCCTTGGCTGACATTGTCTTGGTCTTATTCTTGTTGTGCTAGCATTAGGCTGTCAAAGTGGTTGACCAACACATGCCAAATCCAAGCGGTCAATGGAGGAGAATTAATTAACTTTATCATTTTTGCCTAGAGCTGGCTATTGTAGCTCGATGATTATTGAAAGTCCTTTTAATGTTGTAAATCTTGAGAAAACCCCTGTAATGATGAAAATGGATGGAGAGTCATATTCACTCAATAATTGTAATTAATACCTCTTTTAGCTAAAATACCCAACTTAGGGTTGAGGTATATAAGCCAAACCCTTCTTGTAACCTTGATATAGAATTTTTTAAAATCAATCTTCGGCTCAACTATGTTACATATGGTGTGTTGTGTGTGAGTAGGTCTTCCTTCTCTCTCTACGCATGCTACAAAAGCAACATTGCTAAGGCAACTCCATCAATGTGTTAGCTACGATGAGAGCTACGTAATTGGCGCCAAGCATGCGTAGTTCTACATTCCTTGCAAAGAGATATTCCTTGAGCTTCATGGTGTATTTTCTCCCTATCCGTGTGTTTGTTTCATTATTGTTATATATCCACTCGTTCACGGCAAGACAAGCTACGCCTTACGCCTAATCACATTCAAAATCGCTGACCTGAATTTTATTGTCAGACATCATACGCGATTGTGATTGAGTGTGTGTGTGTGTGTAGATAATATATTGGGGTAGCGAGTTTAGGGTAGTGTCCTCTAGGTGTATAGAGACTAGCTCTCAAGTTTCGTAACAATTGGACATCGTTAGGTTATGCTTCGAGAGGTAGACGTGTTGTAGATATGGTAGTCATCATGTACATAGTGGGTTAGGATAGACTTCTTTGTAGTGATTGTCTTAGAAGGTTGAGTCATTAGGAAGAGGATGGGGTCTAGGAGGGCCTCTTTATTTTCCATGAGCTTATGGAGGTATTTAACAATTTGACAAATATGTGTATGCCATGTGTACAAGAATGTTGGGTGTGTAAGAGATATTTGAGAGTGGTCAAAGGATGCACTTTTCTCCCAAAAAAAGGAGGTGGACAATTTTATAATTTTCGGTCTTCCATAACTTACACATATGATCTCCGATTTGAGCGGAGATCATAGATCTTGAATATACACTTTGATCTCTTTCCATAGATATGCTACATGATATGGTTTTACCCGCTAGATTTTAAATTCCATTTCAGGGGGAATATTTGAATTCAAATAAACTATCTGTTTTGCTTGTTTGAGTTCAAAAGTTTTCCTTTGATTACTTTCTTGATACTAAAGACTTCCTTAAACTGCCAAATAAAGAGGCCCTCCTAGACCCCATTCTCTTCCTAATGAGGTGATTGACAACCACTTGCTTGTTTCAATGCGCTTGTGGGTCATTTCTCCATTCTTGGATGACATTTTGTTGGTCTAGTTCTTGTTGTGCTAGCATCTAAGATGACAAATATCGTCCCAACAAAGGATTTGGTATGGCCAAACTTGCAAGGAAAGCTTGAAAACCTCAGGCAACTTGCAAGATGCTGGCATAGAAGGAAAGTAAATTGCACGATCAACAAGACAATTCGACAAGAGTATGTCATTAGGTATGCATTTGAATTTACTTTTAATGAAAATGTGCTTGATAACTATGGCATGCATCAAACGTGTGTGCTTCCATGGAAGTTTTTCCATAATTGTGCATTTTAAGTGTTGAAAGCACAAGCAAGACTTGTAGCGATTACCATAAGAACCAAATTTTTTTCCAAATACATTGCTAACAAAGAGAAAAGATTGGTTTGAAGACAAAACTCAAGAAAGGCTTGAGTAAGAAATGATTTCAAGAAGAAGCATGGCTTCTCTCCATGCAACACATTGACAAGAGCAGCTCAATTGAGTTTGATCATCAGGGTTTGAGATTTCCTATTTTCACGAGTTTTTGAGATTTATGTATGATTTCATACTGTAGGATATTTTTAAGAGGTTAGCTTTTGATGCAAAAGCAAGGTCAACTAGAAATTTTCAGTATCTCAAGGAAATAACTCGTAACACAAAGAGGTCGTGAATACTTGACAATTGTTGGTGGGTGAAAGCATGAATAGGTGGAAAGCTATATATGTGATATAATAAAAAAGCATAGCATGGCATTGGGGGTGTGGTCACTGGTGCCATATTTCAGACGTCCAAATTTATATTCTAAAAATTGTTATACTAAAAAATTCATCCTTCACACACCCACTTTGTTTCATGAGTAGTTGGGAGTTTCAAACACCGTGCGCCCCCCCCCCCCCCCCCCCCCCCCCCCCCGACCTCTCTCTCTCTCTCTCTCTCTCTCTCTCTCTCTCTCTCTCTCTCTCTCTCTCTCTCTCTCTCTCTCTCTCTCTCTCTCGCGCGCGCGTGCTCAAGGTCTATTGTGCTTAGATCTTTTACTTTGCAAGTTTGGGTGCTTCATGGACGATTGCAGTAACCGCCCTCTTCTCTTCGAGGTATGTCTCTCCCATTGAACATGTACATGCTCTACTGCTTCAGCACGCGCGCCCCACCTGGGATCATTTAGCTACATTAAGCTGCATTTGGAGCTGCATGAGTGCCACACCTTGCTCATTTGCAACAAGAGGCGAGCAAAACCTAATGCTCCTACTGCAGCTGGCTGCATGAGAGGACATAGACTCCCAAGGTAATTTGCTAGTCCACAAGCTGCATGCAATCTTGGGGCAAATCCCATAGCACTTCTTCTTGAATGCCCTACTTACAAGAGCAGGCCCATGAAGTTTTTGTTTCTTTTTAGCAGGGATGATAAGAAAGGGCACACCATGTCTCATGAGTTCATTGGATGATGTGCATGTATATCACTCGAGACTGCATCATGGCACCTTCCTCAAAGCATCCGATTCAAGCAAGCAGCAGTCTAGTTAGGAACATAGAACCACCTCTGCATACAAAGTTTGGTCGTCTTGCCGAGAAATTTCATATGGAGCGTCGATTGCCATTGGAGGGAGTTGATCCGCATAGCTTCACAGGAAACAAAGACATCTCTGACGAGGACTGGGAAGTTGTCTCTATATGCCCAATGCCTGTTTCGGGTAGCCAAAAGAACGTGAAGGCATACCATGCTCGGTCGGATTTCTTACAAAAGCTTGTGTGGAGACACTAGGATGTCTACCAGGAGGGTCCCTTCATGTATGAAGTAGGGACTCAGCCTTTGCATTGGAAAACTGCAGTGAATCTGGAAAACATCAAATTTCTTGGGCTATCTTTGCAGAGAGGGCAATGAGAGCCTCAGAAGAAAGACACAACTTGCAAAACAAGATCAAGAGGTGTGAAGAGTAGATGAGTGGTAGAGGGAGAGGCTCCAAAACCACTGCCGCCTCTACCAGATCATCATTGAAAATAGAAGGTATGTTTGTACCATTGTCAAGCGTGCCTACAGGAGGATTCTTGGTACAATTGGAAGAGGAGGATAGCAGGGAACTTGCAAAAATGAAGAATATTGCAGACGGCAGATTGCAAGACTATAAGTCAAGACTTGAGGGTGCAAAGAAGTAGGTAGAGGATCAAGTCAGAGAATTGCATAGGGATGAGGGTGCTCAAAGCTCAAACACTTTGGCCATAAAGTTGCAAACGGAGATTGATTGAGTGCAAGACCCTGTAGCTCAACAACGCCTGATTGATTTGATTGGACAATTCTCGAATACTACTAGAGAGAACGTTGTTGAATTAGAAGACAATGTGGCTAAAGCAAAGGTGCATACCCTCCTACATGTGCTTCACTTTGTTTTGGAGTATGTGGTTCACTTCCATGTGGTTATGTGGTTAGAGTGTTTTGGATTGTATGGTTATGTATTGTATGAGCATATTCTATTTCTGCTATCTGCTATATAGCACAAAATATGTGTTATATGGTCACAACATAGCGATCAGCTTCATGGAGTGGTTGGTTATTGCTATGTGCTATGTGCTATATGGTCACAACATAGCCATCATCTTCATGGAGTGGGTGGTTATATGGTATGTGTGGTTATGTGCTATGTACTTTATAGTTCAATCTAGGTGCAGCATGTTCACAATAGTACCCTCATCTATTTGGAATGTGTGTGATTCTATGCTATGTGCTTTGTGTGGTTATGTGCTATGTGATACATAGCACAATGGACAAGTGTAATATGTGCTATATAGCATAACCTGTATGCTATATGCTCGCAGTATAGCCCTGAAGTGTGTGTTAAATACTGATATGTGCTACATAGAACAATATTTGTATGTGCTATGTGCTACATAGCACATTTTGTGTGTTATATGTTCACAATATAGCCTTGGAGTGTGTGGAATAGTGAATTGTGCTATATAGCACAATCTCTATTTTTGCTATGTGCTACATAGCACATCTCTAATTGTGATATGTGCTACATAGCACAATATTTGTTCTATATGCTATGTGCTATGTCTCATATAGCCCGCTGCATATCATATACCCAACAAGCTTGTGCTATATAGCATATAGAGAAAATGTTTGGGCTATATCTAGTATTTTAAAAAGTCTCTCTGCTATGATCTACAGTGCATACTCTATGTAGCACTTATAGCACATTATACTTGGGCTGTGCTATGTGCTATATAGCACAATGCATATCATATACCACATCAAGCTTGTGTTTATAGCATATAGAGTAAGTGCTTGTCTTATGTGTGGTATTGCAAATAAGGGATAAGATTCACGCTGCATATTCTTTTCAGCAATCTGCTGTTGTTGGGTTATTGAGACTTAAATTAGATGTGTTGTCTTCTTTGTTTCACAAGCACTACTTGCAGAAGTAGAGACCAACATAGCACAGGAATCAAAGCACTTTAAATTTTGTGTTACCCTGGAGAGGACTTACATAACGTGGGAGCCAGTTTGATGAAGCCTTTTCCTCCTATGGATTTTAAGCAGAGCATTAGCAAGGTGGCACTTAATGGGTTCTACCATTGTGTAGGATGTGGACTCCCGTTCGATGCCAGAAGCTTGGATGTATTCTCCATGCCTTGCACCCATGTGTACCATATGCTATGCTTCGCGCATGTATGTAGGGACTATGGCTATTGTGTTGCACTAGATTGCAACATGTCTTTTCCGCCTAGAGCTAAGCATATGATTGGTCTGAAGGTGAAGAGTGAGATGAAAGAATCAAGTGCAGGTAGTCACTGTGTCAATTATTTACTACTACTATTGCAGGTCCACTTTCCATTGATAGTTTAAACTCTTGCATTCATTGAAATCATTTGCACGTACAAACATCGCAGTAGAGACCTGTATACAAGAATCATTGAGGACAAAAACAGAGAGAGTCTCTACGCAAGCCACTGGTTGGTACCAAAATCAGTATTTATGTGTGTATTTTGGGATACTCCAAGTGAGACTTTGTAAATAGCTAGCTTTGTAGAACAATCATCGCATGCTTGCTCCAACAAGACGATGCATTCCACAAGGAAGAATGGCCTGATTACTCAAGGGATGCAGCCATGCCTTGAAGCGGAGTCTACCCGAGGGATGCAGCCATCCCTTGAAGCGGAGTCTGCCGTAGGGGATGCAATACGTGGAGTAGTTGAAGACATCTTGATGGAAAAGTCTTCTGCAGTCAAATCACCTAAGCAAGAACTAACTCCAAGAAGGCTGTTGCGTTATCCGTTGAGTTCCAAAGCATCACCAAGTGTGGACACTAGAGATGAAGCATCAGATGAGGCAGTTGCAGATGCGGTGAAAGAAACACCCGCTCTAGTGGGGAAGAAGCCAACACCAAATCTCAAGAAATCGACTCCCAAGAACTTAGGTGGAAGTCCCACAATGGATATACCTCTTGATTCATTTAGGAAGAAAAGAAACCAAATGCAAAGCAATGAGTGTGTTTTTGTTGTAACTTCATGCACTTAGAAGATGTCTTTAGAAGGAATGTGCAATCCATTGCACCCCTATTGTATCCATGCTCATTGATGAATCAAGTGTTGGAATTTGTTAGTGACGTGTCTCTTAATTCTTTGCATCAAGTAGTTGCAAACTATTTGATTTATTTTCTGTACATGTTTAGTAATATCTTTCTACTTTCTCTTCTTGTTGATAATCAAGAAGCTGAAAAAGAGGAACTTGCATGAGATGCACTCGCTCTTTAGGGTTTCTAGATGAGGGGTCTCTAGGTGCACTGGCTCGGTCTTATCGTGTGAAGAATCCAAGAAGGGGTGCTACAGCTTCCTGGGGGGTTACAGGAAAAAATAAGTGTCTTTTGATACAGTTGAGGGCTCATGCACGAATACATACACACACACACACGCATATACGCACCGCACCACAAATACAAAGTAAAAAACGACTACGACATCGACGAATAAAGAAGAAGGATCCAAAGCACGCGCCGCCAACAACAAAAAGTGAAAATGCATCGAAGGCATGTCCTGGTCAACTCCGAAAAGAAGTCGCTCGACATCGACGCACCGGCAGCACACCATTCGCCCCGGAAACATGCAACCACGATGCCATCCGAGTAATTTATAGGTTATTTTCATCATTATCTTCAGTTTTCACCCAAGCCATTGTAAATTTCCACTTTTTTGTAAATATCCTCTCTAGGTGAAAAGAAGGGAGAGGATCTCACCACCGGTACTAGGAGAAATCCTCTCCACCACCGACTTTTTGGATGATCTCGACATTACTTGTGTCGTCTCCAACAAAGATGATGACGTTTCACGACTTAGAATTTTTTCTCTACTGATGAAAGTAGAGGCCAAGTCCTGGTATAATGCATTGCCTCAGGCTACCAAGAATGCATGGGATGTGTTAAGAGCTACTGACAGAATTAAAGCAGGGAGGCCTGCTGGAGTATGCCACCTACGAGTCAAAATTTGTGGACTTATGGGAGAGATGGGTTGCCACACTGGAGGAAGGCGAAGGAGCGCCTAATTTCCTAAAGAAGGACAATTTCATTGCTGGTCTATGGTCACTGCTTAGAGAGAAGGTGAAGGGAAGGTTTCGTGCAACATATGAGTTGGCAGTCGAAGTAGCCCGCCTTAAAGACAAGAAGTTGCGCATGCAAGCAAGAGTAAACGAGTCAGAAGAAACAAGCTCGGCCCGACCAACCCCAGTGGCTGCAACAACCAATCATAGAGTCCAACCACAGGAGGCATCAAAAGAACAATAAGACCTGCTGAGTCGCACCACCACCCAACTAGAGAGTTTATCTGTGCATCTGGTGCAGCAAGGGCATGCATCTGGCAAAAACCCAGAACAAGGAAGGGGACAAGGAAGGCTGAACCCATAGTACCACTGTTACAACTGCGGGGAAGATGGCCATGGAATGTACTACTGCCCACACGCGAGGAGGCAAAATTTCATTAGAGGGGGGAGACAGAATCAGATCTCTCTGCCAAGAGCAAGACCACCACCACCTAGGCAGCCAGGACCAATCTCACCGGTCCAAATCCTTTGACCACCTGTACAACAGAAACCACCACCCCAACCTCTCATCCTGCAACTACCCCCACCACCTCCTGTGAACCAAGCGATGAGTGTTATTAGCTTAGAGGCTAAAGTGAAGGCGAAGGTAGAAGAATCATCTCGAGAGAAGCACAAAAGAAAAGAAAAGGTAGAAGAAGTGGATGCTATGGGAGTGAAACGTGCCAGGCACGAGGAGGCATCTCAAAGAGAAGAGAAGATGAAAGGGAAGGCCGAGTCTAGCAAGCAAGCAGCTAGACCGCGGCGGAAGATAGACATTGTGGACTTCTCACTAGGTGAGTATGCAAAACCCTATAACTTAGTTCAAGATGTGTTAATACAGGGCCCGAAGATAACTTGGCCCCAATTACTCCACCTTGCACCCAGAATGAAGAGGCAATGGACGAAAATGGTAAGTACCAGAAAGCCAAGACCCAAGATAGCTGGGGCTATCTTTGGGAGGGATCTCGACAACATCCTGCCAAAACCATGGACGCTCATATCAAGGGGCAACGGATTTCAAACGTCTACATAGATGGTGGCGTGCAAATATGCATCATGAGTGAAAAGATGATGCACCATCTAGGTCTAGAGGTAAGTAGGCCGGCACCCTGCCGAGCGAAGATGGCAAACAATGTAAGAGTGAAATGCGTAGGCATTGTAAATGCGGTCAAAGTAAAATAATTCAATACAGAAGTGGAGGTATACATCTTCATCATGCAACACAAAGGGGAGGGCTACCCCATCATTCTTGGGAGGCCTTGGCTTATGGCTATGGAAGCTAAACAAGACTGGAGCACCGGAATGATCCAGATGAAGGATGCTAAAGGGAAATCTATATTCTACAACATGAGGACTGGAAAGCAGCGCAACATGATCTTGGAGGCTTCAGAAGACAAGTCCACCAGCGACTACTCATCTACCTCAGGAGAAGAGACGACCACCACCGACGGAAGTGACAGTAGCATCGAAGTAATGGGAGTCATTCTTAAAGACCCAAATAGATTAACACAATCTGAAGCAACCTCAGCAAGCCAAGAGGGATCATTAGGTATGCAGTCCTTGGAGGATGCAGGTAAGCTATAAAAAATGCTCTCAAATGAGTTAACCAATGAATAAAGAAAGGAGTATGTCTCCATGTTAGGTAGCTTCACCACTTTGTTCATTGATGGCTATGATAAGATCACAGGAATTACAATAGTATAACACCACATAAATCTCAAGGAAGGGAGTAAACCCGTAGTACAAAAGCTCAGAAGACTTGGAGTAATCCAACAAGAGGCATTGCTTAAAGAAGTGAGAAGTTTGCTACAAGCAAGTTTCATCTATCTTGTCGAAGACTCAGAATGGGTCTCCCCAGTAGTAGTCACAAAAAAAAAAAAGGTAAGTGGAGAGTCTGTGTCGATTATAAACCTCTCAATGCAGCCATGAAGAGGGACCACTTTCCCCTCCCATTCCAGGATGAAATACTCAATGAAGTGGCAGGTCACGAACGATACACAGTATGCGATGGCTACTTAGGATACTTCCAGATTAGCATTGCGGAGAAGGATCAGAAGAAGACGACCTTCATCACACCTTGGGGATGTTTTGCCTACAGAGTGATGCCGTTTGGCCTCACTAATGCCCCGACCACGTTTTAATGCTATGGGACTTTTGTTTTCCAACCCTACTTTGGAACATCAATACGGGTTTTCATGGATGATTTTTGCATTTATAGCTCACAAGCCCTTTATTTAAGCAAAGTCTATGATGGCTCAACGTGGACAAGTGTCATATTGGTCAGAGCAAAGTCAATCTCCTTGGTCATGTAATTTCAGCAAAAGGAATCAAGACTGACCCGAGCAAGATTCAGGCTCTGGTATCTTTATCATCACCCACCACCGCCAAGCAGCTGGTTTCTTTCCTTCACAAGGTAAGATACTTAAGCAGGTTGATTCACCTGCTATCGCAAGTGGTCCTTCCCCTACAACAACTCACCCAGAGGGATGTCTTCTCATGGAGTGAAGAGAACGAGCAGCAGTTTACTGAGGTGAAGAAAATCCTAGCTAAGGTTCCCACTATTTCACCTCCTAAGTGGGACGAGACATTTTATGTGAACCCTAGTGTGGGAAGTGATACACTCAGAGAAGTGCTAATGCAAAAGGACCCCAAAACTTCTTTCATGCGCCCTATTTACTTCTCTAGTCGGGTCATGACCCCATCAGAAAAAGGATTTACCGAAGTAGAACACATGGTTTTGGCACTAATGTTTGCTACTACAAAGTTCTGCTCCTATCTCCTGCCTAGACCCTTTGTAATCCTGACAATGGAGGAGGTCTTTCCATATGTAATGCGACGCATGGATGTCTCATCTAGGATCTCAAAGTGGTTAATTAGACTATAAGAGTTTGACTACACCATGCAAGTAGAAAACTCCACCAGGGCCAGTTTAGCGGGAATTCTCACTCATCGCCATTATGAGAAGAAGCTGAAGGTCAACATGGAAGAAAAGGGAGGAACACCAACGATAGAAAGTCCTAGGCTAGAGAGAGCTCACTCTCTTTTCTTTGACGGAGCATACAAGAGAACAATGGATCAGTCTGCAGCAGCAGGCATGGTCATTTTCAATGAACAACAAGAAAGAGTATTCTCCATGGGGCAGTTGTTACACTCCCACTCAACCAATGAAGTAGAATATGCATCCCTAATTCTTGGGTTGGAACAATGTATTTCACAAAGAATTCAGCGCCTAAATGTGTTCAGCGACGCTTTGCTTTTGATAAGGCAAATAAATGGCACCTGGGATTGCAAAAATCAGGTTTTACTTGGTCAACTTTGCCAAGTTAAGGACCTTTTAAAGAGGTTTGAAGCAGTGAAACTATTCCATCTCCCCAGAGCAGAAAATCAAGAGGCAGATGCGCTAGCTAAAGAAAGAATACAAGACGTTCCCGTAGGGGCGATTAAATTAAAACTACCCCTCTTCCAAGGTAGTGATGATATGCTTGATATCATCAGTTTTCTAGATACAGGAGAATGTCCAGCAGGACACACCAAAGGCCAAAAATAGTGGTTGGTAAGGAAGGCTACTAGGTACCGCCTTATAGAAGACCACTTGTATTGTAAGGGCAAAGATCAAATTCTCAGGCGGGTGCCAACCTCAAGTGAAATCACAGAGGTAATTTCAAGTTGCCATGACGGCGTCTGCGGTGGTCATTTTGCTCTAGATATCACTAGTAGGAAGATTCTACAGGCAGGATACTTTTGGCCTAGTTTGAACAGGGATGTACACCATTGGTGTAAGACATGTAAGGCTTGTCAAGTGGCCAGGGATCACACGTTAACCTACGAGCCACAAACCCCTATCATTTTATATGGTCCTTTTGAGAAATGCGGAATAGACGCAATCGGTCCTTTACCAAGGTCCCAATCAGGTAAACTGTACATCATAGTGGGTGTAGACTAGATGACTCAATGGGCAGAAGCAACGACCACCATCTGCATTACAGCCCAAGAGGTGGCAAAGTTCATTTTTGAGCATATCGTTTGCTGTTTTGGTACTCCTCTTGAGATAATATCAGATAGAGGACCAGGATTCAGAGGTGATTTGGTGGGAGAACTGATGAAGAAGTTAGGCATCACACGTCGGCATTCCACACCATACTATCCCCAATGCAATGGTCTGGTAGAGAAGGTAAATGGAATGATTTGCAAAATCATCACAAAACAGGTGAACAACCACACAGGGGACTGGGATAAACATCTCATGGCAGCTCTTTGGGCCTATAGAACAACCTTCCGAACATCACTAGGTTTCACTCCTTTCCATCTGGTTTATGGGAAGGAGGCAATTCTACCCATTGAGGTACAAATAGCCATCTTACGAGTCTTGGCTAGCCAGACACATCGTCCAATTGTAAACCTCTGAAACCACATCTTGGATCTGGAGAGACTCCAACTGGATAGGGAAGAAGCAATCAATCACTATGCAGCACAGGTAGAACGACGTCCGCTCACTTTCAACCAAGGGCTTAAAGAAAAGGGACTGGAAAAAAGGCATGTTAGTACTGCAATATGACAACACATTTGACACTAGGAAGGATAATAAATTTCAACCCACATGGGAAGGGCCATTCATCATTAAGAAACGCTATGACAACCGCAGCTATAAGCTCATGGAAGCAGATGGGAGAATTCACAAGACTAGGGTCAATGGATGGAGACTGAAACGGTATTTTCTTAGGTTTGACCCAGAAATCATTGTAGACATTCCAGAAGAGGGAGAACCCTCTAACTCTACAGCTGAAGAAGTAGAAGAAGGGCTAGAAGCATGAATGCCTCTAGCCAAAGGGGGAGGGCTAATGATAGCCGACTTTCAAAAATCAAAGAAAAAAAAGAAAAAAACTTATTCCCCCCCCCCGCCCGACGGGCATTGGATAAAATAACTCTCTCTCTCTCTCTCTCTCTCTCTCTCTCTCTCTCTCTCTCTCTCTCTCTCTCTCTCTCTCTCTCTCTCTCTCTCCCCCTCATTTCCCTACATACCCCCCCCCCCCCCCCCCCCCCCCCCCCTCTAATACCCTCTCTCCCAATTTACCCCCACTCTCATTACCCCCCCCCTGGCCAGGCGAATGCTTTGAGCAGTCACCCCCCCCCCCCCCCCCCAACCCCTCTCTCGTGCTCCCTCTCTGTGAGCCACATGGAAACCCCCCCCCTCCGCTCTCTCGTATTCTTACACTCATCCTTTACACCCCCACCTTACATTCCCCCCCCCCCCCCCCCCCCCCCCCCCCCCCCCACTCTCATTAACCCCCCCTTGGCCCGCTAATATTCTTTCCCCGACCCCTCACCCCATCTTCCCCACCCGCTTGCCTCACCCTCCCCTCGGCCTCATTCCCTCCCCCTTGGCCTGCTGATATATTCCCTCACTCCCACCCATTGACTTGCTTCCCTCCTCTCGTCCTCAAGCTCCCATGCAAGACAGTAAACCCCCCCCCCCCCCCCCCCCCCCTTCCTTCACTCTCTTGTCCGGCGGCCCACCTCCCTCTATTCCCTCTCTCTCTCTCTCTCTCTCTCTCTCTCTCTCTCTCTCTCTCTCTCTCTCTCTCTCTCTCTCTCTCTCAACCCAATGCGGACCACCCTCTCTCTCCCACTCAGGTGCTTAGGCGGCGCAAGCAGAAATCTCCCTCTCTCTCACGGACTACGGAAGTAGAACCTCACTCTCTCTCTCTCTCTCTCTCTCTCTCTCTCTCTCTCTCTCTCCATACACACACACACACACACACCATCACTCTTTCCCCCCCTTTTGGCGTTGTGCACGAGCCCACGACAGCACCGCTCTCTCTCTCCCACCCGGGCGCTCATGCACCACAACAGACCATACACACACACACCATTCCTACACACACCGCACACACACTCACACTCTCTCTCTACCCCATCTTCCCCCCCCCCCCCCCATCTGCCTCGCGCAGTAGAAGGCAGGCAGCCGGCCGTCCGCTGCCAGCTGGTTGTCCGCCCTCAACAAAAAAAAAACAAAAAAAAATATATATATATATTGTATATATATAAAGTCCCTTCCCACGCACGTTTTCGTGCACACACATACATATACATACACACACACCGGACCTCATGCATGAATACATACACACACACGCATATACGCACCGCACCACAAATACAAAGGAAAAAACGACTACGACATCGATGAATAAAGAAGAAGGATCCAAAGCACGCGACGCCAACAACAAAAAGAGAAAATGCGCCGAAGGCATGCCCCGGCCGACTCCGAAAAGAAGTACTCTCGACATCGACGCACCGGCAGCACACCATTCGCTGGAAACACGCAACCACGATGCCATCCCAGTAACTTATAGGTTATTTTCATCATTATCTTCAGTTTTCACCCAAGCCATTGTACATTTCCACTTTATTGTAAACATCCTCTCTCTAGGTGATGGTCACAAAGGCCCACTTAGAGATTCCCATCTTTTTATAACCTCCCAAAATAAAGCAAGGGTCAACCACAATGGGCCCACCACTTGCTTTGTCTCCCCAATTAATCTTACCCTAACCACACTGGGATTACCATAATCCAAGCAGCCAACACCTATAAATTGGCACTAAGAGGTCACTATCGGGGGGGGGGGGAATTCATGAAGAGCCAAGCATTTGGTAGAGTGTAGTGGGAAGGATTGACACTATCACCATCACGAGGAGGGGGCTTGTGTATTGGGTTTGCCTTGGGAATTGCACCATGCGAAGGAAACCACATCCATGTCTCGACTTCAATGGTTGATGCACACACGTATGCACGCTCTTGGTAGTAAGTATTCACAATCATTGAGTCGTCTTAGAGAATGCACCAAGTAGGTTGCACCACCTCCTCTCCCTACCTCTCTACCACCACGGCATGCCATTATGTAAATATTGCAGAAATAATTCACCCTCAAACCCCAGACGGTTTTCATCATTTGCAAATTTCTCTCTCTCTCTTTCTCTTTCTCTCTCTCTCTCTCTCTCTCTCTCTCTCTCTCTCTCTCTCTCTCTCTCTCTCTCTCTCTCTCTCTCTCTCTCTCTCTCTCTCTCTCTCTCTCTCGGTGTGTAAGTTCGTGGTGTTCATATCATCGTGGTTTGCGTCCTAGCCACTCAAAGCTAGGTGGTGCCCCCTGTTCCCAATGACTTTTTTAAAATCAATCTTCGGCTCAACTATGTTACATATGGTGTATTGTGTGTGAGTAGGTCTTCCTTCTCTCTCTACGCATTCTACAGAAGCAACATTGCTAAGGCAACTCCATCAATGTGTTAGCTGCGATGAGAGCTACGTAATTGGTGCCAAGCATGCGCAGTTCTAGATTCGTTGCAAAGAGATATTCCTTGAGGTTCATGGTGAATTTTCTCCCTATCCGTGTGTTTGTTTCATTATAGTTATATATCCACTCGTTCAAGGCAAGACAATCTACGCCTTACGCCTAATCATGATCAAAATTGGTGACCTGAATTTTATTGTCAGACATCATACATGATTGTGATTGAGTGTGTGTGTGTGTAGATAATATATTGGGGTAGAGAGTTTAGGGTAGTGTCCTCTAGGTGTATAGAGACTAGCCCTCAAGTTTCGTAACAATTGGACATCGTTAGGTTATGTTTCAAGAGGTAGACGTGTTGTAGATATGGTAGTCATCATGTACATAGTGGGTTAGGATAGATTTCTTTGTAGTGATTGTCTTAGAAGGTTGAGTCATTAGGAAGAGGATGGGGTCTAGGAGGGCCTCTTTATTTTCCATGAGCTTATAAAGGTATTTAACAATTTGACAAATAGGTGTATGCCATGTGTACAAGAATGGTGGGTGTGTAAGAGAGATTTAAGAGTGGTCAAAGGATGCACTTTTCCCCCAAAAAAAGGAGGTGAACAATTTTATGATTTTCGGTCTTCCATAACTTCCACATATGATCTCCGATTTGAGCGGAGATCATAGATATTGAATATACACTTTGATCTCTTTCCATAGATATGCTACATGATATGGTTTTACGCGCTAGATTTTAAATTCCATTTCAGGGGGAATATTTGAATTCAAATAAACTATCCGTTTTTCTTGTTTGAGTTCAAAAGTTGTCCTTTGATTACTTTCTTGATACTAAAGATTTCCTTAAACCGCCAAATAAAGAGGCCCTCCTAGACCCCATTCTCTTCCTAATGAGGTGATTGACAACCACTTGCTTGTTTCAATGCGCTTGTGGGTCATTTCTCCATTCTTGGATGACATTATGTTGGTCTAGTTCTTGTTGTGCTAGCATCTAAGATGACAAATATCGTCCCAACAAAGGATTTGGCATGGCCAAACTTGCAAGGAAAGCTAGGAAACCTCAGGCAACTTGCAAGATGTTGGCATAGAAGGAAAGTAAATTGCACGCTTAGCAAGACAAGTCAACAAGAGTATGTCATTAGGTATGCATTTGA
Source organism: Adiantum capillus-veneris (assembly GCF_014529385.1). Lineage (NCBI taxonomy): Eukaryota > Viridiplantae > Streptophyta > Polypodiopsida > Polypodiales > Pteridaceae > Adiantum > Adiantum capillus-veneris. The sequence goes on along the minus strand of NC_140955.1, from coordinate 110,017,713 downwards.
TTTTACTTTTAATGAAAATGTGTTTGATAACTATGGCATGCATCAGACGTGTGTGCTTCCATGGAAGTTTTTCCATAATTGTGCATTTTAAGTGTTGAAAGCACAAGGAAGACTTGTAGCAATTAACATAAGAACCAATTTTTTTTCCAAATACATTGTTAGCAAAGAGAAAAGATTGGTTTGAAGACAAAACTCAAGAAAGGCTTGAGTAAGAACTGATTTCAAGAAGAAGCATGGCTTCTCTCCATGCAACACATTGACAAGAGCAGCTCAATTGAGTTTGATCATCAGGGTTTGAGATTTCCTATTTTCATGAGTTTTTGAGCTTTATGTATGATTTCATACTGTAGGATATTTTTAAGAGGTTAGCTTTTGATGCAAAAGCAAGGTCAACTAGAAATTTTCAGTATCTCAAGGAAATAACTCTTAACACAAAGAGGTCGTGAATACTTGACAATTGTTGGTGGGTGAAAGCATGAATAGGTGGAAATCTATATATGTGATATAATTAAATAGCATAGCATGACATTGGGGGTGTGGTCACTGGTGCCATATTTCAGACGTCCAAATTTATATTCTAAAAAATGTTATATTGAAAAATTCAGCGTTCACACACCCACTTTGTTTCATGAGTAGTTGGCAATTTCAAACACCGTGCCCCCCCCCCCTGCGACCTCTCTCTCTCTCTCTCTCTCTCTCTCTCTCTCTCGCGTGCGCGCGCGTGCACGTGTGCTAAATGTCTATTGTGCATAGAGCTTCTACTGTGCAAGCTTGGCTGCTTCATGGACGATTGCAGTAACCGCCCTCTTCTCTTCGAGGTATGTCTCTCCCATTGAACATGTACATGCTCTACTGCTTCAGCACGCGCGCCCCACCTGGGATCATTTAGCTACATTAAGCTGCATTTGGAGCTGCATGAGTGCCACACCTTGCTCATTTGCAACAAGAGGCGAGCAAAACCTAATGCTGCTGCTGCTCGCTGCATGAGAGGACATAGACTCCCAAGGTAATTTGCTAGTCCACAAGCTGCATGCAATCTTGAGGAAAATCCCATAGCACATCACCTTGAATGCCCTGCTTACAAGAGCAAGCCCATGAAGTTCTTGTTTCTTTTTAGCACGGATGATAAGAAAGGGTACACCATGTCTCATGAGTTCATTGGATGATGTGCAGGTATATCACTTGAGACTGCATCATGACACCTTCCTCAAAGCATCCGATTCAAGAAAGCAGTAGTCTAGTTAGGAACATCGAACCACCTCTACGTACGAAGTTTTGTCGTCTTGCCGAGAAATTTCATATGGAGCGTGGATTGCCATTGGAGGGAGTTGATCCACGTAGCTTGACAGGAAACAATGACATCTCTGAGGAGGACAGGGAAGCTGTCTTTATATGCCCAAAGCCTATTTCGGGTAACCAGAAGAAAGTGAAGGCATACCATGCTCGGTCGGAGTTCTTACAGAAGCTTGTGTGGAGACACTGGAATGTCTACCAGGAGGGTCCCTTCATGTATGAAGTAGGGACTCAATTTGCAAAGGCCTTTGCATTGGAAAAGTGCAGTGAATCTGGCAAACATCAAATTTCTTGGGCTATCTTTGCAGAGAGGGCAATGAGAGCCACAGAAGAAAGACACAACTTGCCAAACAAGATCAAGAGGTGGGAAGAGCAGATGAGTGGTAGAGGGAGAGGCTCCAAAACCACTGCTGCCTCTACCAGATCATCATTGAAAACAGAAGGTACGTCTGTACCATTGTCAAGCGTGCCTACAGGAGGATGCCTGGTACAATTGGCAGAGCAGGATAGCAGGGCACTTGCAGAAATAAAGAATATTGCATAGGGCAGATTGCAAGACTATAAGTCAAGACTTGAGGGTGCAAAGAAGTAGGTAGAGGATCAAGTCAGAGAATTGCATAGGGCTGAGGGTGCTCAAAGCTCAAACACTTTGGCCATAAAGTTGCAAACGGAGATTGATTGCGTGCAAGACCCTGTAGCTCGACAACGCCTGATTGATTTGATTGGACAGTTCTCGAGTACTACTAGAGAGAACGTTGTTGAATTAGAAGCCAATGTGGCTAAAGAAAAGGTGCATACCCTCCTACATGTGCTTCACTTTGTTTTGGAGTATGTGGTTCACTTCCATGTGGTTATGTCGTTAGAGTGTTTTGGATTGTATGGTTATGTACTGTATGAGCATATTCTATTTCTGCTATGTGCTATATAGCACAAAATATGTTCTATATGGTCACAACATAGCCATCATCTTCATGGAGTGGGTGGTTATATGCTATGTGCTTTATAGTTCAATCTAAATGCAGCATGTTCACAATAGTACCCTCATCTATTTGGAATGTGTGTGATTCTATGCTATGTGCTCTGTGTGGTTATGTGCTATGTGATACATAGCACAATGGACAAGTGTAATATGTGCTATATAGCATAACCTATATGCTATATGCTCACAAGATAGCCCTGAAGTGTGTTTTATATATTGATATGTGCTACATAGCACAATATTTTGATGTGCCATGAGCTAAATAGCACATTTTGTGTGTTATATGTTCACAATATAGCCCTAGAGTGTGTGGAATAGTGAATTGTGATATATAGCACAATATCTATTTTTGCTATGTGCTACATATCACATCTCTAATTGTGATATGTGCTGCATAGCACAATATTTGTGGTATATGCTATGTGCTATGTCTCATATAGCCCACTGCATATCATATACCCAACAAGCTTGTGCTATATATCATATAGAGAAAATGTTTGGGCTATATCTAGTATTTTAAAAAGTCTCTCTGCTATGATCTACAGTGCATACTCTATGTAGCACTTATAGCACATTATACTTGGATTCTGCTATGTGCTATATAGCACAATGCATATCATATACCACATCAAGCTTGTGTTTATAGCATATAGAGTAAGTGCTTGTCTTATATGTGGTATTGCAAATAATGGATAAGATTCACGCTGCATATTCTTTTCAGCAATCTGCTGTTGTTGGGTTATTGAGACTTAAATTAGATGTGTTGTCTTCTTTGTTTCACAGGCACTACTTGCAGAAGTAGAGACCAACATAGCACAGGAATCAAAGCACTTTAAATTTTGTGTTACCATGGAGAGGACTTCACATAACGTGGGGAGCCAGTTTGATGAAGCCTTTTCCTCCTGTGGATTTTAAGCAGAGCATTAGCGAGGTGGCACTTAATGGGTCCTACCATTGTGTAGGATGTGGATTCCCCTTCGATGCCAGAAGCCTGGATGTATTCTCCCTTCCTTGCACCCATGTGTACCATATGCTATGCTTCGCGCATGTATGTAGGGACTATGGCTATTGTGTTGCACTAGATTGCAACATGTCTGTTCCCGAATCCCTCAAGAGCTAAGCATATGATTGGTCTAAAGGTGAAGAGTGAGATGAAAGAATCAAGTGCAGGTAGTCACCGTGTCAATTATTTTCTACTACTATTGCAGGGCCACTTTCCATTGAAGCGGAGTCCACCCAAGGGATGCAGCCAGCCCTTGAAGCAGAGTCTGCCGTAGGGGATGCAATACGTGGAGTAGTTGAAGACATCTTGATGGAAAAGTCTTCTGCAGTCAAATCACCTAAGCAAGAACTAACTCCAAGAAGGTTGTTGCATTATCCGTTGAGTTACAAAGCATCACCAAGTGTGGACACTAGAGATGAAGCATCAGATGAGGCAGTTGCAGATGCGGTGAAAGCAACATCACCCCCTTCAGCAGGGAAGAAGCCAACACCAAAGGGCAATAAATCGACTCCCAAGAACTTAGGTGGAAGTCCCACAATGGATATACCTCTTGATTCATTTAGGAAGAAAAAGAAACCAAATGCAAAGCAGTGAGTGTGTTTTTTTTGTAACTTCATGCAATTAGAAGATGTCTTTAGAAGGCATGTGCAATCCATTGCACCCCTATTGTATCCATGCTCATTGATAAATCAAGTGTTGGAATTTGTTTGTGACACATCTCTTAATTCTTTGCATCGAGTAGTTGCAAACTATTTGATTTATTTTCTGTACATGTTTAGTAATATGTTTCTACTTTCTCTTGTTGTAGATAATCTAGAAGGTGAAAAAAGAGGAACTTGCATGAGATGCACTCGCTCTTTAGGGTTTCTAGATGAGGGGTCTGTAGGTTCACTGTCTCAGTCTTATCCTGTGAACAATCCAAGAAGGGGTGCTACAACTTCCAGAGGGGTTACAGGGAAAAAAAAAGTGTCTTTTGATACAATTGAGGGGTCTGTAGGTTCACTGGCTCAGTCTTATCCTATGAGGAATCCAAGATGGGGTGCTACAACTTCCAGGGGGGTTACAGGAAAAAAAAAAGTCTTCTGATACAGTTGATCCCTGCACAGCTACTAGTACTGTTGCATTTGTTGAAAATGTGCTGATAGCGGACTTTCAAAAATCAAAGAAAAAAAAGAAAAAAACTTATTCCCCCCCCCCCCCCCCCCCCCCCCCTCTCATTTACCCCCCTGTAACTTATTCCCCCCCCCCCCCCCCCCCCCCCCCCCCCTCCCCGCCTACAGGCATTGGATAAAATAACTCTCTCTCTCTCTCTCTCTCTCTCTCTCTCTCTCTCTCTCTTCCTCATTTTCCCTACATACCCCCCCCCCCCCCCCCCAATACCCTCTCTCCCAATTTACCCCCACTCTCATTACCCCCCCCCCCCCCCCCCCCTTGGTCCGCTAATATTCTTTCCCCAACCCATCACCTTATCTTCCCCACCCACTCGCCTCACCCTCCCCTCGGACTCATTCCCTCCCCCTTGGCCCGCTGATATATTCCCTCACTCCCACCCATTGACTTGCTTCCCTCCTCTCGTCCTCAAGCTCCCATGCAAGACAGTAACCACCCCCCCTCCGCTCTCTCTCACCCACACATCTCCCCTACCCCACTCCATTGCCAACCCCCCCCCCCCCCTGTCCTTCACTCTCTTGTCCGGCGGCCCACAAGGCGCGGCCCTCCTCCCTCTATTCCCTCACACTCTCTCTCTGTCTCTATTATCCACACACCTCACCCCTCCCTCTCCCTCACAATCTCTCTCTCTCTCTCTCTCTCTCTCTCTCTCTCTCTCTCTCTCTCTCTCCACTCGGGCGCTCAGGCCGCGCAAGCAGAAATCTCCCTCTCTCTCACGAATTGCGGCAGTAGAACCTCACTCTCTCTCTCTCTCTCTCTCTCTCTCTCTCTCTCTCTCTCTCTCTCTCTCTCTCTCTCTCTCTCTCTCTCTCTCTCTCTCTCTCTCTCTCTCTGCTCTCAACATCGATGCACCAACATCACACCATTCGCCGGCAACACGCAACCATGATGCCATCCCAATAATTTATAGGTTATTTTCATCATTATCTTCAGTTTTCACCCAAGACATTGTAAATTTCCACTTTTTTGTAAATATCCTCTCTAGGTGATGGTCACAAAGTACCACTTAGAGATTCCCATCTTTTAATAACCTCCCAAAACAAAGCAAGGGTCAAGCACACCGAACCCACCACTTGCTTTGTCTCCCCGATTAAGCTTACCCTAACCACACTGGGATTACCATAATCCAAGCAGCCAACACCTATAAATTGGCAATGAGAGGTCACTATCGGGGGGGGGGGGGGCAATTCCTGAGGAGCCAAGCATTTGTTAGAGTGTAGTGAGAAGGATTGACACTATCACCATCACACGGGGAGGGGGCTTGTGTGTTGGGTTTGCCTTGGAAATTGCACCATACGAAGGGAACCACATCCATCTCTCGATTTCAATGGTTGATGCACACACGTATGCACGCTCTTGGTAGTAAGTATTCACAATCATTGAGTCGTCTTAGAGAACGCACCAAGTAGGTTGCACCACCTCCTCTCCCTACCTCTCTACCACCACGGCATGCCATTTTGTAAATATTGCAGAAATAATTCACCCTCACACCCCCGAGGGTTTTCATCATTTGCAAATTCCTCTCTCTCTCTCTCTTTCGGTGTATAGGTTCACGGTGTTCATATCATCGTGGTTTGCGTCCTAGACGCTCAAAGCTAGGTGGTTCCCCCTGTTCACTTTACCGTGGATGTCTCGAGGCGGGCCATTCGGCCTCTGTCGTTTTAGAGTCCGTCAGGGTTTGGGGTCCGCTTTGCATCCATCAGTGCCTAATGCAGTTGATGTGCACGCTGTACATGATGATGTGCATATAGATGTTGATCGTGCTAAACTTGAAAAAGGTACATTACCCACCCCCACCACAGTTGAATCTAGCACAGATTCCATTGATGATGCTATGGTAGTTGATGCCTGCACATATGCCATTGCTGATGCTACGCTAGTTGATGCCTGCAAAAATGACATTGTGGATGCTATGGAAGTTGATGCTCACACAGATTCTGTTGATGGCAATGTTAATGATGGTGGAACAGAATGTATTGTTCATGCTGTCATAGAGGCCCTTCTTGATGCAGTTGTGGCTATGGGTATAGATGCCACTGGTGAATCTAGCACAGATGCCATTGATGATGCTACGACAATTCATGCCTGCACAGATGCCATTGTTGATGCTACAGTAGTTGATGCCTGCACAAATGACATTGTGGATGCTATGCTAGCACAGATGTTGTTGATGATGGCAATGTTAATGATGGTGGAACAGAAAGTATTGCTCATGCTGTCATAGATGCCCCTCTTGATGCAATTGTGGCTATGGGTACAAATGCCACTGTTGAATGTGGCACAGATTCCATTGATGAAGCTACTACAATTGATGCCTGCATAGATGCCATTGCTGATGCTACGATAGTTGATGCCTGCACAAATAACATTGTGGATGCTATGGAAGTTGATGCTAGCATAGATGCTGCTGCTGATGGCAATGTTAATGATGGTGGAACAGAAAGTATTGTTTATGCTGTCATAGATGACCTTCTTGATGCAGTTGTGCCTATGGGTATAGATGCCACTATTGAGGATACGAGAGGCATGGGTGAGGAGATCCTCATTGAGAGAGAAGCTGGAACACGTGAGGTAGTGGGTACAACATGTCACAGCCCAAGCCGAGGTGGTCTGTCCAAGTGATGCAACTGATGACATTGTTGATGCAGAGGAGGCAAAGGGTACAACTTCCGCTGTTGAAGATATGGGAGGCTTCGGTGAGAAGGACCTCGCTAAGAGAGTACCTGGAATAGGCTCAGTAGTGGGTAACGGTGATGTCGCGGCTTCTGCCGACACAGTTGAGGCAGGTGACATAGCAGTTCAATCGGGAGAGGCAATGGGAGAAGTTCTCATGGTTGCTACAAACATGAAAGAGGCAAATACACATAATACAACTGAGGCATGTATAGAGAAAAACAATGAGGCACGGAAAGGCACAGAGGTGCCCACAGAGCAACTCAATCGGGAGAGGCAATGGGGGAACATTTCATGGCTGATGTGGACACAAAGGAGGCAGTTGCACATGATACAACTCAGTCTTGTACAGATCCCACTGTTGGGAATACCAAAGGTAAAAGTCCAGAGGTCCCTATGGGTCGAGCGGCTGCTACAGATACAAATGAGGTAGGTACAAAGAATGTTGATAAAGAGGCCAAAAATGGACATGAATATGAGAGGCAAGAGAGGCCAGAGTGTCTTGTGGTAATGCCAATACAGATTGTTGCACTGCCTCCTACGTCTTTTGAGGACAAGAAGAGAAGGGACAATTTATGCATCATACTGGATGTGAATGGGCTTCTCATAAGGAGGTATAAGGTCTCCTTCTACAAAGGAATAGCGAGAAGCAGTAATCCTGATTGGGCAAGATCAAGGTATCGGGTAGTCACTGGGCCAAATGCTACAGGAAAGATGCAATTTGAATATGTGGTCAGGCCCAATGAATCAATCCTTTTGCATGCACTGCTGCAAAGAGCACAAGTTGCACTATGGAGCTGCATGACTCAGGACAATCTAGCACTTTCTTTGAGTGCATGCTTTCCTAGGCTGAACGAACAATTTTTCCTCGATATTATCGGTCAAGAGGCGAGCTTCAATCTAAATGAAGTTCCTGGGATCCCTCCATGTAGAGATAACGCAAAGCCCATATTTTTCAAGTTTGAAATACTTTTGGAAGCACCATCCTAAGTTCAACTCTTATAATACACTGCTGGTGGATGACACACTCTACAAGTGTCTGCTCAACCCTCCCGAGACTTGGGTCTGTCCTGCTTCATGTGAACCAGCAGATATTTGTAAGTCCCCAATTTACTTGGTTAGCACATTGTTCCCTTGGTTACTCAAGTGGACAGTCTCACCCAGCCCTAATGCTGATGCAAAGATTTAACCAGTTTGAAAATGCTTCGGACATAGTGTTTGCTCATGTCATCAGCCACTATAGAGGTCAACGAGAAGTATGTAGGGAAGTTTGATTGTGGTTATGGAATCATGTATACAACATTTTGCGCACTGAATGTACTTGCGATTACTATACAAAAAACTGACCTATTCAAAGTTCTCTAAACTTAATTATTGAATGATGTAATTTTATTTTGGTGATATGATGTTATCATACTCTGATAGAGTCCTGCTACATGGCACACATAATAACATAGATAGGACTATCGGGATATTATTACACATAGTTATCCTATATAGCACTCATACTACAAGAAATACTATGACATAATAGCATAGATAGGGAGATTCGCCTCTTATTACACACACTTAGGCTATATGGCACACATAGTGCTCTCAATATGTAATATAGCTCATTCACATACCACACATCATATCATAGACAGGAACGTTGTGCTATGTGATACACACACTTTTATTGTATAGCACACATGTTGCTATCTGACTACAATAGAGTCCTTTTATAGCATAGACAGGGACATTGGGCTATTATTACACACACTTGTGCAATATAGCACACATAATAGCCTAGGTAGAGACAATGGACTATCTTGACACATTACTTAGCTACATATCACATATAGTAGCTTGTACACAACTCCATAACACCCAATGGGTAGCTATTCATAAAAGTGAGATGATTGTAAGAATGAGACATGTTTACTTGAGATTCATCAAGAAAGTGAATGGGATCAAGAAAGTGAATGGGATAATGTTTTCTTCCCAATCTTTTTTGATAAATATCTTGGCTAACTTTTTTCAAGGTGCAACATGTTCACAATAGTAACCTCATTATCTGAAATGTGTGTGATTCTATGCTATGTGCTCTGTGTGGTTGTGTGGTATGTGATACATAGAACAATGGACATGTGTAAGGAGGTACTGAATGGTGAAGGCTATATAGAACATAATATAAGCCTGTTATATAGGTATCATGCTGCTTCATAGGGCATGGCATTGTAAATGGTTTCATGTAGTTTCGGAGATAAATAATATGTCTTTGAGGTAGCATCTACCAAAGGCATGTCAAACTTGATTTCCCGAACAAGGTGAGAGTACAGGTTAGTAACTCCCCTATCATCAAGTAGAGTGTAGTGATTTGGGTCCCCCTCTTGATGTTGATAATAACACCCTGTGACAACATAAGTGTTTTTATCACATTTGTTTTTCCACTTATCTCTTAAGATGCAATCTGTCATCCATTTTCTCTTTGTACATCTCAAAAGAAAGAACTCTACACCTTCTGCATTGCCAACGTGTGCATTGGCTGCAAAGTTATCACCTTCAATGAGATACTCACTCAGCATATCCTGGGATCCCTCAAACATTGCAGCTTCATCTTCTGGTACCTCAGTCTCTTCTGCTACCTCAGAGAGTGGTTTCAATGCCTTATGTGTCCACTTCCCTGCATATGATTTGCTGGAACAAGTCCTCCAATGGCCATTCATGCAAGCATCACAAAAACAAGAAAGCCGCCTGGTCCTTAATTGAGTAGGATCATGACGACAAAATCCTGAAATGCAATGGAGTGATCGAGATCCTGGTACTCTCTCACAACCCCATAGATTAGACCTGTCCATTTCTGTCTCTTTTACTAGCCAAAATTTCTTGTTTATAGTAGGACCTGCTTTAGTGGATTGTGCATAAGAGCTACATGCAGCATTGGACATTGTTCTCGTAAAAAAACAACCATGTTTGCAGCCTGCCTAAGAACAACTCCATTACTCTTGATTTGTTCATGTGTAAGGGATCTCTTTATCATAGCGCTAGCGCCATCATGCTCCCCCTTGCCATGGCCAGAGCCAAAAAAATTCCATGTCATCTCTGTACCTGTTAGTTGGTAATATCTAGCAACAAAGTAAAATGGTCTTGTAGCCTTGAAATGCGAGGCTGCACCATCTGACCACACCCAGTGATTTTGAAATTCAGCCCCTGGTCTTTAAGCCACTGATCACAAAGAAGAAAACAATGCTGGACAAATAGCGTATCATGTTGCTTATCATCGGAGATGTAGAAATGCATATGCTTGATAATACTGTCATCTTCGTTGTCACGCATGTACGCTATGTGAACAAGGATGGTGCATTGATCTGTACGCCAATGCATGGATTGTACTTCATTTTGCTCTTTGAACGAGTAATTTTCAGCAAAGTCAACTACAAATATAATGGTATCTGAAGGAAACACCTTCCAACATTCTCTGTATTGATGTGCCTGCCATCTGTAAGTGAAATTGTGCTCGATGAAGATTCTGATGTTGTCTTTTATCCTGCATATCAACTCACTTAAAGACACCTGTTTGAGTGACAACATCTTTCTCTTACTTAGACCATGCTTAGTTTGAACTTTAATGTCCTCGAAGACTTGCAGCAGTGGAACTGTCTTTGTCATCACTGCAAGTTCTCGTGGACAAAGGCTGAGCTTTTCCACACCACAGTTTTTGCATTGGCCCATCAAGCAGGTGTGTTTATTGAACATATCCCCCTCAGCCTTTATACATATGCATGATTCCCACAACTTCGTGATCCCTGAAAATGAGTGCTCAACAACAAGACATTCCGCATTCACCCCATCTGATTTGCAAACATTGCATTTACATGTCCCATGAAAACCAAAAGTAGATGAGCGCATAACATTAAACGCATCTTTGAGATACATCAGTTTGATATGATAGACACAACAGCAAGTATTTCGATCTTTCAACTTTCGCACGAACCAAGGCTTCAACTTATCAAAGGACCTTTGCCCAATTGTCACATGTGGGTGGCTATCTTTAAACTTCAAGAAATACTCTGTCTGCTTGAAAAAAAAATGCATTAGAATTACATTTTGTTATATATCACACATAATAGCATAGCTACAGATGCATTGGTATAAATACATATAGCTATGCGACATAGCACATATAATAGCATAGATAGATAACTCAGATTTCATTACATGCTCAATTTTGTTATATAACACATAATAGCATAGATAGGGATTTTTAGCTATTATTACACACACATCACACACGTCTTCTATACAGCACACATAGTGCTCTCATATTATAACACAATTCTTCTACATAACACACAAAAGAGCATAGATAGGGATATTGTGCTATTATTACACATATCACACTCTGCATAGCACACATAATAGCATAAACATGGATACCGTGCTACTATTACACTAACATCTGCTATGTAGCACACATAGTGCTCTCATAATATTATAAAATATGATAGCACGCATAATACCATAGATAGGTATGTTGTGCTATTATACACACATGTCTGCTATATAGCAGACATGATGTTGTCATACTCTGATAGAGTCCTGCTACATGGCACACATAATAGCATAGACAGGACCATCGGGCTATTATTACACATAGTTATGCTATATAGCACTCATAGTGCAAGAAATACTATGACATAGTAGCATAGATAGGGACATTGGACTCTTATTACACACACTAACGCTATATGGCACACATAGTGCTCTCAATATGTAATATAGCTCTTTCACATACCACACATCAAATCATAGACAAGAACATTGTGCTATTCTTACACACACTTTTACTGTATAGCACACATGTTGCTATCTGACTACAATAGAGTCCTTTTACATGGCACACTTATAGCATAGACAGGGACATTGGGCTACACTTGTGCAATATAGCACACATAATAGCGTAGGTAGAGACAATGGACTATCTTGATACATTACTTGGCTACATATCACATATAGGAGGATGTACACAACTCCATAACACCCAATGGGTAGCTATTCATAAGAGTGAGATGTTTCACTTGAGAGTTATTCATTGTAAGAATGAGACATGTTTACTTGAGATTCATCAAGTAAGTGTATGGGATGCTCTTGATAATGTTTTCTGCCCAATCGTTTCCGACAAATATCTTTCTTGTTTGGAGACACCCTACTGTGCTCTATCCAAAATGTAATAATTGTCTGCTTCAATTCCGTTGATAAGGACCCAACATTTCCTGACTTCCTTTTGCATAAGTCGAACCTCAGCGTACTTGACATAGGATCACTGTCAAGTCTACCCAAAGCTGAATATAAATTCCTTGGATGCACATTTAATAGCTTTGCCACTTTATGTAGAGTAACACCTCTACCTTGGCTCCCATTATCATGCAGTAATCCATTCACCAACATGCTGAATGTGCTTCGTTTTAAAAACATCTCGTCAGCAGATGATTTTGGAATCTTTAATTCCTGTAAGGAGACCTTGAGTGCAGAAATAAGGCCATTTGCAAGAAGATACAAAACTTCACATAATGGAAAGATTCTATCATCATTGAAAACACCTTGAAGAATTGCATTCTTACCTTCTTTCCCGTAACTATGCAGCTGTCTCACAATGTGCTGAACAATATTCTGAATAGTATGTTGCTTCTTGTCTTCCTTTGTGTGTACATCGACGTCCTCCCTATGACAATATTCCGCTCCAGTGTTGACGCTTGGCTGTACTTGCTTTCTTGCACGACATCGCTTTCTGTACTCACGTTTAGCCTGTGCTTCATACTTCCTCACTGCAATAATTTCATCCTCATTTATACAAACCTTTCTCTTGGAGTGCACCTGCGCTATATCTATTCCATGTGCCTCATCATAAAATCCGTCGTCCACCATCCTAGAACAGTCTGCAGTAGTTTGAAATGAATGAAGTCGTACAAAACTTCCTGACTATAATAGTGAATTGAAATCCATTTGTGCTGCATTGTTGAGTTCAAGAAGCTCCATTGCTGCTTGTGAGGAGGTATGAGCTGGAACCAAAGCGAGAGGAAGGGAGTCTCCATCATCCATATTCTGAACAGGAGAGTAGGAGAGAGAGAGAGATGGAGATGGGCATTGGAGGCCATCTGAGAGAGAGAGATAGAAAGGGAGAGAGAGAGGGAGAGGTCCACGCGTGCTAACTGCTCCATGTCTTTCAATCCAAATAGTGGAGTCGTGATGTCAGTTATCTTACCTATATTCTTTTAAAAATTATTGACTTAAAAGCCCAGCTATGGTGCCATCCATAGCATGATACTTGGTGTCCATGGACACCAAGTATTTAGACACCATTCTATGCTTTCACCCTGGTATTATAAGGCTTGCTACAAGACTTTTTGATGGGTACAAAGGTGTTCGACATGGCCAACTCTTTGCAATCTAAAAAATCGATAGAAGTTTCTCTTTCTCCATCTCCAAGTTTGGGGTTTCAAGTTTTGCTATGGCAAGGCTCTCATGAAAGTTTGTTGCATTTGCTAATTAGTACTCATTAAGCAAGTCTTAAAATGTAGTTTTATATGTGGAGGCAAGACGTCTACTTTATGCTACAACTTTTAATGCCGATGGTGGGGATTCTAGCCATTTGATACTTTCAGTTTCACATTTTGAACCTATTACTTGTGCAATTTTTTTAAAACCATGACAACTTGACAAGAAAATGTCGCTTTGGTCAAGTAGAGATTGACAAGAAGATGATATTTGATAGCTAAGCTTTCAACATTGGCCAATCTCATGATTCTCAATAAGTTGCATGATTCAACAAGGTTAATTCTCTAAAAAAGCTCGACAAGGTGGATTTTCTTTTGCATTGCCATTTGTTTGTCAGTAGTAGAGGTTGTTGGATAAGAGCACAAGCTCCATCCTATCTTATTTTTTTAGGTATTTATTCAAATGAAGGCTTAAATTTACGATATATTGCAAGAAGTTTTCAAAGTTTGGAATATGTTATTATCATACGAACCTGGGGAAAATTTTTATACATGGGTTTTATTACTAGAGTTCACAATGAACCAAGCCAAGAGGGCATACAAGGGATATCCACCAACTCTAAATTTATCAGTACACATGGCTATGAGCCAGCTTCAAGAAAATGCAACCCTTCTCAAAGGGGCAATAAGGTTAGCCAATTTCAAGTTCTACTTGTTTTCTATATTTAACTTTTGATTTGAAAAGGATTTCTCTACTGTGCAAAGCAAATTTCTTTGATAGACTTAGGGCAAAGCAAGGCTTCTATTCCATGCCAAAGTGTTTTCCATTGACTCGAGATCAAGGATAACGACACACAAGCTTAGTAAACTGACAATAATAGGATATAACTCACAGTTATGGTTGACAATGACTAGCTATGATGTATCCATACCAATACAAAACGTGCAAAACATGTATGTCATTGGATCATATTGTTAAGATTGTAATTGAAGCCAAGGGCTTATCACACTATTTTTCTAATATGCATGCATGGCATGCCAGTATCGTGGACTCATTCCATGAAACCATAGTTTACGCTTCTGTTATAACATCAGCTAATTTGTTCAGGAAGAATGGTGGCCAATAGATTGGCTTGTGATTGTTGTGTACGTGTACACCAGCGGGCACTTTCAATCATTGGCTCTATGTGCAAGGTGCAATTAACATAGATGATTCTTTCTATGGGTAGCAAGTAGGCATAGCCTAGATATCCATCACCTAATTCAAGGGATGGCATAAATTGATTAACACTAGAATGGTAACCTAACAGGACATAAAAGTGTCCTTTCAAGGTTTTGGGAAAAATTTCCAAAACCATAATAGATCCAGTCATTTTGAAAAATCCTTTCATCAGCTTATAGTTCAATAACTACTACATATGGAAAAAATGAGAAACTTGTAATTTTTCTCATCCCTTGGTCACTACAAGCCTCCAAAGTTGATGGACCAGTGAATTTTGCCCAAAACAACAATTTCTTACGATTGATTGCATATAAATAAGAGTGGGGATTTTTGTAGGACATGAGATAAAATCCCCCGTTAACTTCAATGGGTTGGTGACGAAAACATATGGTTGCTTTTACCTCACTAATGTTTTTTTGGGCAAAAAAAAAAGGTACAAAAAAGTTGCATTTTTGCCATTCTATGGACCTATCATCAAAGTTTCTATAGTCATGCTCAATACAGATACTATATACATGTTTTCTTAGTTCCCTTTGGGACTTTGGATTCAAAAGGAGCCATGGAGCATGTCCAAAGGATAATGGATCTCTTACAATTGGAACCTTGGGGGAAATGATAAAGTGCTAAATACAGCAAAAATGAAAAAACTAGGTTTAGCATTATGACCTCTAGAAACCCATAGAAACTACTCAATATCTAGCCAAGTTTGTAGTCTATGATTAGATATGGTTACTACCTACAAAATACACACAATTGGCCTAAGAAAATAGCACTATTGAGAAAGTTATACTTGCTACTCTAAAATGTATCGTATTCTTCAGCAATCAAAAAACTCAACCATCATCATATACTATGCTATATAGCATATTAGGTCCCTCAAAACTCAAGGAAGATTAGCTTTATGTTATACATTACACTTGCACACTCAAAATTGAGTTTGGATATCAAGAAAGCCACCAAAAAAATCATAAAAGTGCTAATTTTGCCCAAAAAACAGGATTATGCAATTCTTGTAAATTGGTCATAACTTTCAATATTAACACTTAGCTCTCCCTACAAGTATCAAAACATGTTGAGAACTATGAATGCCTAACCTCTAGCCATCTAAACCTCACAAACATGAAGTTTAGAGTGGTATAGTTGCCAAAAATTTAAAAAAAAGCCAAAAATAGGACCCGTTTTTTGACACAGTTTAGGTTCAAAAATGTTGTGCAAGAGTAAGGTTAATGGTGAGATCGATACTAAAAAAAAATGCTAAGTTTTTTTTAGCTCATAAGGAAATTTTGTGGATATATAGCACCTAGAAATTCATTTTCATACTCTTCAAATAATTCAAGCAAAATGGTCACTTAACAGGACACAAAAGTGTCCAAGGACATAAAAGTGTTATGTTACCATTCTAGTGTTAAGGGAGCTCAAAGTAGGGAATCTCTTGTTAAAACACCAAAGAAAGTTTAGTATGACTAATTTCTTTGGGATAGTATCCATCTTTCTCTTTTGTTCATGGAGAGCTAAGATTCTTTCATGATCTAGTTGTTGTGAATAAGATTCCAATTGGAAAAGATCTATTGCTTAGTTGTAGTAGTGATTATGTCTTACAAGTGGTATTTTCAGGGGTATAACTCAACTCTACTATACAATCACTCCATAGGTGTTGATGCGGTTTGATCTCACAACATTTGTACTTTCAAGGAAAGAAGTCCACAATCTGTCAAGCGTAGTGGAAAAGTTCAAATTCCCATGTTGATTCCAAATCACTATTAGACACAGTAGACTATGTTGGTCACCATTGGTTGCTAGATCAAGCAGCTTTTATACAGACTCTAGCCAAGGGGTTTGGACTACAAGGGCAACACCTATGTTTATCAGTGTAGTACTACTTGATTTTCACTATTTTCTTAATTAGTGTTACTAGGCCTTTTTAGGTAGGAGATTTGGTCGTGTGCATTTGACTATGGGTAAGTGAACACTGTGTTCAACCTCCAGGTATGCATATGAATTTGTTCTATTTCATTTTAAAATATTCTTTGATTTATTTTTTAAAGTAGGATGTGATAAGCTTGAATGATTTCATCCATTTTGCTCTTCAGAGACATGAAAAGGTCATGTAGGAGCAACAAATTTTGGGACGTAGTGTCCCACATACATTTTTGCATTTATGCAGTTATGGACCTACATGGTAGGGTTTCATTAGGTACATGTTTTCATAGGAGGATCAACATGGTCTAGCAACTCATGTAGTTTGGTTTATCCAAGTGTGGAGCAAAAATTACTTGGTCCAAAATAGGGGTTGGGTGAACTGATGCGTTCTAATAAATTTCACCACATGATTGGAATCTAGTATCACATGCTTTAAAAATGGCATTTCCCCGATGTATAGAGAAGATTCAATATATGGTCCACACATGGTACCCATGTGAGCCCGATGTACTTCTCTAGAATGGCCAAGCCTACACCTTGTAGTCGACTTAGGTATTGTTGGTTATAATTGTTGTGATATTTTGGGGGCCCCTGTGTGGAGGATAGCATGCTCGTACACCTATGTTAAAAAGGTAATTGTTTTCTCTTTTAGAGAGGTATCAATCACCACCAAAGATATTGAGCCCTTGGGGCAAATCACCATTACGTTGATCAATCGTTTTTGCTAGCAATTGGTCCACCCATTCAATACAAACAATTAATTGACATAAAATCAAGCACTATTCACTTGCATATGTCCTTCATGGAACCCTTAACTCTATCAATATTCTGTAGGCATTTTGTTATAATCTATGAAGAAACCCCCTTTTTTGTAGTAGACATCAAGGCATCCCTAAAACATGGATTTATAATGATGTTGGAGAGGGGGGATGCGGAACACACCCAAAACACAAATAAATGTCTCTCTATAGTCACATCACCTCTATCCTCTCAGAAACACCTTCAAAAGATACAGCTCACGCTCACAGGCCATTGTTTGTACAATTCTCAACACACATATGCTAGCAAGACCATCATTCGACTCACACATACCACCAATGCTCGTTTCAACACACCCAACACACACCACAATTCAATTTCTACTCCCTTTGCACCACAAAGCGGCCCTCGGGCGCACACCTCCGTCGACACTAACACACATTACATAAAATTTGGACTTTCAAAGGGGCCCTACAAGGAACTTTGACTTTGCCTCTCTTGTCCAAAATGGGCAACACGGTGAAGTAGATAAACAATTTGTCAAAATCCTATCAACCAACATATCGTTGGAAAGATCTTAGAAAGTAGGTTCTATATCCCAAAAAATTTGGAGTTGATTTTTAGAAGTTATGGCCTCCCCACTGAAGCTGAAATGTGGGAAGAGATTCCATTTATAAGATGGAGTTGTCACATCAAAAAATGGTATTTTCTAATTTATAAGGAATCTGATGGCATGCTATATGTCAATGGATAGATCTTGATGAGTACATTCTAAATCCAAAAGGTCTGGCAAGTTTTGGTTTCATTTGTAAAAATTTTACCGTGCACCCATTTTGGACAAGAGGGAGAAGGTTAAAGTCCTTATAGGGCCCATTTGAGAGTCCAAAATTTTCCTAATGCACGCAAAGAGCAAGAGGAAAGAGAGGGGAAGGGGGAAGTGATGCCAGGAGGGGGGGGGGGACACCTTTCAATTGTTTAGAAAAACCATATACAAGCATCCAAATGCCACAATCAACGAGCTTCAAAAAACAACCCCAAGGGATCACTCTTGGCTTTTGGCACCACTCTGTTAAAAAACTGGGAAAAAGCCCCAAAAAGGGTCAAAAAATTTGGTTTAATAGGAGGTTATTCAACCATTGGGAGGCTTTAATGGGCAATTTTCACACGGCTATAAACTCTTGGCTGACTTTCTTCTCATTCCTTCACATCCATCACACTTGAGCTCAAGGAGGGGGGGCACTAGCGCTAGCGCTAGTACTCCTTGCTACTTTGTCTTCAAAGATATTTGGTCACGGAGGGCCCTATGAACCCACCCCTTTGCGGGCATTCTTGCCATCTCATCCATTATGTAGTGCCACTCAACAACCAATACCGGCAACATCACCACACACTACAGGGCCACCACCCACCATCACACGTGGCCAAACTCACCACCTAGAGCCCCTAGCACCACCGTGCGCAGTGCCTAGATGGGGACACCATGGCCATGGGATAGAAGATCTCTCTCTCTCTCTCTCTCTCTCTCTCTCTCTCTCTCTCTCTCTCTCTCTCTCTCTCTCTCTCTCTCTCTCTCTCTCTCTCTCTCTCTCTCTCTCTCTCTCTCTCTCTCTCTCTCTCTCTCTCTCTCTCTCTCTCTCTCTCTCTCGCATAACCCATAGTGGGTCACGATGTTTCCGTTACACACCAACTTTTGACCTCAAAATCTCGCATATGGGATATAATCTAGGGCCTTTCCCTTGGGGTGACTCAAAACCACTCAAAAAAAAAACTTTGGAGAGACATCATTCTCTGCTCCCATCCCCATGCCAATGGTCTAGTGTCGGCATCCCATTAAAAGCCATCACTGCCAACCTCAAACCATGAAAACTCCATCGCATTTCGGTATGGTCATGGCCTCAAATAATGCGTCCCAAAAATGAAAAAAAACTCAGGATCTCCTTCTCCTACTGTTTCCCTCCAACTTCAACTAGCTGCCACATAGTGCTCAAGACTCCGATTGACAAGCCATGACTTTCGGTTGACTCTACTTGATGACCACTACCTTTGAGAATCTTGTCCAGGCCCCAAAAACACCAAATGGCATGATTTTTGATGTGGTCAAGTGGGCACACACCCGGCCCCTGGCAAATCTTCCACATGCCATAACTTGCTTTCTAGAGCTTTGATTGAGGAGTCCCGACCCCAAGAAAACCGGCATGCTCCACAAATCAAGCTCTTAAACCCTATCCATTGACATCATCTCCAACCATGTGCCCACGTTTGCTCTACCTATCAAGGATTTGCAATACATTCCAACTTTGAGCAGCTCTATCTTTCACATTGTAGCTCCATTTGAGGAGCCTTCTGGATGAGATTCTAAAGAATCTTAAACACTACATTCTAGGGCAAAACATCCACACTTTGGATGCTTGGAATTGCTATCTCAATTGACCTTTCTTAGAGTCCTTTTGGCTAGAAAATTTACATCAGACATACATTTCTTCCACGACCTACTTCCCCAGAGGCTTTGTACATGCTCTACCTCTTCATCTTGCACCTGTATGCACCCTTAGCACTACTTGGCACCACTTCTAGATTCAACCAACTTCGTATGTACCATCATTGACCAGCCCCCTTGTCGAACATTTATGTTTGACCAAAAGCATATGTACAGAACTTTGAAAACTAACACACTGAACAAGCAACCAAAAGCATTCACATTACCACAACCATATGTACAGACTATGTACAAAGCTTCACCTCTTGTGCACATTGCAAAAGTTTAGGTGAGTTGCCCAACCCCCTTGGCTACAATTTGATGCACATCAAAAACCACCCCTTTGTCAAAGTACATCTTGAGCTAACACCATTCACCATGTGCCTAAGAAGTTTACCTTCAGCTCTGACTAGCTGATAGGTCCCATTTGAAAAAGCCTTGTGTACCTTGTATGGGCCCGCCGTCCACTTCTTCTTGAATTTATTCTGAATGGTGAAGTCCAAATAGCTCTTGTACTTCATTAGTAGGTCTCCTTCCTCTATCTTCTTTTCTGGCAGACTCTTATTGACTTTAGCAATCCGCCTCTCTCGTTGCTTTACATAGTAGTCCGATGTTGCTTCGCTATCCATTTACAATGCTTCAAGGCTGACCATTTGATCTTGTAAAACCTCTTGTGGAGTGGCATTGGTGCACCACATACCCTTCAAAGCACCTAGCTATGCATGCATTGAAAGAACTTCCTCCTTACCATAGACCAACTTGAATGGACTAAAGTTGGTTTCCACTTTGTAGGATGTCCTGTATGTCCACAGACACTTCTCTAGATTCACCTTCCACTTTATCTCTTGCTTATACACATATTTTTTCAACATTTTGATGATTTTCCCATTGGCACTCTCCACTAGACCATTGCATTGGGGATGATTGGGTGAGGAAAATCAAGGTTGAATGCTTAGCTTCTCCACCAATGCCCGCATAAGCTTGCTTCTAAAACCTTGGCCTTTATCACGAATAAGTAGCCATGATTCTCTGAAATGGCAACAAATGCTATCAAAGAAAAATGAGCCACAACATGTGCATTTACCTCCTTCACAGCTTTGTCCTCAATTCACCTAGTGATGTAGTCAATGGCTACCACAACATATTTCTTACCACTCGTGGACATAGGGAGTGGACCGATAGCATCCAAACCCAACTTCTTGAAAGAATTTTGAACAATGATGTCTCCGTGCAAGTCGGATACCGGCCATCTTTCACCCATGGTATGGCACTTGTGGCAAGGTTTGCACCAATAGTGTACATCCTTCACTACTGAAGGCTACCAAAAGCCTGCCCTCAACACTTGAAACAACACCTGGTCTTTTCCTTGGTGCCCACTCTCCTCATGACATTGCTCCAAAACCAAGATAATCTCTTCCTTATAGAGCACCCTCCTCAACACCTCATCTCTATTGTAGGTCAATGTCTTCACCTACTGATAGCCGACTTTTGAAAATCCAAGAAAAAGAAGAAAAAAAAAAATTATTTTTCCTCTGTTGAAGCCTTGGCAACACTGTTGGAAGGCTCGGCATCGCCTGGTCCATCCTCCCAACACCCCTACGGGCATGACCCCCCCCCCCCCTTTCGATTTGCCGGCCTTGTCACCCTCAGACCCGTTGGTCCATACCCCAGCCTAACCGGCCTCCCTCGATTTCAGGTACCCTTAATCGCCCCACGTAGTTTATCCCCCCCCTCGCCCGACGAGCATTAGATGAAATAACACCCCCTCTCTTTCTCTCTCACTTTCCCTACATACCTCTCTCTAAATTTACCATCCCCCGGCCAGGCGCAAGCTTTGAGCACTCACCCCAACCCCTCTCTCGTGCTCCCTCTTTGTTGAGCCGCATGGAAACCCTCCCCTCCGCTCTCTCGTATTTTTACACACTCACCCTTTACCCCCCCCCCCCCCCCCCCCCCCCCCCCCCCCCCCCTTGGCCCGCTAATATTCTTCCCCTAACCCCTTCCCCCTCTTCCCCACCCGCTCGTCTCACCCTCCCCTCGCCTTCACTCACCCTTCCCTTGGATCGCTATCCCCACTATCCCTCCCACACCATTGACTTCTACCCCCCCCTCATCCTTGAGACAGCATACAAAACGGAGGATAAGACAACACCCCCCCCCCCCCCCCCCCCCCCTCTAACACACTCTCTTCCCCCCCCCGCCCGTGGTGGGCACCCACCCTAGGAGACTCCCCTTCCCTCTAGTGCCACCTCATCCTCTCTCTCTCTCTCTCTCTCTCTCTCTCTCTCTCTCTCTTCCGTTTCAAGCCCGAAGGCACAACGCGCATGACCATGGAGCCCACGCCTTCATACACTACACACTCACCCTCATCCTCACCCTCTCCCTCATCCTTACACTCTCTCACACACACCCCCAACCCCCTCTCCCTCTCTCGCGCTATGTTTTGGAAGCAGCCGCCAGCCCTCCCGCTCTCTCTCCCTCTCGGCCTGTACAGGCGCAGCGTGTTCTCTCTCTCTCTCAACACCACACACACACACACACACACACACACACACACACACATACCCCCCCCCCCACCCCAAGCTTGCGTAGCTGCTGTTGGCCGTCGAACAGAGAAGAAAAAAAGATGAAATATAAAAATATAAAAAACATATATACATTATGTACATAAGCCCCCGTTCCCACCGCACGCTCGTGCACACATACAACTACACACATGCAGTCACGCACACACACTCATATACATATATATATATATATATATATATATATATATACACACACACACATCCGCCCACATGCACATAGGTACACACACACACACACACGCGTATACGCACCACTAATGCAGACAAAAACGAAGGACTTTACAACTACGAAAACCACAAAAAGATGAAGGATCCAAAGCACGCGCCGCCAACAACAAAAAGAGGAAGTGCGCCACTGGCATGCCTCGTCCGACCCCGAAACGAAGTACGCTCGACACCGACGCACCGGCAACACACCATTCACCGGCAACACGCAACCACAACACCATCCCAATAATTTGTAGGTCATTTTCATCATTTTCTTCAATTTTCACCCGAGCCATTGTAAATTCCCATTTTTTTGTAAATATCCTCTCTCTAGGTGATGGTCACAAAGGCCCACCTAGAGATTCCCATCTTTTAATAAACCTCCCAAAACAAAGTGAGGGTCAACCACACGGGGCCCACCACTTGCTTTGTCTCCCCGATTAAGCTTACCCTAACCACACTCGGATTACCATAATCCAAGAAACCAACACCTATAAATTGGCATTGAGAGGTCACTATCCGGGGGGGGGGTTCGGGGGCAATTCATGAGGAGCCAAGCATTTGGTAGAGTGTAGTGGGAAGGATTGACACTGTCACCATCACGGGGAGGGGGCTTGAGTGTTGGGTTTGCCTTGGGAATTGCACCATGCAAAGGGAACCACACCTATCTCTCGACTCCAATGGTCGATGCACACACGTATACACGCTCTTGGTAGTAAGTTTCACAATCATGGAGTCGTCTTAGAGAACGCACCAAGTAGGTTGCACCACCTCCTCTCCCCACCTCTCTACCACCACGGCGTGACACTTTGTAAATACTGCAGAAATAATTCACCCTCACACCCCCCCGAGGGTTTTCATCATTTACAAATCTCTCTCTCTCTCTCTCTCTCTCTCTCTCTCTCTCTCTCTCTCTTTATGTGTGTGTGTGTAAGTTTGCGGTGTTCCTATCATCGTGGTTTGCGTCCTAGTTGCTCAAACCTAGGTGGTGCCTCAAGTGCGCTTTACCGTGGCAGGCTCGAGGCGCGCCATTCGGATCCCGACGTTCTAGAGGCCGTCGGGGTTCGGGGTCCGCTTTGCGTTCGTCATTTGGTGCCCTCACTGAGGGAGGCTTTCTAAGACCCTTCAGTTTACAATGATGAAAGTGACGCCCACTATCAATCATGGACGAATGGCTGAGGGAATTTTCTAACTGGAGGACGGAAGAAGAGGAGACGAAGGAGGCACTAGCCGCCTTCATTGAAGTGCTACTGCCAGGCTGCAGTGTCCTCAGCATTCAAGAGGTAAATTCTCCATCTCGTGTCGCTCTTTCTAACTATAAATTGAGAGCATCATGTGGGAGGTCGGTGAAGTGCCATCACTGTTGTCAACCAAGGCACACTGTCAACGAGTGCCAACAACAAATGAAGCGAAAGGGCTAAAGTCATCTATATCGACATTCATCAGGAAGAAGTCATTTACATCAAGGAAGGGAAGCAAACGGTGAGACCTCTTTTCCCTAAAGAAACTGCAGTCAAAGTTATAAATCCAAAGTGGCCTAGAGGGGCTACCCGAGCCAAAGGCAAGGAGAAGATAAGCCAGTCTGGAAACACATGACCCCTAAGGGAGAAGCATCTGGCCAAGCAAGTGCTTCAAGCTCAGAAAGCCGGGTTGTACCCACTTTGCCAAAGAAGAAGTCATCCAAAGCTAAGCGGCGGAAGGTCGCCTACCGATTTGCACGATGCATGCGAGTGCTACCAATCCACTTCAAGAATTCAGAAGAAGAAGTGGTAAGAAGATTCCCATGTCCTAGAGAAGAGTGGTTCGGCTACTACTCTCGCTGTTTTGGAAAGCGAGTGGAGGATCTTCCTCCTCTCCCCGTACAACTTATCCTGAAGAAACTCTCTACCATGGGAGAAACCGAGTGGGTTGGCGACGAGTTGCAATTGAATGGAGTAGAATTGATGCAACACGCCGACTACGGAAGTTATCTGCAATTGCTATTAGCCAAGAGGCTGGGAGTGGTTTGACGCGTCGCCATCACCCCGTACGTACTGAGCAACGAAGGAAAGGTAGAGCCCATGAAAGGCGACGACCTCTTGTGGATGTGCCGACTCATCAACACTGGCACGGTAAGAGTATGAGTAAGTATATATTCCACCCTCTGTGCATGATGGAAAATGGGCCGACGGCATTCCCGTTCAGAGTCCTGTAGCATATGCATGTGAATATTTATGTAGATAGGAAAGTCTTCTACCAACAGAAGATCGTATACCTATTCGGTGCGGCGGTACTAGGAGAAATCCTCAATTCCCCGAAGCCTATCATTCTCCCCATATTAGATTACCATCATTCCTTTAATGTCTCTATCTTTATCTTGCTTTAACCTATCCACCCACCCTTGTAAAAAGCCGCTATGAGCCGCTACTGTTAACGTAATGCTAAAAAAAAAAGAGAAAAAAAAGAAAAAGAAAAAGAGATTTGTAATGTCTTGAGTTACTACTATGGCAAGTGTTTCTTTCCCCACGTTCAGTGAAAAGAAGGGAGAGGATCTCACCACCGACTTTTTGGATGATTTCGACATTGTTTGTGTCGTCTCCAACAAAGATGACGACGTTTCACGACTTAGAATTTTTCCTCTACCGATGAAAGTAGAGGCCAAGTCCTGGTATAATGCATTGACCTAGGCTACCAAGAATGCATGGGAAGTGTTAAGGGCTTCTTTTGTAAAGAGGTTTGGTGGAGGCACAACCTCGGAGAAGCTATGGTAGCTACTAGCAATTAAAGCAGGGAGGCCTGCTAGAGTATGCAACCTACAAGTCCAAATTTGTGGACTTATGGGAGAGATGGGTTGCCTCATTGAAGGAAGGCGAAGGAGTGCCTAATTTCCTAAAGAAGGACTGTTTCATTGCTTGTCTATGGTCAACGCTTAGAGAGAAGGTGAAGGGAAGGTTTCTTGCAACATATGAGTTGTCAGTCGAAGTAGCCCGCCTTAAAGACAAGAAGCTGCGCATGCAAGCAAGAGTAAATGAGTCAGAGGAAACAAGCTCGGCCCGACCAACCCCAGTGGTTGCAACAACCAATCATAGAGTCCAACCGCAGGAGGCATCAGAAGAGCAGCAAGACCTGCTGAGTCGCATCACCACCCAACTAGAGAGTTTATCTGTGCATCTGGTGCAGCAAGGGCATGCATCTGGCAGGAACCCAGAACAAGGAAGAGGACAATGAAGGCAGAACCCAGAGTACCACTGTTACAACTGCAGGGAAGATGGCCATGGAATGTACTACTGCCCGACCCGAGGAGGCAGAATTTCAATAGAGAGGGGAGAGAGAATCAGATCTCTCCACCAAGAGCAAGACCACGGCCACCCAGGCAACCAATCCCACCTGTTCAAATCCCACCACCAGCGGTGCAACCACAGCTAGCCACACCAGTTCAACGCAAGTCTCACCAATGTAACCACCGCCACAATCACCACTTACAATCATCCTACGCCCACCACCAATTAGTACCCACACACCAAGTATCATTGGTCTTGCAGAAGAGGTCAAGATGAGTGTAATAGAAGAAGGATCAAGTAAGAATACTATTCAAAGAACTGAAGCAGTGGAACAAGAGGTTAAAGAATCAAAAGATGCTACCCCAGTGGGTGAGGTAAGTCAAGAAAATTGTGTTACAAATGTGAGTACATCTTTAACCTTGGATGAAATATACACCAAAGCAATCAATCGACAACATTGGGCAGTAAGGGTAAGAAGGTGTAAAGTGTTGATTAGGCCTTGTCAGAGTAAGAGGAATGCAAAGGGTATGAAAGAAACAGGAGAAGAGGAAGACTAGCCTGCTAGCAAGGCTTTGCAGAAGATGGACAAAATATCAAGCAAAGGGGAGGGCTTTGAGAACAGAAGCCTGTGCACCAGCATCATGGACCAAGAACAGTGTAGCAAGATAAAGGAATCTTGCATCAAGGCAGTTTCACTAGAGGACCATAACGAAGAGGTAAGTATGACCAAAGGTTTGGAGTTGGATATTGCTCCAGAGGCTTGGCAGCCGAGCAAGACTTTATTGTGTAGTGTTATAGACTTAGAGATGGGTACTGCCTCTAGTCTACTGAAGGGTGTTATAAACTTGGAGATGGGTAATGCCTATAGTTTATGTGAGGGTGTTCTGAGTAAGTTTGATGATCAATATGTTTCCAACCTTTTAAGGATGTTCCAAACTCCTCCACAACACAACATTGTGTTTGCATGGGATGCATCAGACCTATGGCTATGGCTAGCCGCTATAACATATAGAGATAAGATCAACATGGATATAAGATCTAAGGAGCCATGGATAGACAAAAGTCTGATAGAATGCAATAATGAAGACCTCATTCCCAATTTGGTACAATTTTTTACAAATAGTGCATCCTCTTTGGAGAAAGGTAAGTGGTTTACGCTTGTATTTAAGCCGCAAGGTAGGTGGCTTTCTATTAGCATCAGTAAAGGAAGCTGACATGTTTGAGCACACCCAAAAGAAGCATGATATGCTTGCAAATTTTTCCAGTCATGGCAGTAAGGAAGCTCACCACACCAACAAGGCGGCCTTATATGGTGGATTCTTGGTACACTCTTGGGAATCATAAGTTTCAGTTCTGTCTTTGCAGGAGCCAAGATGCTCATTTCCCCTCTCGCTACTGGTGGTTACAAATTTGGTCCAATTTGGCATGCAAATTTTATTGTCTGGACGCTGCAGACAATGATCCTATTTTTCACTTGGGATCCAGGAGGACACTGGCACAGAGTTCTGGAAGCCATGGGCTTCCCGTTTAATCAACAAACACTATTCCAAGGAACAAGCTATCACCCGAACCTGTTACAGATTCATGAATATCCCAGAAATCTCACCAATGGCCAAATGGAATGGCTAGTTCAGAAGGAAACTCGATATCGACTCCTACAGCTAAGCGGAAGAAGAATGAGAGTCAGAGCTAGAAGCATGAATGCCTCTAGCCAAAGGGAGAGGGCTAATGATAGCCGACTTTTGAAAATCAAAGAAAAAGAAGGAAAAAAAAAACTTTATTTTCCTCTATTGAAGCCTTGGCAACCATGTTGGAAGGCTCGGCACCGCCTGGTCAATCCTCCCAACACCCCTACGGGCATGACACCCCCCCCCCCCCCCCCCCCTTCGATTTGCCGGCCTTGTCACCCTCAGCCCCGTTCGTCCAAACCCCAGCCTAACCGGCCGCCCTCGGTTTCAAATACCCTTAATCCCCCCACGTAGTTTATCCCCCCCCCCGCTCAACGGGCATTGGATGAAATAACACCCCCTCTCTTTCTCTCTCATTTTCCCTACATACCTCTCTCTAAATTTACCACCCCCCCGGCCAGGCGCAAGCTTTGAGCACTCACCCCAACCCCTCTCTCGTGCTCCCTCTGTGTTGAGCCGCATGGAAACTCCCCCCTCCGCTCTCCCATATTCTTACACACTCACCCTTTACACCTCCCCCCCCTCACACTTTTTCCCCCACTCTCTTTACCTCTCCCCTTGGCCCGCTAATATTCTCCCCCTAACCCCTCCCCCCTCTTCCCCACCCGCTCGCCTCACCCTCCCCTCGGCTTCACTCACCCTTCCCTTGGCCTGCTATCCCCACTATCCCCCCACACCATTGACTTCTACCCCCCCCTCATCCTTGAGACAACATACAAAACGGAGGATAAGACAACACCCCCCCCCCCCCCCCCCCCCTCTGTCACACACTCTCTTCCTCTCCCCCCCCCACGATGGGCACTCGCCCTAGGAGATTCCCCCTGCCTCTAGCGCCACCTCATCCTCTCTCTCTCTCTCTCTCTCTCTCTCTCTCTCTCTCTCTCTCTCTCTCTCTCTCTCTCTCTCTCTCTCTCTCTCTCTCTCTCTCTCTGTTTCAAGCCCGAAGGCACAACGCGCATGACCATGGAGCCCACGCCTTCATACACCACACACTCATCCTCATCCTCACCCTCTCCATCATCCTCACACTCACACACACACACACCCCCAACCCCCTCTCCCTCTCTCGCGCTCGCTCTGTTTCGGTAGCAGCGGCTCGCCCTCCCGCTCTCTCCCCCTCTCGTTTTGTACAGGCGCAACGCATTCTCTCTCTCTCTCTCTCAACACCACACACACACACACACCCCACTCATGCATACACACACACACACACACACACACACACACACACACACACACACATACACCCCCCCACCCCCCACCCCAAGCTTGCGTAGCTGCCGCTGGCTGCCGAATAGAGAAGAAAAAAAAAATGTAAAAATATATAAAAAACATATATACATTATGTACATAAGCCCCCGTTCCCACCGCACGCTCGCCCACACATACAAATACATACATGCACTCACGCACACACACCCATATACATATATATATATACACATCCGCCCACATGCACATACATACACACACATGCGTATACGCACCATGAATTCAAGAAAAAAACGAAGGACTTCACAACTATGACAACCACAAAAAGATGAAGGACACAAAAAGATGAAGGATCCAAAGCACGCGCCACCAACAACAAAACGAGGAAGTGCACCGATGGCATGCTTCGTCCGACCCCGAAAAGAAGTACGCTCGACACTGACGTACCGGCAACACACCATTCACCGGCAACACGCAACCACAACGCCATCCCAGTAATTTATAGGTTATTTTTATCATTTTCTTCAGTTTTCACCCGAGCCATTGTAAATTCCCATTTTTTTTGTAAATATCCTCTCTCTAGGTGATGGTCACAAAGGCCCACCTAGAGATTCCCACCTTTAATAAACCTCCCAAAACAAAGCAAGGGTCAACCACACCGGGCCACCACTTGCTTTGTCTCCCCGATTAAGCTTACCCTAACCACACTCGGATTACCATAATCCAAGCAACCAACACCTATAAATTGGCATTGAGAGGTCACTATCGGGGGGGGGGGCATTTCATGAGGAGCCAAGCATTTGGTAGAGTGTAGTGGGAAGGATTGACACCATCACCATCATGGGGAGGGGGCTTGTGTGTTGGGTTTGCCTTGGGAATTGCACCATGCGAAGGGAACCACACCCATCTCTCGACTCCAATGGTCGATGCACACACGTATACACGCTCTTGGTAGTAAGTTTCACAATCATGGAGTCATCTTAGAGAACGCACCAAGTAGGTTGCACCACCTCCTCTCCCCACCTCTCTACCACCACGGCGTGACACTTTGTAAATACTGCAAAAATAATTCACCCTCACACCCCCCCGAGGGTTTGCAAATGACCGTGTGTGTGTGTGTGTGTGTAATTTTGCGTTGTTCATATCATCGTGGTTTGTGTCCTAGCCGCTCAAAGCTAGGTGGTGCCCCCTGTTCGCTTTACCGTGGGCAGGCTCGAGGCGTGCCATTCGGATGCCTGCGTTTTAGAGGCCGTCGGGGTTTGGGGTCTGCTTTGCGTCCGTCACTACCAGTGTAAAATTGTGATCCTTTTGCACTATTCTTCTCCTCAACAGTTTGGACAAACCCTCTGGACATTCCAATGTACTCAAAAAATCTTCTATCTCTTTCAAGGATTCCCTACTTGTGTAAGTGGCTGGGGCCACATATATACATGCAACATGTACTTGCATTCTATTTCTTGCTAGTTGGTCCCCCTCTTGTGGTTTTGCTCTCTCTTAACATGCTTAAATTAGATCTCCTCCAAGAACTTTAGTATATTCTTAATAGCAAAGAACCAATTCTTTAAGGAATCCCCCTTTACCTACCATTCGCCCATGATGACCAATAATGCATTGCCTTTCACTACCAATCTGGATATGTCAAACTCCACACATTGCTTCAAACCTAGATGGAGGGCAATATATTGTGCCTCATTGTTGGTGTGGACATCTTACAAATCATAAGCTTGCCGTGTGGATCTTGTATCACCACACCTTCACTTGCTTTCTGCATCACCCTCCTCACACCATCAAACCACATGGTAAAATATCCCACCAATACTTACTCCTCCTTTCCTTCATCTCATACCACCCTTGAATAAATTGGTAAATCAACGACCTTGCTAACCAAGATTTTGGCTAGGTGAGGTTGACTAGTATGGTTAATCTTGAACTCAAAGTTGAACTCCTATAACTCTATCACCCACTTCATGATCTGCTTCCCTGGCTTTAAGTGCAACACCACTTGAGGCAACAAATTGTTAGTTGTGAACACATAGAACTCAATGAGGTGCACTTTAAGCTTTCTGCTCGCGGGGGGGGGAGGGTCATTACAATTTTAAAAAAATCCTATCATGTGGGTTCAAAAGTATGGATTATTTTATTCTATAATTTCTCACAATTTCACATACATAAGGGTGCTTAAAAATGATCTTGAAAAAAGTTACAGATTGAATAGGAAAAGGGTTCCTTTTGTTGCTCAAAAAATTGCAGCTAAGGGGTTTATAAATAGTCCTTGAATGCAAACGATATAAAGGTTTCACATATAGTGACACCCTCCCCCCCCCTCGAGACTTCCTGCCAATGCCATGACCCACTGCCCCGCTTCGGTGTAGGTTGCCTCTCCAGGACTTATCACCCTGCTTTCAAAGTAGACATGCTTATTGCTCCTTTCTAACCTTTGCAACAACACTACCCAATAGACATGGTACCTACCATCATAGCCACATAGAAATCTTTCTCTTGATTGGGAGGACACACCATCAGCAAAACTGACACAAGATTTCCTTCACCCTATCAAAGGATTCGCGAGATTCTTCATCCCATGCAAATCCATGAACTTGTTGAGCCCTCTTTTGAATAGGATATGCATATTGTGACATCATCACAAAAATCATGACATATACTTTAGCTTATGCACAAACAAGAACAAACCTTGATCATTAGAGGGAGGCTCCATCGAGACTAGAGCCTTGACCTTCTTCGGATCCGCTTCAATTCTGTTTTGTGACACCACATGACCCAATAGCTGCTCTCAAGGTTGTTCTAACTTACACTTACTGGGATTCAATTTTCCTCCTTCTTCATCAAGCCTCTAAAAAACATAGCCACAGATTTGACAAATGGTCCACCCTTGACCTATAGCTCCCAATTTCATCCATGAAAACCCTAATGAACCTGCCCAAGTAGGGACCAAACATTTAGTTCATCCAATCTTGAAAAGTGGCATAGGCGTTTACCAATCCAAATGGCACCTCATGGTAGGAAAAAAATCCCCATGGACAGATAAATGTTGTCTTCAGGTGGTCTTCAAATGCAATCCCTATCTAAAAGTACCCTAAAAACCCATTCATGATGGAATACCTCTCATGGCCAGCTACCTGATTTTGGATCTCATCTTGAAACGACAATGCGTAGTGGTTTCTCTTAATCACCGCATTGAATGGCTTGTAGTCGACACACACCCACCATTGACCATTCTTCTTAGGAGTGATAACCACCGGGGAAACCACTCTGACTCCTTCATGGGGTATATAATACTTGCATCCAAAAATTGGTTGATCTCCTTCCAAATGGCTTCCTTTTGAATCTCCCCTAGTCTCCTCAGGTTTTGCACCTTTGGTTTGTACCCTTTCTTGAGGAAAATCTTGTGCTCAACACCCTTTGCTCCTCGCAGATCCTTGTACTTTGTTGTAAATAGATTCAAAAAGGAGGAACACCATTGTACATAGCCTTCTCTCACTTGCTTGGTCAAATCCTCGCTCAACATACGGGTTACCGCTTCTGCATTTATACCATGAACTTGTGGTTGCATTTCCTCTTTTGCATGAGAGCCTTCAACAATGACACAAAAGAAATCAGCATCTTTCTACAACATACCATCCTTGCTCTTCTCTTCCTTGATATTAATGTAGTCTTTCCCATAGGCTATCTTGATTTCGTACTTGTAGCGTGTCGTATCATCTTCATCTCTTGCCGCCATAGGATACAAATGGATTTCTTTGGTCTTCAAATCTAATACCACATATCTTCCTCTCTCTTTGTCAAGAGAGGTGAAAACCTTGCTTTCCCACTCTTGTTTTCACCTATTGCAAGCAGTTTTCTTTGTAGTTTAGGATTCAAAGCCAACAACTCACCAAAAGCTATATTAGCTTTTTGGCTCTACACATCACTTACCACACCATATTCGGGGTAGCTGTGTCGTAGCTAGAAATCACCATGTTTGATCTTACGACACCTTCTATTATTTCTAGTTTCCAATAGCTCCCTGCCCACATACACATTCTCTTTGCCTTTGCAAGCTCTAGTATCCCACTCAATTTTTGTTTCCCTTTCAGCTCTAGCCCTTTTGTTGGTCAAAATTTCAACATTGCTTATCCACTCCAATGATGTTCACCCTAGAGACTTCACCCCCATCTGGAGGAGCTGGCTGCCCTAGATTCTTGATCACCTACTCTCTTGGGCCATTAAGTTGTGCTTGGAATACTCCTCTTCCAACAAAGGGTAAATATCACGTCTTTCTCTCAATAGATAAGGAAAATCTAGCACACAGTGTCCCGGGAAATGGCCTTTTCCTGCCCCTTGCTCCTTGTGGCTATCCTCTATCCATCACATTAAGTCGCAATTCCTACATTTTCTTGGATAAATCATGTACAATTTTCACCCAGTTCTATGGCACAACTACTGTACCTTGGTTCCCATGGTTCTCCTCATGAACAAAATCCCTAGGACCATGAGGTTGGATAGGAACCACTACTTCATAGCCCGACACTCCCTGTTCAATCTTGTTTTTTATTTTCCTACTCTTCCCCTTTGGACTGGTCACTACACCATTGTAAGTTTTTGAGCTTTCAAAGTCCACCTTTTCCCTCACTTTAGGATGTAGGCATGCCATGAATTTATCCAATTTAAAGTATTCTCCATCAGCCAATTGCATGGATGCCACCAACTCTGCACAACATGCTTCAAAAAAATCCAAACACAAACTGATTTTTTCACTTACATCCTATTTTAGTGCCTTTAGTTTTGCATCCATCTTGACTGGGATGCCTCCTTGTGAAAGTGGTGCCAAAAACGTGTTTGTACAGCCGACCAAGGATGCCTCATCTCACCTTACAAAGTTTTGTACCACACTTTTGCTTTACTATGCATCACCAACAAAAAATTTTGCATCTTGTTGTCCTTGTTTGACACACGCGGTGACAATATATATAACTCAAAATCTGCAATCCACTCATCAGGATTCTCTTCACCTACAAAAAATGGCCCATACCTCGAGATGCCATGTCCACCAAAGCAAAAACCTATGTCTTCTAGTCTAACTGGGAGCAATCGGTGTGCTCCTTAGTGGGGGCAACAGAAGACAGAGAGGGGGAATGGGGAGCACACTCGAAACACAAAAAGACGCCTCTCTAAATCTCAAGGCATTCACAACACTCCTATCCTCTCAGAAACACCTTCAAAAGATATGATTCATGCTCATAGGCGATTGTCTACACACTTCTCAACACACACATGCTAGCAAGACCACCGTCTGACTCACACACACCACCAATGTTCATTTCAGCACACCCAATACACACCACATCTTAATATTCACTCCCTTTCACGGATTTAATATTCACGTGAGAAATTTCTTGTGATTACAATCCATATAATCACATTCCCAAAATCACATGATCACATAAAATCCTATCATAAAAACTAATATCTAATTCTCCCAAACGATTTTCTCATGATTAAACTAATCATTTAATATGAGGAAGTATTGGGGGAGTAAAAGCTAGAATATTGGTAAGGCTGCCAGACCCGTCTCTGCAGGGATTCAGAGGGAAAATAAGGATGCAAAGGGGGACAATCTGCAAAAGAGCAATGTGCTTCAATGGGGCTTAAAATACCTAAGGTTCAGCTCCATTAAGACTTCCATAGGCTAAAGTTCCTAAAATTGACTCAATTGTCCAATGGCCAAAGTAGGGGAAAATTGGATGGTCATGGGAAGAATAAAATGTTTTCCCACACCCCTATGAAGGAGGGGGCAATCGCTAATAGTAGGGGATGAGAGAGAAACACACACAAACACACACAGACACTCCAAAGCTCCCCCTTTACACAAAGGGAATACTGAACACATGTCAGGCTCCTAGGCTAGTTGCCCCCAATCTCCCCTCAAATCCTATTGGATGGCCATAGAGGTGGCCAATGAGATTTAGGCTAAAGTAAATTAGTCTAGTTGATTTTAAAATGCTTGATAAAAGAACCAATATAAATTAAGCTCCCTAAAGGACTATTGGACAGTCTATCAAGGGGTGCAATGAGCATCCAGTAGCCCGATGGCTTGCCTGATTCCTATCGGCCAAAAGACTAAAAGGTCCAATGAGAGTTTAATTGAATTATTTGATTATCTAAAGCTCTCACAAAAGGGGAAAGGGGGACACATGTCACAAGGGTATCAATTATGTTTCTAATTTGTGATTGGCTAAGCTTTGTAGGAGCCAATAGGATGCTAGCAAGAGCAAAAAGCAAGAGGGGTCGACCAAGAGAGAGGGAGCTTGGAATTTTAGTCTATCTTTCATGCTACACACACACACACACAACTCATGTGTTCAAGAAGAACTCCATCTCCTTCTCCAAGCATCAATAAGTAGAGGCCTACACCAACAACTCTTGGCTATGAAATGCAAATCCAACCAAGAGCCAAGCTTCAATGGCATGCTCATCTCCTCTACCATGCTAATTACTAAGCTAAGCTATGTTATCAGAGTGATTATGTAAGGATAATACTTCTTTCTAGTAAGATACATCTTCTTCCTCTCAATCTATCCTCATTCCCTGCTAGCTCTCACCATTTTTGACGGTGTGTGAGGTCTTGGGACTTCTTTCTCATAAGATACATCTTCTTCCTCTCAATCTATCCTCATTCCCTGCTAGCTCTCACCATTTTTGAAGGTGTGTGAGGTCTTGGGACTAAGGCTAAGTACACTAGTGTGTTTTTCAATAATAATTAGGTGCATGAAGCTTCCATCTTCTTCATTGTACCAATGAGTTTTGTCAAGGAACACAAGAATTGTTTTGCACAAAAGTCTCCTTTGATGGGAGAATCTATAATACAAAGCCTTTATGGAGGGGGGACCAGCTCCATGTAAATTCGGTCCTCAATTGTTTTCAATTGTTCAATTTCTCTCTCTTTTCAAGTATCGTGAATGCCAAATTAGCTAGGTGTAAATTGCTATGTTGCTTTCTCAAATTAAGTACTTTCTCTATGCTCATTAGGAACTTGTTCTTAATGAGATGCTCACTATGTTATCAATTTCCGCTACACACAAGTTACTAGTGCATTAGATGTTACATTGGTATGAGAGCTATTGGTTTCTCTTTTCTTGCTCAAGAAGAGAGGTCTTCAAGCTGGCTACAAATGGTTAGTGTTATTAATTGAAAAAGAGTAAGTAGAATAGGGATTTTTCATCCTTGAAGCGTGCCTACTTTATGCAGTTAATGGGGATACCGTCAAGAGCTATGGTATTAATAATGGAGTCGTATGGGGCTTGCCTATGGATTAACCATTATTGAGCTCTCAGAAGATTGACAGGAACTGGTGCTGTCTTGGCTCTGTTGAACCCTTTCTGCTATTCCTTGCAATTAATATTATTCGAGCCACGTGTATAGATGCTTCAATACTTATCTTTAAAGGTAAAGAGGAGTAGAAATTAGGACTGAAGTACCAAAGTACAAGTAAAAATTTACACCTAAAATTTTCTAGTATGGCTGACAAGGGAAAAGAGATTGACATGAACATTGATAGCTTTGATTTTGCTAATAATGAAAGATGAACTAATGATGCCCCTATGCTTGTAAACTATCTTGTTTCTAGGCTTCAACAATCCCTGGGCAACCCATCCCTCCAAGGTGAAGTGCTACATCAATTGCGCGCCCATGATATTCTCCAAACTCCCCATCAAGAAGAGAGAGTACCTAGGAAAGCTCCCGGTGAGACTTCCAAAAGAGGACTCTCTCTGATAAGGAAAGAAGAGGAGTATCCGTATGAAGGGCTAAAAAACTTACTAATTGATGAGGCATCTCGCTTCCAAAGGAGAACCCAAGTTTCAATGGTAGAGTCCCCCACCGAAAGAACAAGAAAGAAGTGAGTCTCCTACCACCTCGATGGAGATGGCTCCATGAAGACGGCAGACAAAACGCTCTCCAAAACCCCCTAAACTAAGATGACCATCGCATACTTCTCTACACCATTCTAAGAGGGAAGAGAGAAAACAAGAGAAGAAAAAGGCGAGAAAGAGGTCACCCTCTTCTCCATATTCTTCATCCTCTTCCTCTTCTAAAGAAAGTGATGGTGCAGACTAGGAGGAACAAGGGAAGAAAAAGGAAAGAAATAGGTCACCCTCTTCTCCATCCTCCTCATACTCTTCCTCTTCTAAAGAATATGATGGTGCAACTCTCGAACCACCTAAAGAAGAGGCCATAGGAAATCCTATGCCGCCTAGAAGAGGTTGTCAAAGCTCAAAAAGTTCAAAGAGGGAGGAAAGAACATCTTTTTCCTTACCTACAATGATACTTCTGGTGCTACGGAAAAAGTCTTGGCCTTTATCCAACAATTCGATGCGCATTTGGAGATGACGGCTTCACGGAGTCCTCTAAGCTACGTCATGTAGCCATGCATTCCTAAAAGTCTACCAGGCAATGGTGGTATAGCCAACAAGGAAGCAGTGAAGCTCCACAAACATGGAAAGCTTTAAAAGATTCCATCATCAATCAATTTTTGGCTACCGATGCCAAAGACAAAGTACTCACCAAATAGCAAAGCTTGAGGCTCTCTCCCTATGAATCTATTCACAAATATGTAGACAAGTTTTGGGATTTACACCTCAAAGCCATTGTCTTCAAAAAGATGGTTTTTGGAGAGCAAAAACAACAACTTTGTGCAGGTTTAACTGAGGATATGGCGGAGTATGTTAACTCCCAAAGGCCACACACCATATTTGCGGTCATACACCATACCATGGTGGCTTCTAGAATCAGCTTCAAGCAAGGGCCTAAGAGAAATCTTAAGTCCATGGAAAACAAGGACCATAACGAGCCTAAGGGGAAGGACAACATCCAAAAGTATCCCAAAGGCAATGCCAACAACAACAAAGCTAAGGAGAAGGGAGTTTATAAAGGCAAAAATAGACTCTCTCCTAAAGATCTAGAGCGTTATCGAAAAGGGAGTTTATAAAGGCAAAAATAGACTCTCTCCTAAAGGAAAAAATAGACTCTCTCCTAAAGATCTAGAGTGTTATCGAAAAGATAATCGTTGTTTCAAGTGTGGGGAGCAAGGGCATGCCTATCATGCTTGTCCCCACAAGAATACATGTAACGAGCCTCCTAGAGCTACCTTGGTTGAAATTCAAAAAGAGGATGCTCATCACAAAGGATCTCCTCTATGACATGGTTGGGGAAAGGTAAGAGAACATGATGCTTTCATTCTCTTTGAACCTGGTTCCACTCACAATTTCCACAGAGTTGGCCACCAAGCTAGGCATCCAAGCCTATGAGATGGGAGATGTCCTACCTGCCAATGGTGATTTCAAGGGGAAAGAATCCTCAATCACTCCCTTAATTGGGAAATTGAGGCTCCATGTCCAAGGCAATATGGACAAAGAGGATTTCTTCATCTCTCCTCTCAAGCATGAAGATGTGATCCTAAGGGCACCATGGTCGATTCCATGGCTGCCAATGTTAAATTCCATGAAAGGCCAATCTACTTTAGGGAAAAAGATATGTACATAGATGCTAAGGAGTTGGGTAACACCATACCCATTGTACATAAGCAAGCTTTCAATAAGTCAATAAAGAGGTCTATTTTTGTGTACATGATTTTTGTTAAAGATTCTCAAAATGAACCTAATGTTTTAGCAAAAGAAAATATAAACAATAGAGCTATCCAATATCCTCAAGGGGTTCCAAGATGTTTTTATTGGACGACATCCCTTGTGAACTACCTCCCAAACAAGGGAATGACGACCATGCAATTGAACTTCTTCTAGTAAGCTCACTGCCTAATAAACCTCCTTATCGAGTTTCCCAAGCTCAACAAGAGGAGATTATGCGGCAAGTGCATGAGTTGGTTGAGAAAGGCATGGTTAGGCCTAGCTCATCTCCATTTTTCTCACTAGTGTTATTAGTGCAAAAGAAAGACGACCCATATCATATGTATGTCGACTATAGATCCCTAGCGCCCTTGGCGCCACCATGCACAACACCCGAATGGGGACCCCACGGTCATGGGAGAATCTCTCTCTCTCTCTCTCTCTCTCTCTCTCTCTCTCTCTCTCTCTCTCTCTCTCTCTCTCTCTCTCTCTCTCTCTCTCTCTCTCTCTCTCTCTCTCTCTCGCATACCCCATAGTGTGGGTTATGATGCTGCCCTTATACACCAAATTTTGACATTAAAATCTAGCATATGGGATATAACCCAACCATGTGGAAACCCTGTAGGGCCTTTCCCTTTTGCGGTGACTCAAAACCACTTAATATAATTTATTAAAAAAAAAAAAAATTTCCCACAAGTTTGGAGAGCTACCATTCTTTGCTCCCACCCCTGATGGTTGAGCTGCAACATTTGATCACAATCATTCCCAACCTCAAACCATGCAAACTCTACTGCATTCTGGTTTGTTTGTGGCCTCATACAACGTGTTCCCAAACTTTTTAAAAAAACTCAAGATCTCCTCCTCTCGCTACTTCCCCCATCTTCAACCAGCTGCCACTTAGTGCTCGTGCTAACTCTGCTTACCAAGCCGTGACTTTCACCTGCCCCCGGGGAGGTCACCTAATAAAAATGTAACCTATCACATGAGTTCAACAGAAGGGTATTTAAAGTTCTTGAAACTTACAGAAGGGCATTATTTTTTCAAATTTGAAAAAAACTTACAGATTTTAAAAGAAAAGGGTACATTATATTCCTTACAAAATTCAGAGACAAGGGGTTTTACAAACATTTCTTGAACACACGTGATATGGTACTTTTACACATAATGACCCCCGCAAGCACCTGCCCAATGCCCACTACCTTCTAGAATCCTTTCAAGGCCCAAAAAACACTAGATGGCATGATTTCTAATGTGGTCAAGTGGACACACACACGGACCTTGCAAATCTTCCATATGCCATAACTTCTCCTTAGAGCTCTAATTGATGACCCAAGAAAACAAGCATGCTCCACAACTCAATCTCTTCAACCCTATCCACTGACATTCTCTCTAACCACTTGCCCATGTATGCCCTACCCGCTGGGGATCTGCAATACATTCCAACTTGAACAGCTCTATCTTTCACACCATAGCTCTATTTGAGGAGCCGTCTAGATGAGATTCTAGAGCATCTTGAACACTACATTCAAGGTCAAAACATGAGCACTTTGTACACCTAGAACCCCGCTATTCCAATTGGCCCTTTTTGGAGCCCTTATGACAAAAAAAAACTGCATCAAGCACACATTTTCACCATGAGCTTCTCATCCACTTTAGATACTATGTATATATGCCCTACTTTTGGAAAGATGCTTGCATAGTTTGCATTCAAGCACTATTTCTAAAACTCATTATCTATGATTTTTGACAACTAAAATACAACCTTTTTTGTTAGCAACAAGCTAACACAAAGACCATTTTTTGGAGCTCCCATGTAAAGACACTTAATATTTTTGATAAATCGAGAATATTGTTACTCCTATTTTTTGAGTAAACCTTGTAATAGTTGAGCCGGGGCTACAAGTTTCCAGATTGTATCAACCTGTCATTACCTATTTTTAGTTAGAGCTCCCAGATTATTAGTTTTGACCACCAAAAACCTTGGCTAAGGTATAAAAGCCAATTTCTGTACGTTATTTTTAAGTTTTGGATAATGAAATACACAGTGTGAGCTAACGACGTTCACTTCTCTCCTTCTCGCGCTTCCTACTCCCTCTCTGGTTGTCACATTGCAGTCGCAATTGTTGCATAGCATCCGTAGGTAAGAGCTCTACGCATTGACGTAAACACATCACAGTATTTCGTAACTTTTGACATCTCCAACCCACTGCTTAATTTCATCATAAGTAGGAATTTACACTTCAAAATAAAAAACTAAGCATAGGCAGGGTATTGGGGCATCATTGCTAAGCATTTAGGTGCATTCTGGGTCGAAAACAACTAGGTCAAAAGTATACTACTGTTAATAATTGCAATTTTGTCTTTTGACCTAAAGTGGGGTTTGAGACCATAAGCATGTGTGCTTAGGTCTTATAAACTTGTCCTACAAATTTCGTTACGTTTGAATGTCATTTGATGCTGTAACAGATGTGATTTGTTTGCCGATGAGCGATTGGCTTTTGGTGATTTCAGTCACTTGAGTGAAGCTTGAGTTAGAAGCAAGTTGTTAGTTGTTTTTCAAGAGATTGACAAACCTCTTGTAGCCTCTATGCACTAGTCAAGTCAGCTTCATCCCATGGATTGACAATTTAATCGTGGTTCTCGCTAAAACTGCAATAAGATAGGATAGTGAGGCTAGACACGTGTCCCACATTTGGCGCCGCTGCCAGGGATCGAAGAGACCTAAACTAGGGAAAACTTGTGAGGTTATCCTCTAACTTCCTCTAGGATCTCCTAGAGTAGAAACTTTCTTTTAGAAACCGTATAGCTTAAGATTGTCATCTTTTGTTGTGTAGAGGTATCTTGGAAGTAATCGTACTTGGTGAGTGCCTTTAGGATTGTATGATTAGATTAGGATTTTGAGAATGGTTGATAGACGAAACAAGTCTTAAGACCAATTCTCAGGAAACCATAAAAAACAAGAAAATGAGTGTTTGTGGACACTTTCCACAACCCCATTGCATGAGAACCTAGGAGTAGGGTAAGTAGGATCCAAGGTGGATTTTAGGACATTGCTCTCTCCAAAAGAATCATTGTGAGTTGTTATTTGAAGTGCAGAATTTCAAGTCTATGGCTAGAAATAGCACGAAAAGACTCCAAACCACTCAATCCGACTAGAGAGTATGCTTAATAGTTGTATGCACCAGTGGGTAAGATCAAGGACACTTTGAGGTAAATATTCAAGAGTTTGCAAAAACTAAAATTATTTGCCAAATTAAGTTCTGACTTGATTCATAAGGTTAAAACAACTGATGAAAAGACTGTCCTTGAAAAAAGTGCAAAAGATTATTTATTTTGGGCATAAAGTAACTAATCAAGATTATTTACTTTCAGCTCAAATTTGACTAAGGTTGATACCAATGACTCATTGCATGTGTACAAACAACTTTTGCAAAGGCACAAAAGATTTGGATCACCAAACTGGGAAAAAAACTAAAGTTTGTACTAAGTTTCTGCTGAAACTTGAGTGTAAATTGGAAGAAAATAGTCCAAACTTGATGAAATTTGATCCATAGGCTTGTATTGAGGTGATAGACGTGTGTACATGCTCAATTGACCAAAAAGATGAAAAAAATTGGTAATTATAAATAATTGCGATTATTTATATATGCCCCGTTTTTCAATTTTTTTATACCAAGTTAGCATACCATTAGTTTTACCATGTTGTAATAAGCCCACAAACCAAATTTGGTAAGATTTGGATCATTGGATTGAAAATTATGACCAAATTTGCAAGGTAAGTCTGCGAACAGAAAACTA
This sequence comes from Adiantum capillus-veneris, assembly GCF_014529385.1. Taxonomy (NCBI): domain Eukaryota; kingdom Viridiplantae; phylum Streptophyta; class Polypodiopsida; order Polypodiales; family Pteridaceae; genus Adiantum; species Adiantum capillus-veneris. Next base: position 109,975,372 of record NC_140955.1, on the reverse strand, counting down.
ATGACCATTTGACCAAAATTAGTCCAAAATTGATGAAACTTGGCTAGAGACCTTAAGTTGAAGTGCTTAACAGATTTGTGTCCAGATTGGGATAAAATACTTGCAAAACTTAACAAAAGTAAATAATCACGATTATTTACATCTGCTCCAAAAATTGGCAATCTTGCATATTTGAGCATACCACAAGGTCAAGCATATCAAGTAGACCCCACAAAGGATCAAAAAAGTAAGACTTAAACCAGATTCTTGAAATCAGAGTATGCGGACATGAAACAATTGATAAAGTTGAACAGATTTTGTCCAAACTTATTGAAACTTGTCCAAGGACCTTAACAGGTTGTACACTTGGCAAATCAAGCCAAAAAGTGTAAAAAGCTGACAAAAGTAAATAATCGTGATTATTTACTACTGCTACACAGAGCCACCCATTTTGACTTTTGAGCTTGTACAATGTTAGACCAACATAATACAAGGCCACCGGGAAAGTTTCGGTTCAATCGGATCCAAATTGGTACATGTTCACTCAGTTTCCAGGTTGCAGATTAATCCTTTGAATTTTGCCAAAGTCGAGTTTAAAAATCTCAACTGATGACTGAATTAGCTCAATTTGAAGTGATACACATAGACCAATCACAATACTTAGCAAAAACTATACTATCTTTATAGGAGAATGGCTAACTTGATCAAATTTGTACAGGAATCAGGTTGCAGACGAGGAATCGGTAACTTGGATAGAAAGTGCAATCCAGTCAAGTGGAAGCAATTGACAAAAAGTCAATCCAAAGGTAAGTACTCTATCCAGTGCTTCATAAGTCTTTATGAACCTTAGATCTGGTTGTGTACTAGAAAATCAAGGCATACTTGGAGAAACCTCCAATAGAGTATCCATTGAAGGAAGCGTGAATCAAGGCAATTCCTTGCACACTATCCCTGAAGAAGTCTCAGACACTTTTTCTTATTCGACATCTATAATGTCTTCCTGTTTGACTCACTCAGAAATCGGAACGACAATGCGCTATAAACATATACTCTTTTTATAAGACTAATCGCCATGGAGCTCAGGTTTACCTGGATCGTAATGAAGAGTATGCTATTTGCATTGATGACCATGGTATTGATTTTGCAGAGGAGATCAGGGAAAACAGACAAGGAAAAATGTACATGGATTGAAACGGAACTCAATATTTACATGTCGAAGATCCTAACGTGATAGACAAATGGGGGTTAGAAGTAAACACCATAATTCCAGATATGGCTGCAAAAGAAGGACCACCAACTTTAGAATTCGAGGGATAAGATCAAGTTGATTTGAAGCCCTTGAAACGGCTTAGTACTGATAATCCTAGGATCGGAGTCTATTGTTGGGAGAATAGAAATGTCAAAGATCTCCTGTGAACTTCGCATGCCAAATTAGGACAACAGACGGCCATGAAGATCATCTATATCTTCAAGACCACGGATAAGGGATCAGCATACCACCAACCTACCTGTTTGGATTTTTATAACAATAACTTTGTTATGATGACTCCTGAGGAGGTAGACAAACCAAATACCAAGGGTTGTAGCTGCTTGTTTCAAAACGGAGATCAGACACAATATTGTAGCTCAAATCTACAACTTTAAACAGAAACAAGGTGAGTCTGTTAGGGATTGTGTAGCTCAAATGAAACAATACATTGCCAGATGCCCAGGGCTAGAGATACCTGCAAAAGAATGACTAGTATCATTGTTTCTAGAGGGGACTGCTAAACAAAGAACTTCATGCTATAAGAAAGAAGCATACAACCCTAGAAGAGTGTGTGTCAGGTGCTATTGACTTAGGAGACAATTCTGATATTTTCAACAAAGAAGATGTCCCTAAGGATAGCTAAAGTGATAAAACAAAATCCACTAAACTAGCACAAGTGGGAACAGCTATTGCAGCACCAATTTTATCCATAGAAGACATGCTCAAAAGGATGAACGACATGATGAATAACATGCAAAAAGCACCTATGAGAGTACTAGGACAAGGGATACCTTAATAGGGACAACTAGTTAGACGGAAAAAATGGTGTGCAATTGAGGGTAAATGGACCAACCATGAGACCAATGAGTGCTACTATTGACCAAAGTATGATGGGAATGTTTAGTACGTGTCCATGAGGCCACAAGGACAACCCATGTATAGATATCAGCCTAACATGGCACCAGCTCAAAGACCACCAATGGGTATGGAAAGACCTCAACCCGTGCTGGGTCAAAAACCTCCGTATCCAGGACATAATGCAGTGCCTGTAAAGTACATGCATTCAAACGGAGTCATAATTGAACAAGCACTAGTGCCTGTTACACCCAATGCTGAGCCTAGTCTATCTACAATAATGGAGATTGGTATAATTCACATCCACCACCAATGGAAGAACCTATAACTTATGCTCCACTAGAGCTTGCACCAATGTATTATGTAGCTAATCAAGGTGTTAGACCTCCTATGGTAAGACCCATGGTTAAGCCACAAACAGGAAACTGTCATAACTGTGGTACAGATGATCATTGGAAAAATGAATTCCCAAAGCCTGACAAAAACCTCAAGCCGGTTGAAGCGTATTGCATACAATGCTACAAAAAGGGAGACACTTTTGGGAAGATTGTCCTAAAAATCCTTAAAACAAGGGTAAAGCAGTAGTAAATGTGGTCCAAGTGATACCTCGTAGCTCATGTGAGAGTGAACTGATTGTTCCAATCAAGGTAATCACTAGAGCCCAAGCTAAGAAAAAGAAACATAACTCCTCTGATGATTTAGAGAATACAAAAATTGTCTCTCAAAAGACCAAAACAAGTAGAAGTAAAAGGTACGAGATGAGAAAACAAAAATAAAAGGCTGAAATCGAGGAGAAAGCAAAATGGCTATTCCAGGAAAAGGTGAAAGAACCTGGAAGTGAACTCAAAGAAACAACTGTGAAATCTAGAGGATCAGTTTTGGTTGATAAAATTTTTGATCCTATTAATGCAGCCTTGGAAGCCTACCAAGCAGGACTTAAAGGAGGCCAAAATATTGGAAACAAATGGAAATACTATCCTTCTCCCGACATGGAAGCAGCTAAGCTTAAAGCTTATCAAAATTTGGTAAAAATCACGTAAGAAATGCTGGAAAAACAATAATCCAAGCTCGAAAGTATGGCAGTACCTGAGGAGCTTGTGGAAAGAGACACTGAAGAAAAATCTAAAGTGGTGGTAGAGCCCCACCTTGAAACAAAAGAGCCAGAACTTATAGTGCCGGACAACGAAGATGCCTTAGATGGAGTTCCATTTGTAGAGGAAGACTGGCTAGGACACTTATGAAAAAAAGCTAGAGAGATCAATGATGGGAGCCTAACTCTAAAGTCGGATCCTATAGAGGAAGTTTGGTTAGACAACCTACCTCCTGATATGGATATGGACGTACAATCCTTGTATGGGGATTGCGGATCTGAAGCCTCAAGAATGTCTAAACCATTGACCTTGGAAACATTACCCTCTTACTTGGGAGATAACGAAGATGCATCCATAGTGTGCAAGACCACTCATTTAAAAAGAGCGAAACTGACCATAGAAGTAGACAACATTCAGTCGATCGTGTCCACACCCATCCAATGCACTCTTACTTTGGGAGAGTTGTTAGAACTCTGACCTTACTTATGGAATGATCTACAAAAAACCCTAGAGAAGGTGGAGATATATAACGGGGCTAATCTCAAAAAATTTGGGAAAATTGAAACCTGAAATCAACAACAAAGAGATTTGACATGTTCCAATGAACAAAGTTGGAGAATATCATGAAGCGGAAGAAGGAAACACCATCCTTTCAGTGAAATATAATGACATTGAAACCATGGAAATACTGGATAGTGGAGCAGGCATAGCCATAGCCACAAAAGACGTATGGGAATCCTAGGGACAACCATCCATTAGACAAACTCAAATGAAATTGCAATTGGCTGAAGGAGCATTAGGGCTGTTTGAAAAAGTGATAGTCAATTCCTGTGGGATTGAATATCAACACACTTTTTCCATAGTAGACTTTGGGAAAAAACTCAATTAAAAAATCATATTGGGAAGACCTTTAATGCGACAGGTACAACTTATCCAAGATTGGGGAAACAACTATTTGTACTTGAAGAAAGTGGGATCTATAAGAAGGGTTAGTTTAAAAGATCACACTTATAGAGATTTCATGAAAACTCCCATACAAGAGTTTGATTCTGCCTCCTTGATTGAAGCTAAGCTTCCATCATGGTTGAACAAAGACACTCCTATTTGGATGTGTGGAGCTTCAGAAAATGGGAGTTTAAAACGAGAAGAATGTATTTTAGAAAGGGATTGCACCAACAAAGCCTATGTGCCTGAACCCTTGCCAAAGCATTTGTTTGAGCCATTTGAGTGGAGTCAAATCTTAGCGACAATGGATGTATGTGTGAATACGTCAATGCCTACTCAATTTTTCAATGAGGATGGCTACGACATAATTCCCATCCAAATGATCTTGAACCTCAACATTGAAGATGAAATTGAGGAACCCAAATACTTGATGAAATCTCAATAAGTCTTCTCAGACCTCTACTACAATGCAACAGATGAGTTAGAAGAACACTCAGATACCTAAGAAGATTCGGGGTCGGAAAAAGAACATGTGAGAGCTAAGCTACTCTTGAAAGGAGGGGAGAAATTTTTTTTTGACTTTCCTAACCGGAAACCAAGAAGATAAAAATGGTACAGACGAAAAAGGGACCCTAGAAACATGAAAGCTAGACTATGCCATCAGTCTCCAATAGAAGACAGTTCCTGATGCAGATAGATGCACATGATTGTGTCAAGGATAAAATCACTGGCAGATATCCTTCAAAAGAAAACCCAAAAATGTCAAAAACATTGAGAAAACCAAGGAAGGATACTTAAGTAAAACCAAAAAAACAGGAAAAGGAGTCAACCATGACATGAGTTGAGCGAAAAAAGAAGAATCAATAGTTGAAAAAAGTACTAAAGGAAATATATACAACCAAAATGGAAACCACATAAGAGGATGGTAAAGATGTAATGAGTGTTCTTTCCCATTACAAAAAGTATACTCTCCAAGATCAAAAACTCATTGTCGAACAACATATTAGAGAACTACAAAAACAGGGCGAGTCCTACGAAGGGTCCGAAAACGCAAAAAAGATAGAGTTGGCTAAGCCAGGAGAAGAACCTAGGCCTGCTACATTGCAAATGACCTAACTAAAGAAGAAGAAGAAGAGATATTACTAATCTTATTAAAAGAATACGGAGATATCTTCGCTTGGTCTTACAAGGCTCTCAAGGGTGTTGATCTAGAAATCTGCCAACATACCATATCCATGAGAGATGATGTGAAACCAAGTAGACAAAGGCCATACACATACAATGAAACATTTACCAGGAAGATCAAAGAAGAGATTGAGAAACTAAAGGAAGTTGAATTCATGAATGAAATTGAACACACAGATTGGGTGTCTCCAATTGTGCTAGTACCCAAGAAGAATGGAAAATTACGAGTATGTGTCAACCTCAAAAAAGTGAATGTAGCTACCATTAGAGACAACTTTCCCCTTCCAATCACTTAGCATGTGTTAGAACGAGCTACAAAGAAAGAAGCTTACAATTTCTTAGATGTCTTTTCAGGATACAATCAAATTTTGGTTGCCCCAAAAGACAACATAAAACTGTTTTTGCAACAGAATGGGGTATTTTTGCCTGTCGGGTTATGCCCTTTGGGTTAACTAATTCTCCTGCCACATTTCAAAGATTGATGAGTCATGCATTTAAAGAATATCTTAGGAAATTCTTGGAAGTAAATATGGATGTTCTATGCATACATTGACATCAATCTGGGCTGATCATTTTGAACAACTCAAAAAGGTATTCAAAAAATGTAGACTTTATAGGATTTGCTTAAATCCTGAGAAGTGCACATTCATGGGTAGACAAGAAAAAATTCTTCGACATATAGTGTCAAAAAATGGCATAGCTATCGATATAGATAAAACTCATGTCATTGTTGATTTGCCTAGACCAACAACAGTCAAGGGGGTTCAAGCCTTCATGGGGCATTGTGGAAATTACAGACGGATCATTTACATGTACGCTATAATCGCAAAACCCATGTATAGCTTGATTACACACTTTGAATGGAGTGATGAGTGTGAAGAATCCTTCATGAAGCTTAAGCAATCTCTCACCTCAGGTCCAATATTGATAGCACCAGATTAGAATAAGATATTCCACATACATGTAGATGCTTTCAATTTTGCCATAGGGTGTATACTAGCTCAACCAGGAGATGGGAAAATTGATTTTCCTATTTCTTATGCAACAGTTGAACATGGCAGAAAATAATTACACCACCACCGAAAGGGAAGGATTAGAAATGATCTATGTCTAAAAAGGTATTGACATTACATATTAGCGAACAAATTTGTGTTCTTCACGGACCACCAAGCTTTATTGTACCTGGTCAACAAGCCATGCAACACAGAAAGAATAGTGATATGGTTCATCATTCTTTTGGAATTTGATTTCACTGTGGTTGTAAAAAATGGCACTACTTATCAAAGAGTAGATCATTTGTCAAGGATTATTTCAGGGGAATCACCTAAAGGAGTAGATGATGATCTACCAGATGCATATTTGTTCTCCGTGGAAATGATACCGCGATGGTCATAAAATATGGTATCATTGACGACCATAGCTCAAGTGGATTCACAAGTACCACTTCCTATTATAGTCGCATTAATCCAGCAATTAGCTATGTATTAATTACTAGCTTGTAGGCTATAAAAAAGAAATCGAGATGGAATATTGCTCTTATGCATTAATCCTGAAGAGAAAAACCAATACCTAAGTCAAGCACATATTACTATAGTGGGACTTCACTTTGAGAAAGACCAAACTACGCAAAGGATCTTGAGACTTGGAGTATTTTGGCCAACTATGAGGAGTGATGTTCGCTCTTTCATAAAGGATTGTCCTCAATGTAAAAAAAAACCACCCATACCTCATGTAAAATTGTTTCAAATGTCACATGTTCCTAAGTGGAGTAACTATCTAGTCACTTACTTATCAAGACGAACATTTCTTGAGAATATGAGTAAACACCGTCAAACAGCAATTGAAACTGAAGCAATAGACTATGATCTCATTGAAAACCAATTGTATCAGAGAGGTAAGGATCAACATTTGCTTCTTTGTGCAAATGAAGACAAATATATTCCGATCATAGAACAAGTACATGCAAGAAAAAACTGAAGACGCGGTGGTGATCAGAAAGTCAAGGCGCACAAGCACAAAAAATTTCAATCAAATCGAAAAGTGGAAGCGGAAAGCCTAAATTAAGCGGCCAAACCTACTTTGCAAAATTCTTGCAAATGAGCTACAAGAATCCGATTGGGAAACTTTTTGAGTCTAACATAGATTTTACGGCCTAGTAGGACTAACAGAGGAATCTGGGGAAAAATGTTTCAAGGAGTCCGAGTATAGATACCCAAGGTAAACTAAAATCACCTCATTTTCACTTGTTGCCTTTGGAGAGAGCATTTTGACTTCTTTGCTCGTACTTTTTGGAATCTATAGTTGTCTGTTTTCAGGGCCGTCTCACACGAGACATGAGGGGTAAGTTCTTTACTCATCAATGATTCATTTTGTACGGCCGGAAGCTAGTCGAAACCCCTAGAAAAAACCTTAGAATCCGAGCAGTGCATGAAGACCTACGACCAAAAATCAACCATAACGGCCCGTCAGCTCAACCAGATCGGATAAAATTTGAATTGTAGCATGCTCCAACATATTAGAACACTTCTATATCAACAGATGACCATTCAACAAAGTTCGAGGGAGTCCCAAGTAGAAAAGCTAGGTTTTTTTGTAGATGCTAGAATTGGGTTCTGACTCCACAGATAGCTTACCTACGAGGTCTATACACAATGCATATGATTGGTTTTGTGAAATCAATCAAGCAAAGCCCTCAAAAAGCGAAAAACGGCTCGACGGCTACAAAGCGTCAAATTCGACATACGAGGTCAAACTAACTCCAAATGAGTCAAAATTGGATGAGTTGCTTCACAACTATGTTGCGGACAAGTCAATAGCCTTAAAAGTGATTGACCAGCTTAACAGGTAGTGTAGTCACAAAAATTAAATATTTCAGAGTCAACAAAGTACAAAGTGATGCCAGCAAGACCAAACTTTACCAATTTCAATTTTTGACTTGTTTTAGGTGTATAGAATGTGTTTAGATTAAAAAAATTAAGTTTTGTAAAAAAAATGACTACTATAAATAATCGCGATTATTTACTTTTGTACTATTTTGGCTTGAAAGTTGCATCATCACTTCACATATCATTTGTACACACCCATTACATGCCAAAATTCAAGTATGAGCCACAATGATCATATGTAACTTGGAAAATTGCCAAAAAACGCAAAGAAGTCCTTGCAAGTCAATTTTTGAGTTATGATCCACATTTTTCGAATCAAATCACTTAATATCACATACACAGGGTCTATACCAAGCCTAGAACCAAGTTGTACCAAAAAATATTTATTTTGGTAAAAAAGTTAATAATCACGATTATTTACTTAAATTTAGCCAAAAATGGATAAATTTTCAACTTTGCCATCATAGATCCAAAGTACATGATACCCTAAGCCCACTAGCTAAGTTTGAACAAATTTGAATCTCAAAATCTCAAAATCTCTTTACATCTACTGTTTTAGAGACCTAAAGCCTAAATCTGGCACCATTTTCACCCTTTGCGTCCAAATGAGCCCATATTTCATTCAGAGTATCTATTTGGTATATACTTCAAGCTTGTAAGGCCAAGTTTGCAAAAATTTGAAGAAATTACTTAGCTGTAAATAATCACGATTATTTACTTTTGTTACAAATTTTTGTATTGACTTTATGAATTTGATCTTTACATGTTTTTATGCATCTATGCATGTTCAGATAATTAATTTGAAATAGATTGGACAAAAATTGTCAGCATTTTAGCCTGAAGGACATTTCAGAGAGAATCTGCCAAATGGCTAACATTGACACTCTATTTACTCAATAGGATCCATGCAAGCCGCAGAGAGGGCCAAGAAGAAGCTCTCGCAAAAGGATATCTTCTAAGATAGTCCGGCAAGTAATGTAATGCCAGTCGGAGCTTGTGGTTACCTGGTTGGTTAGATGTTGTTAACAGCAACAACAATTCATTATTTTTAACGATTGGTCTTGGGGATTTTTTAGTGAACTATGCCATTGCTTCATGCTTATACACAAATACATTAATTTTGATAAAAGGATGGATAAAAAAGAATTTGATTACAGCTTTCCATTACTGTGTCTTTAAAATTCCTTGTATTCTAGGAACTCTCTATAACCCTTCCCTACTACGATTGCACAATACGATAACTTTTAGGATTGTTAGGTGCCTGCCTTTCAAGAGTTGCAACAACCTAGTTGCAATTGATGCGGTGAGCTTGACTAGTGATTTTCTAACGCTATTGCCGGCCCTACTGTTAATGCGCGAGATAATTACTTTGGGGTTCATTGAGCTGGAAATCCCCACTGACATATGCAGTGCAACGAGTCAATTTAATCGAAGCAGAGCTTCACTCAGTTTAAGAGCAGCTCCCTTCAGTCCAAAGCAAGGCTTAATAAATGCATTGCAAATGGGCGGTTTTATTCAATTTAATCGAAGCAGAGCTTCCTTCAATCTAATAGCAGCTCCCTTCGGTCCAAAGTAAGGCTTTAAGTCTCCTTTGGGGTCCTATAAAGTAGTATACTATTACCCCTACTATGCAGTATTTACTACTTAGGGCTATTCAAGGATTGTCACCATGGGAGGCTAAGGCAGGGTGTCCCATCCCACGTAGAGCCATGTATCACATTGGTAAGATTAGTATTGTCTATTATCGGATTAAGACCCTCCATAATGGCAGGGTAATGTAAGAAAGCCTCTTTATCTTTGGCAGCTTGTAGATATTTTTCTACATATTCCATGCTTTCATTTGCCTGCAAGCCACATAATACAAATGCAGAGCCAGTGGCTTAGTTAATCTCACTAGAATTGCACTTAGTGATGAGTCATCAATAATGTGGCCATTGTGTGCAGTGGTGTGTACATTGCATGGTCTACTGTTGGTCTGTAAGTTGGCGACAGGGCCGCTGTACGCCTGGCCCAGGCTTAAAGCATTTATGCTTGCTGATACCACATTTAAAAGGGATAGCATCTGACACATAAGCAAAATTGAGGCTTTGTCTTTTTAACAGAAAATCGATTTAATGGCAAAGACTTTCAAGGCTCGATAGAACAGGCTGCTATAAGACTGGAAGCCCAACCTACTTAACTCAGGGGTTAGAGTATCGTTTTCATACGGCGAGAGTCATTGGTTCAAATCCAATAGTAGGTAACACTTCTTAGATACCACAATTACTAGACTAAATCGGTATTAAATCGGTACCTAATATAATAAGAGAATGCCTTTAAGAGTCTAAAGAGCCACGGTCTTTGGCAAGTGAAGAGAAAGCCCAATTAAAGATGCAAGCGTAGCTTTAGGTTAGTTTTTCAGGGGGGAGGGAAAACCAATTAAAGAACAATGATTGGATTCCTAAATGGTTAAAGACAAAGAGTTTCACCCGTTTAGGTAACCTAGCTATTACATTGATTTGTTTCATCCTTGGTTGTTTGAGTGAAAATCTAGAATACCATGTAAAATGATGGATTTGCTTGCCCACTAATGTTATTTTAACACTCTACCCTACTTTTTTCATGAACCCGGTGGTTCGCGTGGTAATGGATGGTGCTTAATATTCCTTTTTCCTTGATTTTTATTGCAACTTTTATAAGGCTCTTTACCTTGTCTTGGTGAGTCAGTCTTTTCATTCTTTTGCTTTGTAGGTTTCGAACTCATGGTTTTGCTTTTGTCAGAGGAGCTAGTGCTTTCCAAAGCTAAGTTTCCTTGGTCCCCTTTTTTAGGTAAGTTCTTGCCTTCTTTTAACTCACTAGTTTGATGCCTAAGCTCTATAGCTTGAAGCCTTTTATTAAGATAAAAAGAAAAAAAGACAAAGATGAGGGTAACGAAGGGATCATACTTCTTATACGAACCCTTTCTGCGTGTGTGCGCAGTATGAATTTTTAAACTAAACCCCACCTCGAGGGCAAGGATCAGCCACTATAACCAACTACTAAGAAACTGCCATGAATATGGAAAATAAAACAGCCTCTAAGTGTGTTAAACATCGAGGCAAAACAAAAAAAAAGATAAATTTTAACAATGGAATTTATTTTTTTAGGTCTGGGCCTTGCCCTCGGGAGTATTATAACTTGTAGTATTTCTTCATGCTTTGTTATACACATTTGGAAGGAACGGCGTAACGCGCTTTCAGAAGTCAAAAGGATCCAAAGCATTGCAGAACGCTATCGAAATCAATTCCAAGTGTTGTATAACCAACAAGAAACCCAACGTCGACTAGGGGAAGAAAGGTTACGCTTTGAGGGGAGGTTACTTTGGGAACGAGCACAAAGAGAAAACCCCCGTAGGGAAGTCGCTTTACGAGAGCAGACTAGAATTGAAATTGAAAATTCCAACCCAAGCACTATTGGGGGTGCTACTGGCTCACAGATCCATTTTGTCTCATCTCCTCTAGAGACGTATTCTTTTGACCCAACCCTTTGTTCTTGGATACTTAAACTTTCGGGAATCATTTTATTGGAAGGTCTTTATTGGATAATCACTAACAAGGTAAACAAAAGGGTAAAAATAAAATTTACACATGAATTGATTTTATTTGTTACTTTAATCAATTCTTTTGTTTACCTTTTTACCCCTATTTACGTTTTCATGATGGCTTTGGAATTCTATGAAAGGGTCTCGGGAGCTAGGATGTATGCCAGTTATATATGATCAAGTGGAGTGGCATAAGATCTGCCTTTGGGCTTGAGTGGAGACACCTTTTTATTTACATAATAATTTGCTTCTCGTATTGACAAATCGGAGGATCGAAACTCCAACCAACAACCGTATCTGGAAATAATGATTAGTGGATATCGGTACCATCACTGCATATTAAGCTTTGGATCGGGGATTCAGTGGTGTAATGTTAAGAGGTCGTGCGACATGAAGACATCGATAGCAATATGGGGAAGGTTCCCATCAGGAAACGGTTTACTCGACCTTTCTCAAGCACGCTTTGACTGTAAAGACTTGGTATGAAGCCTTGAAGACGACGTCTCTTAATCCAAAATAGAGGCTAAGGTGAGCTGAGGAAAGGGCACCGTAAGCAAATGTGTATAAGCCTAGTAAAGCATAACCAAGGCAAGGCTAGGGCCATCTTTGACTGGTTAGTCTGATGGGCCATCCGTGAACGGATTTACCCTTGGCCTCTAGGTATATTGAAACTGCATGAGTTCACTGGATTAGAGCACGGTTCGCTGAAATTGGCATAGGTTAGATGACATTGATGGAACATGATAAGCCTGTATTTATCTATGCGTCCGTAAGGGCTAAGCATGTAACAGAGTATGGGTAAAGAAAGACCGGAGAAGAAAAGGGTAAGTCTGCAAGTACGTGACCCGCTTTAAATCGAATTAAATTAAAGAAACACAAATCGATTAAAGAAGGAGGCGGCTTTAAGCACAAAGTTTAATTGGGTCGGATAAAGGGTAAAAAGCCTGTCTTTCGTAAAATTGTGGCGGTATGAAAGTATGGAGATCTGGAAATAAATTCCTACAAGCCAGGCTCTATGGACTAGTAACTAGTCTTGGCCAACTTAGTATAAGCCCTTAATCTATGCGTGCATCGGAGCTATCTCTTTTTTGTTGCGAAGCGGATGTAGCATTTTGACTTTACTGGTTACGGTTGCCTGCTTTTTGCCGTAACGTGGGCCACGCGGTAAGTGGCCTGAGGCAAGAAAAAATATTAGGAAAATGAACCGAACTCTCAATCCACAATCTGGTGCTATGGACACTTACGCATAGACTATAAATGCCCCTCATCCCTAAGCGCCTGCAGACGCGTTACAGGGGCAGGCCTCCGGAAACGCATTCGAGCCGTATGAAGGGAAACTTTGACGTACGGCTCCATTGGGGGGAAAGCTCAACAAAGGGGCCTATCTATCCTAACCGGGAGTATGCTGGGATTTATGAAAAGCAGCACCTTACGATGTTCATGACTGATCGGATTTCGACATACTAGTGGGTACTAGGGGAGATTGCTACGATCGTTATTGTATCTGTATTGAAGAGATGTGAGAAAGTATTTGAATCATCGTACAACGTCTCAATGAAATGCCCAGCGGCACAATTAAAGCTGATGATCATAAGCTATGTCCTTTATCATGACCTTAACACTAGGTTGGTAATGGGACACTTTTATGTCCTGTGAAGTGACCATTTTCCCTGAATTATGTCAAGAGTTTCAAAATGGATTTTGAGGTGCTATCTATCTAGAAAGTTGTCTCATGAGCTGAAAAAAACTCGTCATTTTTTTGGAATATCAATTCCATCTTTAACATTATCCTTGCACAACATTTCACAACCTAAACTGTGTGAAAAAACGGGTCCTGTTTTTGGCTTTTTTCAACTTTTTGCAACTATACCACTCTAGAATTCATGTTTGTGAGGTCTATAGTGCTAGAGAACTATCTTTAGTAGTCTTCAACATGTCCCGATGCTTCTAGGGAGAAATACATATTAAAGTTGTAAGTTATGACCAAATTACAAAAATTGGCAAATCTTGTTTTTTAACCAATTTTAGCTCTTCTATGATTTTTTTGGTGGAATTCATGATATCCAAATGCATTTTTGATTTTCTATGTCGCATATTGTAACATAAAGCTAATATTCCTTAAGTTTTGGGGCACCTAATACCCTATTTTGCATAGTACACAACGATGGTTGATTTTTTCAATTATAGAAGAAAACGAAACATTCTAGTATATCAAGTATAGCCTTTTCAATATTGTTAGTTTCTTGTGACAACTACATGAATTTGTAGTAGTAACCATATCTAGTCATAAGGATCAAATTTGGCTAGATATTGAATAGTTTCTATGGGATTCTACAACTCATAATGTTGAACCCAGTTTTTTCATGTTTGTTGTATTTAACACTTCATCTTTGTTCCTAAGATTCCCCTTGGTAAGAAATGTATTATTCTTTTCACATGCTCCATGGCTCCTTATGAACATAAAGGACAATAGGGAACTAAGAAAACATGCATATATTATTTGTATTGAGCGTGGCTATAGAAACTCTGATGATAGGTTTGCAGAATGGTAAAAATTCAACTTTTTTGTACCTATTTATTTTGGCAAAAGAAAAAATTGTGAGTGAGAAGCAATCATATGTTCTGATCACGAACCCATTGAAGTTAACTAGGGAATTTATCTCAAGTCCTACAAAAATCCATAATCTTATTTTTATGCAACAAAACGTAAGAAATGACTGTTTTGATGAAAATTCACTGGTCCATCAACTTTGGAGGCTTGGTGTGACCAAAAGATGAGAAATTTTACAAGTTTCTTATTTTTTCCATGTGTAGTAGGCCTTGAACTATAACCTCATGAAAGGATTTTACAAAATGAGTGGATCTACTATGGTTTTGGAGGTTTTTTTCAAAACCCTGAAAGGACACTTTTATGTCCTGTTAGGTTACCAACCTAGTGTTAAATGAAAAAATCCATGGAATCTCTAATTCACCATTTTAAACCTTATACAGAAGGGGGTTTTGTAACAGCTTTTTCTATTTATACTGCAGCTGAAGCACCTAAAGGAGAATTTGGTGTGTTCTTAGTCAGTAATGGAACCAATCGTCCCTATCGTTGTAAAATAAGAGCACCTGGCTTTGCTCATTTACAAGGACTCGATTTTATGTTCAAAAATCACATGGCAGCAGATGTGGTCATCATCATCGGTACTCAAGATACTGTGTCCGGAGAGGCAGATAGATAATACAATACACACAAAAAGAAGAAAAAAAGACAAAGATGAAGGTGACAGAGGCTCCACTGCATGTAGTAGTAGTATTATGGTAAGTACGGGTTTGAAGGAACTGGTTCCTGAACCAGACACGATGATATGTGAAGTTATCTATTAGTTCCATTTACAGGGTGTAGTCAAACCAATTACTGTCGATCGACGCGGTGTCGGTCGACACGGCATGATCAAATCCCGTGGTAACCCTAATCCTGTATCACCTGTGCTGGATTCTATATCTAACGTTTCCATTCCTATATCTAACGTATCCGATCCTATATCGTCTACGTCAGATAGTTTATTGCCTGTACCTAAACCATTATCATCAGACAATTCTTTATTTGCAGCTGAGGATCAATCAAAAGAGAAATCCTCAGCGCTAAAAACAAATACATTTCAATTTTCTTCATCTTTACCCCACGCATCGAAACCAATTGCTTCTTTGCCAATTGCTTCTTGTTTTTCTTCTACAGCTTCTTCATTGAGTATACAAAGTACTCCTATAGTAAATTCAGTAATAAGTACTAATTTATCAAGCCTAAAACTATTGTTATTAAAAGTAGTAAGTTTATTTTCATTAATCTTTCATATAATAAATAATAGTTATTTAAGTTCAATAAATGAACCTAGTTTAATTAACAATTTTAATAGTGATTTAATTACAATTAATATACCTATTATTTGTAGTATAGAAATAGCATTAATAGTATCATACATATTAAATTATAAAACAATGGCAAATAAGAAGTTACTATTAAAAATTTTACTTCAATTGTTAATAACTTTTGTTTTTGTATATTTTGTTTTTGATTACTACAATATAAACTTTTTTAATAAGATTGAATCAATACCATATCACGTAGATGAGCCTGAAACTTCTACAATAGAGCTAGACGAATCATCAGTATGGTATAAAAACTCAAAAGTTATTGTTTTGTTAGGAATAGTAGTAGCAGTAGCTGTAGCAGCAGTTGTTTACTATTTTAATGGAATTGATCCCAGTTCATCAGTATCTCCAGATATTTCAAGTTACACGGAATCTCAAGTTCTTGAAAATGTTAACTCTTCACAAGTATCATTAGGTGAAATAATATCGGAAAGGGTAAACTCTAATGAATTTCAATTAGAAATAATAAATAGAACCTCAGAGGAAATATTATCTGATATTGTAGCTGCAGGAGATGTAGCCCGAATATAATTAGAACAATTAGGTAGAAATTCTACAGAAGTACTATTTAATATTGCAGCAGCTCAAATGAAATTATAAGTTTTAGGTAGAACTTTAGATGAAATGCTACCTGATATTGCAACAACAGGAAATGCAGCCCGGGTACAACTAGAAAAAATAGGTATTGAACCTAACTACAACCAAGTGCATAATAATATTGATAGGATAATAGTTTTAATGAAAGGTATAATTTACCTTATTAGTTTAAAATGGATATTTAATCACAATTTAACACCTAATGTAAATTCAGTTCTTTCTAATAAAAGGCCACTTTTGTTTAATTCAAATATATCTACTACAAATTCAATATCAACTCAAACTGAAAATTCAATATCAACCCAAACTGAAGATTCAATATCTACCCAAACTGAAGATTCCTTTCATCAAGCATATAATATAGAAAATGTCTTAGGGAGAATGCACCAATTCTATAATGAAGCTATGTCATTAAGCGAGGATTCAGTTGAAGAGATACAGGGACGTCGTGATCTATTGGGTATTTCGGAGATACGGGATATAGACTCTACAACGCTATCTTTAGTAACTGAGGTTTCAAACACCAATAACTCTTTAATAACTTTAACAGATCAATCTCCAGTAACAGTAACAGTAACTGAGGTTTCAAACACTAATAACTCTTCAATAACAACTATCCCCTACAGTTTAACCAATCAAACGCCAGTAACAATAATAGAGAATCCAAACACCGATAACTCTTTAGTAACTTTAATAGATCAATCTCCAGTAACAGAGGTTTCAAACTCTTCAGTAACTAATGTACCCTACACTTTAACCTCAACTGAGATGTCTACCTCGATACAATTAGATGATGGCGAAAATGAAGAATAAATGATAGTTTCATTGTAATACAGTCTAGGCCCAGCTGTCCAAAACGCTATCCACTCGCAAGAGTGGATACGCACCGCTCTAGACGCCAGTACCAGGAAACCGGAAGATAACGTGGTTTGCGTGAAATCAACGATTCGACCACTAAATGTAACTGATTTCTCTATCACGGGATAAAGTGCCATTTGTCCTTGCTGGCAGAAAATGGCATATTTGACATAGTTGAAGAAATTAAAGCATAATAAGCTATCTATTTAATGCTAGACTAACGGAACCGCGAAGGCTATAGGTAGTCTACGTACTGATGAGTTTATGAAAATAAGTCGTATTACTTCATTCTCAGGGCGTAGTGAGGCAGGCCGGGCAATTTCACCCAAGTGCAAATAGATTTTCTATCCGTCCCGTCCGTACGGCGTAGAGTCGGGCATGAAACGATGGGCACCGAAGAGGAGTTGAACCTCTAACTACCTGATTTTTGCTAGGGACTCTATCCAATTGAGCTATCAGTGCGGGGGGGTTGGGTCGATAAAAGCCCAACTGCACCCTTTCCTTATTGCAAAGAAAATCTTCTCTGCGCTACCTTCTTTTGCCACAGCTACACCACTTTTGAAGTTTTTCTCAAAAGCCATCCCAATAGCCTGTTGAGCGCTTTTCCTTCTTTTCTTTGGGAATAGGTGGAAGGGCCTTGTAGATTATCACTACAAGAGGTTGTGTGCTCTTGTGACGCTTATAGCGACGAGAATACACTAGGTTTTTTAAACCCCCGGCGTCGCTCAAAGCGTCTCTATTAGCGTCGATAGAGAACATCGCTATAGTAATCGCTATTGCAGTCGCTATAAGTGTCACTATATAGCGACGTTGCAGGGCCATAGATAGCGACGCTTATAGCGACGTTACACAGCCCTATATAGCGACGCCCATAGCGATGCCCGGGATTAAATTTTTTTGGTGAATGCCCTGCCACCCATCAACCATATTGAATGTTTCATTGGTCTATTTACCTTTGAAAAAAAGTGCAAAGGTAAATATAGACCCAAAATAGTCACCCACAAGACAATATAATCATTAACTCCAACATCCATAGTACGTATTGTTTGCAAAATAAAGATACAAAAATGACAAGCGTGAATTGATGGAAGTAAATAAATGAAAATTGTACACAGCAGCAAAATCACTTGATTGTTAATCATTGCAAATGTAATAGTTACAAACCATTGTCATTATTTAAAAAATATACATGGTTTTTAAAAATACATGGTTACATGGTCTCATGATACATAAGCTAGGACAAAAAGAAACTAATGCTATCTAGCTATGGCTAAACTGACGTCGTCTAATCATACGTCTCATCGCGTCCAAGCGGCGTATCTGTCGGATTCTGCAAAAAAAAACAATAAGATAGCCCATTGTAAGTATAAACATATAGCGAGCGACGTTTATAAAACAATACAATAAATAGAAAATAATAAACCCTAATACTAACCATGCCGCCGCGAGAAGTCAGGATGTCTATAAGGGCGTTTAAGCCCTTCCTGCCTGCGTACTCGTGCTCGTACGGAGTGGGATCACGTCCTGTAAACGACCACTGTCAAAACATACAAAGAATCCATTCTGTTAGAATTTCAAATCCCATAAACCCTAAATTATCGAACATAGATGGAAAAACACTTACAAAATCGGCCTCAAATAATGCCCACCCGCCACTACCCAAGTGGTGTGAGCTCCCTGCCTCAACTCGCGCTCTGGTTGCCTCCTTTTGTTTCTTCCACTTGTCGGGATTCTCACGCGCTTCTTTCTTCGCATGCTTCCAATCTTCTTTGGCCAGCCAATCTGGTATGTTCTATCCATGCTTTATTGCTTTTTGCACTTCGGAACGCTTACGATTGCAGTATTCGTGCATTCTAACCTTCATCACATCTTCATTGAAGCGGTCATCCCGTGTTGGAATGGGAAACTCGTCATGAAGCATGCTGATGACTCTGTCTCTTAATTCATTCGGTACTTCACTCCAGGTGTTTAGTATGTAGTGTCTAAACACCTGAGAGCAAATACCGTGCATACACGAAATCACCTTCTTGTCGTCATCATCCAAGATGATGCCGCTGCTAAAGTCGACAGAGTAAGGCAAGCCCTCTCGCCGCCGTTGACGCCTGAACCTGGGTGTCTCGACATGGGTCTCTAGCGACGTGTCAACGGGGGTACGGACGCCAGGTGTCTCCACTGGAGTCTGAGCCCCGAAGCGAGGAGTGTCCACTGGAGTGACTCCTGGAGGAGTAGCTAGTGGTGTGTAGCTGTGGGGAACGGCACTCAACCGTGCAAAACCTGGTGTCGATGGCAATGCCGTGGCTAGTGTCGGGACGCGCAAAGAAGGGGAGGGTAAAGAGCCTCGTCGAACACCAGGCGGTGTCGAAGCATCAGTGGCGCCACCGCCATCACCATCACTAGAGCATCGGTGCCTAGACGAGTGTGAAGATCGTCTCGTCGACACCGAAGCTTCAGAGCGCATTGAGGACTCCGAAATAGAGGGAGATGAGTATGGAGTAGGAACGCGCGATGGTGCGCCAGAGCGATGACGCTCCACGTACCACTGTCTCTGCTGGGGTGACAAAGAAGAAAGAAACTTGTCATCATCCATACTTGCATTAAATACGCGAACATTTAAACTTAATATTGAATGAATGGAGTAGAAAACATGGACAAGTAGAGAGAGAGAGAGAGAGAGAGAGAGAGAGAGAGAGAGAGAGAGAGATGAGGAGGAGGAGGAGGTGCTCGTCGTCTCTGCTAATGAGAACATACCTAGAGCATACGTACCTAAAGTGGACGCAAAGACCATTAAATACAATGACACAATGACGCATATAAATACAATGATGCAATGACGCAAATACTTAATGAGCCGAAGAATCGTACAAGAACTTGAATGTGCATGTAGCTTTGGAATGTTCAAAGGCTAGTAGCAACAAAAAGCGTTCTTCTTCTATTCAACTTGAGTGATGAAAGAGGCAAGTGCATAACTCTGAATTTACAAAACGGAGCCATCTTGTTCAAATACAATATTTTTGGCTTTAAGAGATCTCTCTCTCATCCTCGCATAGCTCAACATAACTTCCTATATCTATATAGAGCTCTCCGTTTAAACAGATGTCCTCTGTTTCATTTTGTAGATCCTGTTTCATTTTGTAGATCCTCTGCATGCACCCCATAGAGAGTAGCAGCTTGATGTTCGTCTAGCACCACCTCCACGGCTTCTGAATAGGCATCTTCTCTGATCTCCTCCATTGATGCCACTATGATTGGCACATGGTTGTGGGATGAAATATCACTTGCCAGAGCCACATAACTTACATGACAGCTTCCAAGCACATAAATTCTAAAACACACGTTAACTATTTACATACTTACTTGTTCACAATGCTCGGGTAGTAGGAAAGTGTCTCTTAGGTCAGTCCATTTCTTAGTTGAATCCACCTCAAGAAAACCAGACTCTTCTCTATGCAAAGTAGCGTTGCGACCCTCCATGATTATCTTGAACCATTGCACGTCGAACAAGTCGACAAAAAATCCTCTATCATCGATCCTCAAAATATCTTGTAGCGTGCCGAAGTAAGTGAGCTCCGCCACCACAAGATCTGTATCACAGGACCGTCGTCGACTAGTGAGTTCAAATTTTTCCATGATTCCACAATCTTGAGTAAAACGTTTTTTGTCGATCCGTTCCACCCTAAAATGTCGACTTTTACACCATGCTGCTGTGTATGACTTATACTACAACCAACAAAGATTATGAGTGGCCGTTCAAACATCTAGAAAGTTATTAGTCATACATTACAAACTTACCTTGGTCGCACAACCCCTAGAGTACTCCCACTCTTCCTCAGTCACTTCTTCACCGCACTGTTGTGCGCTTTTCAGTTGGTTGTGCAACTGTCTTAATCTCATGAATGTTGGTAGGCTCTCCAGACCCGTTGGATAGTGCATCGGTGGTCGTCTTCCCCGTCTCCACTCGATTCTTTCCCTTGGTCGCTCTTGCTTTGCATCCTCATATTGTGAGATCCACTTCTGCATGACTGGATTGTGAAGCATGCAAAATCGGTTGATTTTAGCCTCTAGATCTTCCGTCATCTTCTTCTCAACACCGAGATTGCACATGACAATTCTAGATATGCACTCATCATCTATGGTTTGCCATAGCGTGTCCCGGGCTTTATCAAATCCGTCTAGCCACTCTCCAATGTACACTAGGGACTCTGATACCAGCCAACCTTCTGCCATGCTACCCTCTGGACGTGCCTTCTGACGCACATATCCCTTGAGCGTTTTCATGAAACGTTCTAAAAATAACATCCATCTGGAATGTACTGTGCCGGCTATTTCCACCTCATCAACTAATGGGACACTTTTATGTCCTGTTAAGTGACCATTTTCCTTGAATTATGTCAAGAGTTTCAAAATGGATTTTGAGGTGCTATCTATCTAGAAAGTTGTCTCATGAGCTGAAAAAAACTCGTCATTTTTTTGGAATATCAATTCCATCTTTAACATTGTCCTTGCACAACATTTCACAACCTAAACTGTGTGAAAAAACGGGTCCTGTTTTTGGCTTTTTTCAACTTTTTGCAACTATACCACTCTAGAATTCATGTTTGTGAGGTCTATAGTGCTAGAGAACTATCTTTAGTAGTCTTCAACATGTCCCGATGCTTCTAGGGAGAAATAAATATTAAAGTTGTAAGTTATGACCAAGTTACAAAAATTGGCAAATCTTGTTTTTTAACCAATTTTAGCTCTTCTATGATTTTTTTGGTGGATTTCATGATATCCAAATGCATTTTTGATTTTCTATGTCGCATATTGTAACATAAAGCTAATATTCCTTAAGTTTTGGGGCACCTAATACCCTATTTTGCATAGTACACAACGATGGTTGATTTTTTCAATTATAGAAGAAAACGAAACATTCTAGTATATCAAGTATAGCCTTTTCAATATTGTTAGTTTCTTGTGACAACTACATGAATTTGTAGTAGTAACCATATCTAGTCATAAGGATCAAATTTGGCTAGATATTGAATAGTTTCTATGGGATTCTACAACTCATAATGTTGAACCCAGTTTTTTCATGTTTGTTGTATTTAACACTTCATCTTTGTTCCTAAGATTCCCCTTGGTAAGAAATGTATTATTCTTTTCACATGCTCCATGGCTCCTTATGAACATAAAGGACAATAGGGAACTAAGAAAACATGCATATATTATTTGTATTGAGCGTGGCTATAGAAACTCTGATGATAGGTTTGCAGAATGGTAAAAATTCAACTTTTTTGTACCTATTTATTTTGGCAAAAGAAAAAATTGTGAGTGAGAAGCAATCATATGTTCTGATCACGAACCCATTGAAGTTAACTAGGGAATTTATCTCAAGTCCTACAAAAATCCATAATCTTATTTTTATGCAACAAAACGTAAGAAATGACTGTTTTGATGAAAATTCACTGGTCCATCAACTTTGGAGGCTTGGTGTGACCAAAAGATGAGAAATTTTACAAGTTTCTTATTTTTTCCATGTGTAGTAGGCCTTGAACTATAACCTCATGAAAGGATTTTACAAAATGAGTGGATCTACTATGGTTTTGGAGGTTTTTTTCAAAACCCTGAAAGGACACTTTTATGTCCTGTTAGGTTACCAACCTAGTGTTAAATGAAAAAATCCATGGAATCTCTAATTCACCATTTTAAACCTTATACAGAAGGGGGTTTTGTAACAGCTTTTTCTATTTATACTGCAGCTGAAGCACCTAAAGGAGAATTTGGTGTGTTCTTAGTCAGTAATGGAACCAATCGTCCCTATCGTTGTAAAATAAGAGCACCTGGCTTTGCTCATTTACAAGGACTCGATTTTATGTTCAAAAATCACATGGCAGCAGATGTGGTCATCATCATCGGTACTCAAGATACTGTGTCCGGAGAGGCAGATAGATAATACAATACACACAAAAAAGAAGAAAAAAAGACAAAGATGAAGGTGACAGAGGCTCCACTGCATGTAGTAGTAGTATTATGGTAAGTACGGGTTTGAAGGAACTGGTTCCTGAACCAGACACGATGATATGTGAAGTTATCTATTAGTTCCATTTACAGGGTGTAGTCAAACCAATTACTGTCGATCGACGCGGTGTCGGTCGACACGGCATGATCAAATCCCGTGGTAACCCTAATCCTGTATCACCTGTGCTGGATTCTATATCTAACGTTTCCATTCCTATATCTAACGTATCCGATCCTATATCGTCTACGTCAGATAGTTTATTGCCTGTACCTAAACCATTATCATCAGACAATTCTTTATTTGCAGCTGAGGATCAATCAAAAGAGAAATCCTCAGCGCTAAAAACAAATACATTTCAATTTTCTTCATCTTTACCCCACGCATCGAAACCAATTGCTTCTTTGCCAATTGCTTCTTGTTTTTCTTCTACAGCTTCTTCATTGAGTATACAAAGTACTCCTATAGTAAATTCAGTAATAAGTACTAATTTATCAAGCCTAAAACTATTGTTATTAAAAGTAGTAAGTTTATTTTCATTAATCTTTCATATAATAAATAATAGTTATTTAAGTTCAATAAATGAACCTAGTTTAATTAACAATTTTAATAGTGATTTAATTACAATTAATATACCTATTATTTGTAGTATAGAAATAGCATTAATAGTATCATACATATTAAATTATAAAACAATGGCAAATAAGAAGTTACTATTAAAAATTTTACTTCAATTGTTAATAACTTTTGTTTTTGTATATTTTGTTTTTGATTACTACAATATAAACTTTTTTAATAAGATTGAATCAATACCATATCACGTAGATGAGCCTGAAACTTCTACAATAGAGCTAGACGAATCATCAGTATGGTATATAAAACTCAAAAGTTATTGTTTTGTTAGGAATAGTAGTAGCAGTAGCTGTAGCAGCAGTTGTTTACTATTTTAATGGAATTGATCCCAGTTCATCAGTATCTCCAGATATTTCAAGTTACACGGAATCTCAAGTTCTTGAAAATGTTAACTCTTCACAAGTATCATTAGGTGAAATAATATCGGAAAGGGTAAACTCTAATGAATTTCAATTAGAAATAATAAATAGAACCTCAGAGGAAATATTATCTGATATTGTAGCTGCAGGAGATGTAGCCCGAATATAATTAGAACAATTAGGTAGAAATTCTACAGAAGTACTATTTAATATTGCAGCAGCTCAAATGAAATTATAAGTTTTAGGTAGAACTTTAGATGAAATGCTATCTGATATTGCAACAACAGGAAATGCAGCCCGGGTACAACTAGAAAAAATAGGTATTGAACCTAACTACAACCAAGTGCATAATAATATTGATAGGATAATAGTTTTAATGAAAGGTATAATTTACCTTATTAGTTTAAAATGGATATTTAATCACAATTTAACACCTAATGTAAATTCAGTTCTTTCTAATAAAAGGCCACTTTTGTTTAATTCAAATATATCTACTACAAATTCAATATCAACTCAAACTGAAAATTCAATATCAACCCAAACTGAAGATTCAATATCTACCCAAACTGAAGATTCCTTTCATCAAGCATATAATATAGAAAATGTCTTAGGGAGAATGCACCAATTCTATAATGAAGCTATGTCATTAAGCGAGGATTCAGTTGAAGAGATACAGGGACGTCGTGATCTATTGGGTATTTCGGAGATACGGGATATAGACTCTACAACGCTATCTTTAGTAACTGAGGTTTCAAACACCAATAACTCTTTAATAACTTTAACAGATCAATCTCCAGTAACAGTAACAGTAACTGAGGTTTCAAACACTAATAACTCTTCAATAACAACTATCCCCTACAGTTTAACCAATCAAACTCCAGTAACAATAATAGAGAATCCAAACACCGATAACTCTTTAGTAACTTTAATAGATCAATCTCCAGTAACAGAGGTTTCAAACTCTTCAGTAACTAATGTACCCTACACTTTAACCTCAACTGAGATGTCTACCTCGATACAATTAGATGATGGCGAAAATGAAGAATAAATGATAGTTTCATTGTAATACAGTCTAGGCCCAGTTCTCCAAAACGCTATCCACTCGCAAGAGTGGATACGCACCGCTCTAGACGCCAGTACCAGGAAACCGGAAGATAACGTGGTTTGCGTGAAATCAACGATTCGACCACTAAATGTAACTGATTTCTCTATCACGGGATAAAGTGCCATTTGTCCTTGCTGGCAGAAAATGGCATATTTGACATAGTTGAAGAAATTAAAGCATAATAAGCTATCTATTTAATGCTAGACTAATGGAACCGCGAAGGCTATAGGTAGTCTACGTACTGATGAGCGTATGAAAATAAGTCGTATTACTTCATTCTCAGGGCATAGTGAGGCAGGCCGGGCAATTTCACCCTAGTGCAAATAGATTTTCTATCCGTCCCGTCCGTACGGCGTAGAGTCGGGCATGAAACGATGGGCACCGAAGAGGAGTTGAACCTCTAACTACCTGATTTTTGCTAGGGACTCTATCCAATTGAGCTATCAGTGCGGGGGGGTTGGGTCGATAAAAGCTCAACAGCACCCTTTCCTTATTGCAAAGAAAATCTTCTCTGCGCTACCTTCTTTTGCCACAGCTACACCACTTTTGAAGTTTTTCTCGAAAGCCATCCCAATAGCCTGTTGAGCGCTTTTCCTTCTTTTCTTTGGGAATAGGTGGAAGGGCCTTGTAGATTATCACTACAAGAGGTTGTGTGCTCTTGTGACGCTTATAGCGACGAAAATACACTAGGTTTTTTAAACCCCCGGCGTCCCTCAAAGCGTCTCTATTAGCGTCGATAGAGAACATCGCTATAGTAATAACTATTGAAGTCGCTATAAGTGTCACTATATAGCGACGCTGCAGGGCCATAGATAGCGATGCTTATAGCGACGTTGCACAGCCCTATATAGCGACGCCCATAGCGATGCCCGGGATTAAAATTTTTTGGTGAATGCACTGCCACCCATCAACCATATTGAATGTTTCATTGGTCTATTTACCTTTGAAAAAACGTGCAAAGGTAAATATAGACCCAAAATAGTCACCCACAAGACAATATAATCATTAACTCCAACATCCATAGTACGTATTGTTTGCAAAATAAAGATACAAAAATGACAAGCGTGAATTGATGGAAGTAAATAAATGACAATTGTACACAGCAGCAAAATCACTTGATTGTTAATCATTGCAAATGTAATAGTTACAAACCATTGTCATTATTTAAAAAATATACATGGTTTTCAAAAATACATAGTTACATGGTCTCATGATACATAAGCTAGGACAAAAAGAAACTAATGCTATCTAGCTATGGCTAAACTGACGTCGTCTAATCAGACGTCTCATCGCGTCCAAGCGGCGTATCTGTCGGATTCTGCAAAAAGAAACAATAAGATAGCCCATTGTAAGTATAAACATATAGCGAGCGACGTTTATAAAACAATACAATAAATAGAAAATAATAAACCCTAATACTAACCATGCCGCCGCGAGAAGTCAGGATGTCTATAAGGGCGTTTAAGCCCTTCCTGCCTGCGTACTCGTGCTCGTACGGAGTGGGATCGCGTCCTGTAAACGACCACTGTCAAAACATACAAAGAATCCATTCTATTAGAATTTCAAATCCCATAAACCCTAAACTATCGAACATAGATGGAAAAACACTTACAAAATCGGCCTCAAATGATGCCCACCCGCCACTCCCCAAGTGGTGTGAGCTCCCTGCCTCAACTCGCGCTCTGGCTACCTCCTTTTGTTTCTTCCACTTGTCGGGATTCTCGTGCGCTTCTTTCTTCGCATGCTTCCAATCTTCTTTGGCCAGCCAATCTGGTCTGTTCCATCCATGCTTTATTGCTTTTTGCACTTCGGAACGCTTATGATTGCAGTATTCGCGCATTCTAACCTTCATCACATCTTCATTGAAGCGGTCATCCCGTGTTGGAATGGGAAACTCGTCATGAAGCATGCTGATGACTCTGTCTCTTAATTCATTCGGTACTTCACTCCAGGTGTTTAGTATGTAGTGTCTAAACACCTGAGAGCAAATACCGTGCATACACGAAATCACCTTCTTGTCGTCATCATCCAAGATGATGCCGCCGCTAAAGTCGACGGAGTAAGGCAAGCCCTCTCGCCGCCGCTGATGCCTGAACCTGGGTGTCTTGACAGGGGTCTCTAGTGACGTGTCAACGGGGGTATGGACGCCAGGTGTCTCCACTGGAGTCTGAGCCCCGAAGCGAGGAGTGTCCACTGGAGTGACTCCTGGAGGAGTAGCTAGTGGTGTGTAGCTGTGGGGAACGGCACTCAACCGTGCAAAACCTGGTGTCGATGGCGATGACGTGGCTGGTGTCGGGACGCGCAAAGAAGGGGAGGGTAAAGAGCCTCGTCGAACACCAGGCGTTGTCGAAGCATCAGTGGCGCCACCGCCATCACCATCACTAGAGCATCGGTGCCTAGACGAGTGTGAAGATCGTCTCGTCGACACCGAAGCTTCAGAGCGCATTGAGGACTCCGAAATAGAGGGAGATGCGGATGGAGTAGGAACGCGCGATGGTGCGCCAGAGCGATGACGCTCCACGTACCACTGTCTCTGCTGGGGTGACAAAGAAGAAAGAAACTTGTCATCATCCATACTTGCATTAAATACGCGAACATTTAAACTTAATATTGAATGAATGGAGTAGAAAACATGGACAAGTAGATAGAGAGAGAGAGAGAGAGAGAGAGAGAGAGAGAGAGAGAGAGAGAGAGAGAGAGAGAGAGAGAGAGAGAGAGAGAGATAAGGAGGAGGAGGAGGTGCTCATCGTCTCTGCTAATGAGAACATACCTAGAGCATACGTACCTAGAGTGGACGCAAAGACCATTAAATACAATGACGCAATGACGCATATAAATACAATGATGCAATGACGCAAATACTTAATGAGCCGAAGAATCGTACAAGAACTTGAATGTGCATGTAGCTTTGGAATGTTCAAAGGCTAGTAGCAACAAAAAGCGTTCTTCTTCTATTCAACTTGAGTGATGAAAGAGGCAAGTGCATAACTCTGAATTTACAAAACGGAGCCATCTTGTTCAAATACAATATTTTTGGCTTTAAGAGATCTCTCTCTCATCCTCGCATAGCTCAACATAACTTCCTATATCTATATAGAGCTCTCCGTTTAAACAGATGTCCTCTGTTTCATTTTGTAGATCCTCTGCATGCACCCCATAGAGAGTAGCAGCTTGATGTTCGTCTAGCACCACCTCCACGGCTTCTGACTAGGCATCTTCTCTGATCTCCTCCATTGATGCCACTATGATTGGCACATGGTTGTGGGATGAAATATCACTTGCCAGAGCCACATAACTTACATGACAGCTTCCAAGCACATAAATTCTAAAACACACGTTAACTATTTACATACTTACTTGTTCACAATGCTCGGGTAGTAGGAAAGTGTCTCTTAGGTCAGTCCATTTCTTAGTTGAATCCACCTCAAGAAAACCAGACTCTTCTCTATGCAAAGTAGCGTTGCGACCCTCCATGATTATCTTGAACCATTGCACGTCGAACAAGTCGACAAAAAATCCTCTATAATCGATCCTCAAAATATCTTGTAGCGTGCCGAAGTAATTAAGTGAGTTCCGCCACCACAAGATCTGTATCACAGGACCGTCGTCGACTAGTGAGTTCAAATTTTTCCATGATTCCACAATCTTGAGTAAAACGTTTTTTGTCGATCCGTTCCACCCTAAAATGTTGACCTTTACACCATGCTGCTGTGTATGACTTATACTACAACCAACAAAGATTATGAGTGGCCGTTCAAACATCTAGAAAGTTACTAGTCATACATTACAAACTTACCTTGGTCGCACAACCCCTAGAGTACTCCCACTCTTCCTCAGTCACTTCTTCACCGCACTGTTGTGCGCTTTTCAGTTGGTTGTGCAACTGTCTTAATCTCATGAATGTTGGTAGGCTCTCCAGACCCGTTGGATAGTGCATCGGTGGTCGTCTTCCCCATCTCCACTCGATTCTTTCCCTTGGTCGCTCTTGCTTTGCATCCTCATATTGTGAGATCCACTTCTGCATGACTGGATTGTGAAGCATGCAAAATCGGTTGATTTTAGCCTCTAGATCTTCCGTCATCTTCTTCTCAACACCGAGATTGCACATGACAATTCTAGATATCCACTCATCATCTATGGTTTGCCATAGCGTGTCCCGGGCTTTATCAAATCCGTCTAGCCACTCTCCAATGTACACTAGGGACTCTGATACCAGCCAACCTTCTGCCATGCTACCCTCTGGACGTGCCTTCTGACGCACACATCCCTTGAGCGTTTTCATGAAACGTTCTAAAAATAACATCCATCTGGAATGTACTGTGCCGGCTATTTCCACCTCATCAACTATTGGAACAAGAAGATGCACCTGAATGGTTAGCATGGTAGTAGGAAAATGTTTCTCAAACATACACACAACCTCCGCAGCGTTTATTTTGGTGAATGGTATGGAGTCTACGTTGATCTCCTTTTGTGAGATCCATTGTACCAACTTCGTAAGTTTGTAGATTGTGTTACGGACGTCAAGAGACAGACAACCCTCAATGGAAACCGGTAAAATAAAATACAAAACACATGCAGCAATGATATTAAAGTACGTCCACACACGAATTTGTTACACAATTCTCACTATGATATACTCCACTATGAACATACCTGACACATTTTATGCCAGTCGTGTGACTTCAAACCGGTAAGCTTTCCTTCTTTAGTAAAACACGTTTGGAGCGAGTTCATTACGCCAGTGGGGGTCCGCAAAGATCGAATGGTCTCTTTTACTTTGCGTTCTTGGGCTCCTGTGAAAATCCATGGTGCTTTAGGGAGTTTTATCGGTCCATCGGACGCTGTTTGCGGCCAATATTTCTCCATACGATCCACATTTCTAAGGTCAACTCTGGCTCCCAAAGTATCTTTCTTGCCGATCAAATGGTCCCATAGTAGATTACCCACATTCTTGAATATGTGCATTGGATCGAGCAAGTGATTGATCATGAGTCGGGGCCAGTATGGTAACTCGCATCATACAGATAGTCTCTTCATCCATGGGGGCAATCCGTCATCACACATCTCCTTTTTCTCTAACCATGCTTGTGCAGACATCCTCGGTGGCTCTCTTCCCAAAAAGCCATCGCGTAACACATGATTCTCTAGAAGATACGCTTGATGACCTTCGTAGAATTTCTTCTTCAGTGAGGGCGCCCTACGTGCATTCAGTCTAGGTCCACATGTGACACATGCTCTGTATCCGCTTGTTTGAAGCCCTGCATGTATACACATGATAATAAACCAACTTGAGAAAAAGCAAGATTTATAGTTTCTGAGTGAGGAGTGTAAATAGATCACATTTCGGACACTTCTCCATGTCTGTGTATTCCCCTCTGAAAAGAATGTAGTCATTAGGACAAGCGTGGATCGAATTGTAATCCATCCCCAAGTTTCGCAAAATCTTTCTTGCTTCCTCTCGAGAATCTACCATCACATTATCAACTGGTAGTATGTGCTCTTTGAGCAATCTACACAACATAAAAATACGGTACAATTGTTTAAAAATCTATCAGATCATTATACATTTAGAGTTTTATTAAAGTAAACTAATTGTAATAGATCACCTAAAAAGCCCTGTGACGCTAGTGTCACTCCATCCAAACTTTGTCTGCATGTTGAGAAGAACCAAGAGCGCTTTCAATCTAGACACATGTGCTCCATTATACAATGGCGTATCAGCTTCACTTTTCATATCATCATAGACAAGCCTTTCTGAATCCATGATTGTCTCGATCATTTCATCAATTGCGGGCTCAAACATTGCCTCGTTGGGAATGTGGTCTGCATGATCATCCCCCGAGCTGTCAGAGGCTACATCTTGTGGCCTCACATATGCTGCTTGACCAAAGCGCCTACGAACACGTCTGTTGGGTTGCAAGATTGCTGTTTGTTGGCTAGTGTCAGAGTCCGACGAGTTATAATTGGCAACAACTCGATCTATAATAGATGGATCGAACTCGCCAAATTCGCGAACGTGCTACAAAGAAACGCGTCTTGTCTGTCGCACAGCATGCTTGCAATGGTTACAAGGACATAAGATCCTCGTTGAGAGATAGGTGTTTGGCTTGGACGGCCCCACATCCTCGTCACTACTCATAATGAGGGAAAAAATCTTATAACCTGGACAACAAATTTAATCTTCTATTGACATTTAGAATCTTATCTCTCTCTCTCTCTCTCTCTCTCTCTCTCTCTCTCTCTCTCTCTCTCTCTCTCTCTCTCTTTGTTCACACTTTAACTACCTCACATTCTCTAGTCATGTCCAATCCCCGCACACCTCGGTCTAGAGGTGCATGGAGATCAGAACCATCGGGTTATAATCTCGTCTTTATTGGTCAATGCCTATATTTGTGGGTACAAGAAATCTACACACCCACGTCTACATGATACTGCATGTAGTGGACAAAACCCCTTTGCCTCTTCTCTAGCTGTAGCATTTCACAGCATCTTAACATCTTTTCATAGTAGATCTTTGTTTGTAGCATGCAGGTACGTCATTCTTGCAATGTAGCTGATGTCTGCTCAAGGCACTTAATTCTTATTCTAGATTTGACGGGATGTGCATGGTGTGTGTGTGTGTGTGTGACCCTTGAAATCGTCATCTTGCATCACTAATTTCTATGTATGCTCAATTTGCTCTTCCATTAGCTGAACATGACGGCTTATTGTATGGTAGGTGCAGTCGAACATGCAGATGGAATTGTTGGTCCGCATGGACTGTCGAGGTTGTGAGCGCACAAAATTTTCTCGCCATTTCTTCTAACCTTATCTTAAACGATTTTGTCGCCATTTCTCATAACCTTAATTAAATAACCTAAATCTAATTTAATATAACAACCCTAAACCTAAATTAATAAACCTAAATCTAATCTAATATAATGTAAATCTAAATCTAACGTAAATAAACCTAAATCTAATCAAACGTAAATCTAACTAAAAATAAACATAAATCTAATCTAATTTAACTTAAATAAACCTAAATCTAATTTAACAAAAGTCTACATCTAACCTAATCTTTAACGTCTTTTGGGATAGTTTCCTATGACGTTAAAACTCTCTTCTTCTTGTGTGTGTGTGTGTGTGTGTGCCAATAAAAAGAGAAAAATGGTATAACCTTTCTATCACCCAAGTGTGGTAGATTGGTTATAACATTTTCCTCTTGAATAACAAGTCTTGGTTTCAACTCCTCGTCGGCTAGATTTTTAGGTCTCTTTAATTAGTTTCCTACGACGTTAAATTAAACTCTCTTTTTCTCGGGTGTGTGTGCACGCCAATAAACAAAGGAGAAACATGGTATAACTTTTCTATCACCGAAGTGTGATAGATTGGTTATACCATTTCTCTTATAAATAACATGTCTTGAGTTCAACTCCTGTCGACTAGATCTTTAAGGTCTCTTGGGATACTTTCCTACAATGTTAAGACTCTCTTCTTCTTCTTCTTTCTTCTTCTTCTTTTCTCTCTCTCTCTCTCTCTCTCTCTCTCTCTCTCTTTGTTTTATCTCTCTCTCTCTCTCTCTCTCTCTCTCTCTCTCTCTCTCTCTCTCTCTTTTCCTCTCTCAATGTGTGTGCATTTTTTGATTATTCATGTATGTGTGCATTTTTTTGGCTCTCTCTCTCTCTCTCTCTTCTCTCTCTCTCATCTGTGTGTGCATTTTTTGATTATTCATGTATGTGTGCGCATTTTTGGTTATGCATGCTCTCTCTCTCTTCTTCTTCAACTCTCAATGTGTGTGTGGCTTTCTTTGTGTATGTCAGTTTTTTTCTTGTGTGTGTTTTTTTGTTTATGCTTGTGCTCACTCTCTCTCTCTCTTTCTATTCTCCTCTCTCTCTCACAAAACACAATGTGTGTGTGTGTGTGTGTGTGTGTGTGTGTGTGAAAGAGAGGGAGAGAGAAAGAGGGGAGGGACCATGAGAGTGAGGAGAGGGAAGGAGCATACCTGGCTCTCCTTCCTCTCCTCGTGTGTGTGTGTGTGTTTTTTGTGTGTGTGTGTGTGAGAGTGAGAGAAGAGAGAGAGAGAGAAGAGAGAGAGAAAAGAGGGGAGGGAACATGAGAGTGAGGAGAGGGAATGAGCATACCTGGCTCTCCTTCCTCTCCTCGTGTGTGTGTGTGTGTGTGTTGTGTGTGTGTGTGTGAGAGAGAGAGAAGAGAGAGAGAAGAGAGAGAGAGAGAAGGAGAGAGAGAAAGAGGGGAAGGGAACATGAGAGTGAGGAGAGGGAATGAGCATACCTGGCTCTCCTTCCTCTCCTCGTGTGTGTGTGTGTGTGTGTGTGTGTGTGTGTGTGGAGAAGAAAGAGAGAGATAGAGGGAGAGTGTTACCTTGCTTGCTTGAGCACGCGTTGAAAACTCAGATCTGAGATCTAAGTTTTCAGACTCTCTCGATTATTTTTTTAGCCCTATCGGCATCGTTATATGCATCGCTATAGGCGTCGCTATGTTACTTGTAACATAACGATGCTCATAGCGACGCCTATAGCGATGCATATAGCAACGTCGTGCATTTTCATGTTTAAGCCTCACAGTATGAGCGTCGTTAATGTTAAGCATAGCTTGTAGTGTATGAATAAAATCAATATCATAAACACTAACCCTATATCAGTCACAGCTACGAGTATTGCTAGTGCAGACTCAGGGAATCTGAAAGGGTCAAGCAGGCCGTGCGAGTAGGATCAAGTAGCTACTGAACTCTGAACGGAGATAACTGGCAATTCTTTTTTTATAAGTTTGCATAATCAAAGTTACAAAAAGGGTTAATTCAATTACAACATAAAAAAATAAACAACCAACAATTTAATACCAGATATCTAGAGGTGTAAATAGAGCTACCATGAAAAGCAAACGAACCCCTTAAAATATGACAATTCTAGTAAACAAATAACCATTACTAGTAAAAAGAGCATACTAACAAGATAAAACAAAGCACGGATAGTCAACAATATATAATCGGAAATCTTAGATTATGACTTAATTATGAGCGAATTAGTGGATGTGATACTTAGGCCGTAAGGGAAATGGCAGATATTAAAAACTATCCAAACAAAAGTAGCAGATAAAGCAAAAGGAGGCAAAAACTACTTAAATAAAAACTTTGTTTTATCTCTTTTTTTCCAATTTTCAGAACAACTAAGGATCAAAAAGCACCGAGTTTACAAGGAAAGGTAAAATAGAGACGTGATATTAAAAAAATGGTCAAATGTGTGCTTAAGGCCTCTGTCAGTTATATACAAATAAAAAACAAGTCTAGATAGAGCAAAAGTTTAGCTAATAAAAAAATGAACTCTTTTAAAAACAGATAAAGCGTGAACCGTATCAGACTGAAGCGAATCAATATCCAATAAATGCAAATCTTCAGCTCTTTTATAATTTTTTTCGAAACAAAATGTTTCATTTTACTAATTAATCAGTTTTATTTAATTAAAATAAAACTTCTTTTTTTAGTTCTTTTCTTAATAATCATGGCTTTTGTTTGTCTTTCCTTTTTAACTAGAGAACAAAAAAACCCTTATATGCTCCATAGACACAAGTTGTATCGTAGAAAACAAACTAAAAAACACAATAAATATTCTCTCTTATATTAACAAAAGAGCTCCTTTCAAAGCGTCACCGCATCCTTCTTCTTTTGACGCCGGTGAGGCCGGTTTACTAATGTTATTCTTATCTTTTTTCTTTACTTCTTTTTTTTCTTTTTGATTTTGTAGCTTATATAAATAAAATCCTCTGTCTATGCTAGCATTAGCTTAGTTTTTAGCCCAGTTAACAGAAGATCTCAAGAGTAATTGCTTGTCCACCGAGCTGGCTGTATAGCATCTTTTGAGACAAAATCGCATTGCCCTTGGCGGATCTGCTCGACTGAATCACGCACCAGCTCTACACAGACTTGGCCCCAGCAATTATAACCATATACACAATTACGGTTGTGTGTACTTAGCACTGGGCACGGAAACAAGCATAGGCTTTTGCATTGGCTTGGTTATGTTTCTATAAAAAATAAAATAATGATTACTTTCTGATTAGCGTTTTGTTGTTTCCTAATCAACGTAAATAGAGCTGGATGGGCCTTGGCCCACTCTAAAAGGAACTACTAAGGTAGGCAAGAAGGTAATCTCGTCTATGTAATCGTTTGAGCCGAGTCCCTCATCTCAAGAATGTTCGTTATCAACTTGACTACGTCGGTATTTAGTAAGTCTAATGGTGTACTAGTTGTTTTAAAGTCGTTAGGTAGGGAAAAGTCAATCCAACAAAAAAGGTGGGTGGTGTAAGGGGAAGCAAGACTTTCTAGTCATTGTTGACGGTGTGGGTAAAAGAGAGATTTTGTGCACGCAGTTAAGGCCATTGTATAGTTATGTTGGTTTTTTTTAGCCTAGGCAAAGCCTTAAATATACGTTTCGCTATCTATAAAGGCTAACATCTTTTTTGAACTGCCACTTATTGGGATGGGAGAGGCAAGAATCGAGCCTACGTAGAAAACCTTCAACAGATTTACAGTCTGTCGCTTTTAACCACTTAGCCACTCTCCCTATTTTTTCTCTTGCATGTCACTTAATTGCCCACTAGAGCACTAAGCACTGTTAATGGCGGGTGGGATATCCGGTAAGCAGGTCTTTTTTCAATACTCTTACACATGCATGCCCTTTGATATGCTTTTAAATTACACGGCTGACTTTGATTTGATACTCTTGCTTAAGCTTTTGCTAATGGATTTTTTGGTTATTTTTTATTCATAGGTTTGTTTTTTTCCTTAAACTTACGTGTAACTCCTTAAGAAAAGGAAACAAATTCGCCTACTACTTCATTTGAGTCAGCCATCTCAGATGACGTTAAAGAACTTAGTCTTTATCTATTAATTCATTTACGTTACCTCCACTTTAACTACCTAAGGCTACTTTATCTTCAGCCCCTGCTAAAGGCTGGCTTGTTGAATACCCGAAGAAGTGAAGATAAAAAAGGAAGACAAAACTACGTAATAAATAGCGTTATAGCTTTTTGGCCTTGGATTGGGTTAAAGGCAATTATTCTGGCCCTTTCTTTATGTCGAAAAGAGTTTCTAGCAAATACAACGATTTTGAATCTAAAGACAAAACGGAATCCTACGGGCCTAACATAAACCCTGAAGACTTTATTTTCATAAAGTATAGAAAATAGTAAAGAACTTTGAAAAGAAAGCCGACCTATAGTTTACATGCTATCATTGAGATCACCCAACGCGTCGGGATTGCCTTTTGGGAATGCACTTCGGGGCTCAACCAACTAAACTCTCGATGTCTACGGCGTTAGAATGAACTTCATGCCCAAACGAGCATGCAGACATGAGGCATACCCTGACTAAATAGGGTGTTGTTTGTGCTGGCTGGAAACATGGTCAACGTGTTATTACATGCGATGCAGGGATTTTATCAACGTTCATTTCATAGGGAATTGGTCGTGGGTTAAAGTGCCCCGCTCACCGGCCAGCGGATCAAGATTCTTCCATCCTAGTAAGTGTTGTGTGATTCTATTGACTTAGATCACAGGTTGGAGATAAGTAAACTTGAACCGCTGGCATCTGCTATAAGGTAAGCTGCCGTTTCTTAGTCCTATCTAAAAGATTTTACCATACAGGCAATAGACAATGACTC
Organism: Adiantum capillus-veneris; assembly: GCF_014529385.1. NCBI lineage: Eukaryota > Viridiplantae > Streptophyta > Polypodiopsida > Polypodiales > Pteridaceae > Adiantum > Adiantum capillus-veneris. Next base: position 109,938,505 of record NC_140955.1, on the reverse strand, counting down.
CTCTCTAAACACGTCCTACGACTTTCATCGTACCGCATTCTCCAACTACCCTTGAATCAAGCAAGCAAGCAAGAGGGGCCTTTGAAAGATAATTAATAGGCTAGGGACGGAGTCGAACTGTCATTCTAGGATTTGTAGTACAATACATTTCCATTATGTTACCTAGCCAGTAAAACGTTAGAGGTGACCTTAGTAAAGGCCAAGGCCACCTGTTGAAATGATCTCAAGCTTTTTTTGCCTGCAATGCCGTTTTATGTAAACCACATAGTAGCAAAACAGTAATTAGTAATTAAGGAAGACTAACCCAACTCCTCGGGACTTGTAAATCCAACTAGCTACCAACACGACTTGTTTATGCCTATTGAAGAACCTTCTAATGCTGATTCTCGGAGAACTATACAAGACATACGAAATAACTAATATACGAAACGCAAGCGACCAATGGAAATACATCAGTTTTTTACTCATGTAAATAAACTATTTCTTAGCGACGACGACGACTTTTCTAAAGCCTTATTTCAGTTATGGTCGATGAATCGGGTTGAGAGTTCCCTCCCTGACCGCCGATTCAGAACCACCCGTGATAGTTTCCTGTCATACGGCTCCCCGCATCCCATCGGGTAGGGGTTCTGGAATGCAAGCTCCCTTGCCCTCTTCCGATGTAACAATGCCCATATAGCAACTGCCATAGGTTCTTTTAGCAGCTCATGCCTCCCAAACAACGTAAAATGATGCAATCTCTTTTTACTTATAATGTCCACAGGCAAGAAAAACACACACAAAAAAAACACCTACGCCGGCCGCGGGTTCTACTTTCTTGTCGCTTTAGCCTTATCGACTAGCTAGAGCCATTGCTTAGTAGATAAATCCCAAAGAAAACTTAAATAGGGGGCCATAGGACCATTAGCGTATCTGAAAATTAAACCTTCGTATCTTCTTCATTTTCCCTTTAAACGACAATTTCCTTTATCTAGCAGGCTTTTCTGTTGCGTTGATAGATATGTAGATAGCTTTAGTAGCGTCATAGAGAAATCAACTCAAGCAAAAGTAGCTATTGGGTTTGAACCTCGCTTCCGGTTCACCTTTAAGCCATAAGGGCCTATGCTCGCTTAATCCGATCCCTACTACTAGAAACCCACCTTGAGAGGTCACGGAATCAAGCCATACTTTCACTCCCACTCTTACTTTTGCTTTTGCTTTCATTTTCAGAGGTATGTCTATTCAGCAAATTGGATCAGATTGTCTATCCATAACAAAGCAAGTGCTACCTGTGGTTTAAAGGCAAGGTCTTTTATGCCTTGCTAATCCTAATTTGCGTGCGCTTTCTATCAAAGAATGTTGAAGTATAGTTTATTGGATGCTTTCTTTTTTTGAAAATTGAATGCAATGCGGGGACATTTTAGCATGTCCCGATAATTACTACCGGGCCTTTGCTTATTGTCCCATCCTATTCCTGTTCACTGTACGGTCGGCTCTTTTGAGTGCGACTTCAGAGGTGTGCAGGGTTCTCAAGTTCCGGGATTCCATACTTCCTTGAACCGATCTGTAAGACTTACGCTCTACACCAGAGGCGCGCTCGAGGAACGAGAAAGGACAGACAATACCTTTCCCTTGGCCTCTATTCCATGCTTCGGGCGCAGGGGTCTCTCCTGCCTTCCCGTTTCGACGCTTCAAACGCTAGGATTGTGGTTGCCTGCTGTTCAGTTTAACTTAGGCTTAGCCATCAGGAATGCAACACCACCACTTGGCACTTATCTAGACACCTTTAAATCCCACCCCGTCTCCCAACGAAGACAACGAAGAGATGGATATTGATAGCCGTTTTTCGGCTTTCCATAATTGCCATAGTGAGTTAACCCACCCTACCAAAATCATCCAAACACTGTGGCTATCCCTACCATTTCACTGTATATAGGTGTGTGTGAGTTAGGGGACTTTTCCCATATCTTCTTAAAAACCTTTAATTAGCTAGTCTCTGGGCTAGTTGAGCCAAAAAAATAAAAAATATATAAAACATATAAGTATATTATGGCCCATTTGTGTGTAAATATTTCATTGTATATAGGGCCTAAATAAAAGGATTTTTTATAATTATTTTGGTATTTATTTAAATATTTCTACCTATGGTGTGTTATTTATGCTATGTACATTGACTCACCATTAACATATTTTTTCTTACCATTTTGCATACTCTTTATTCCATATAAAAATAATTTCATGCAAGATTCTCTTATTTTTGGTGTAACTCCATCCCAACAAAAATAAAAAAAAACTAGTTTTATTTATGTGTATATTTTTTCACTATTGTGATTTTTCCTTCCTACATCTATTCTCTTTTACTCTCATAAATTAGAACACCAAAAATATTCATCTTTTTATGGTAGACTTATAATGAGAGAGATTTATTTTGACCCCTTTATATTTTTTCCACCTATATTATTTATATTTGACATGTACATATTTTTTTAGACCCCTAAATATTTGATTTTCTTAGTTGTACTATTCACTTATATCATGATCTCAACAATATCTTCAATTATAGACCTACCAAATAAGGTCAAGGGTATGTGTCATGCATGCATGCACCATGGGGAGCTCACTCTTGGAGGTATTCAAAAGAATCATCCAAAGATGGACCTCAGAAGGACCTTGTGCAGTGGAAAAAACAGTCGGTTTTGCTGAGTTTTTAAAGATCACATGCTCCCCAAATTTGGAAAGGTGATACAAACAAAAGTTGTAGCTCATGAGCTGAACTTTCACCTCAATTTTTTTCATATTTTTTTGAGTTATGAGCTGTGAGCTATGATTTTATTGGTGGACCCCAGTTTGCCAATGCTATGCAACCACACTCCCTCTTCCACTTTATCATTTTCCTCTTTCACACACACTCCTCCCTCTCCTTCCCACTCCCAAACCTACAACTCCCATGTCCTAATTCACCCTCTTCACCATTGCCACATCTCTCACACCTCCATAGCCTTCATCCTCCATTTCTACACCCTATGTGTCTCCCTTTCTCTCTACATATATGTCCATATTACCATACTCTCTTCAGCTTTGTAAAGAACTTCAAAAAAATCATCAAAAATCCAAGGATAACCTCTGCAAATGAAGGCTTTTATCATGAATTTCCCAAGGTTTGAAGATGACATAGCTTCATCGACACGCGTTACTTCGCCATGCTGACCGCTTCTTCTACCGGTGCTGTAAAGAGGTGAATGTCCACTTCTCCAAGCTTCAACCTTTCTTTCCAAGCTTATCCCTTCTCATCATATATCTCACCATTTAGTGAATGATTTTGTAAATATTTTGTAGTGATAATTACTAACTACTAACCACTAACCTTATTGTAAAATTCACCCTCTACTAGAGTAGGTACTCCCAAATTATTCACTCAATCCTCTCTCCTTTCAATTATCTTCCCTTGAGCCCACATCCATGTGAGTCAAAGGACAAGAGAGACCCACCGTCTTTAAAAGAAATAAAAATATGCATAATCTTTTATTCCTTCAAATAAACTTGATTAGGCCTAATCCTAATCGAGGCTTCTAAAACCTATAAATAGATCCCTTCTCTCCCTTGTAAATCATCACATGATCACACTACACCACACCATTCTCAACACATAACACACCACTCTTCAATCCTAGTTGTGTAGAGTGTGTGCATCGTGAGTACTCTATTCCATCATTACACATAGGTGCATGGAGAATCTTGAAGTTAGTTATGCCATCTAGAGGAGTGGAGTGTATGCCATACTCTTCACCACACTTGTAGCCTACTCTTGTGCATAAATAAGATTTATAGTTTTGGGTGCAATTGTATGCTGCAACTACGACTCTTCTCTCCAAATTGACTTGATAAGTTGGCTAATCAGGTGGTTGAAGGTATATTGTCCTTGAAGTTTGTTGTGCCATTTCATGCTTGGTGGTTTGAGGGCTTGTTGAATTGTTTGCCTAAAAGGTCAATTGTAAGAGGGTGCTCGGTGAGAGGGATCCCGTGACCCTAAGACAATTTGTGTATTGGCAACAAGGTCAAGTTTTGTGTTGTCCCTCTATTTCTCATCAAGCTTTGTGTGCATCTAGTCTTTAAGGCTAAGACTGAGTTGCTCAAGTTAATTTGTGCTCTTTACCTCTTTCTGGTGTGGTGAATGTTTGTGTTTGGTGTGTGTGGCTATCTTGCATTCCCCTCTCTCTGTGTCGTTGAGTACAAGGAGATTTCACGTGCGTCCTAGCTCGCAACTACAACTAGGTGGTGCCCCTTTTCTTGTTTGGTTTCGGGCTGTGGGTTGTTATTGTCTCTGATTGTGCTTGCCCCAGCCCCAATTGAGCAACACGGAAGCCTCGAAGGGTGTTTAGAGGCCGCTCTTCTTGTTGCCCGCCCTGGACCGCCTCAATATTATTATGCGCTCCCTTGCTTGAGATTTCAAGTTCCCCATAAAGAGTTCTAAATCCCTGTCATGCCCAGCTTCATGCTTTCGGATGCCATTCCCCTAGCACATAGGCACGCTGTTACCCTGTTCTCGAGGAAGAAGGACTTTCACCTTCATGGAAACTCAGTTTGCTAACTCCTCCATCCGAGTGCAAATGAATGCAAAATGAGTGCACAGATACGACTCAACGTCTTAACCTATGAGCAGGTCACGCTACCTTATCGGAAAGTTTTCTATCCTGACAAATGGCTTTATAGGGCATTCATTTCAATTCATATTTAGCCGCAATCTTTCACAGTTTTTAATCTCATATATTCTTTTTAGACACCCACATAACCTTCTCTAATGACGTATGATTAAACCCCGACACATAACTTAACCTTTTTTCATGACCCTTCCACCTGCCCTTTTCATATCTCTAAAATTTCGTACATTTTGGATATGGCGCTTAAAGTAAGTCCCTTTTAAAATAAAGAAAAACTCATATTAGTGGCGTTGGAATTTTTAATTTTATCCCCTGCGTTGTGCGTGCTTTAAAGGCACAAAGAATCGATCATACACTTAAGCGATTGAAAGATCTGGGCTGCATGCATAAAGAAAAGCACAGATTGCGAAATACGCCTACCATAAATTAATTGCTTTGTCATTGTAGAAGAGTAAAACATCACAAAATACATACTTGAGCTTTGAATTAACGTCTCTAAAAGTTTGGGGTATGCCCGCGTGTTTCGACAAGAACACTAAAAAAACCCAATTTATCTTTATGCAAGATGCCAAGGCACGTTTAAGCAATTGAAGGAATATTATTGCTTACATCCTTGCCGAGGGTTATAATTCATAGGAGCACCCCGCGGTTATGGCTAGAGGAGGTAGGGTAAAAGATTTGTTAGGTGTCAATTATTATTGTATTCGAGGAGTTAAAGATTCGTAGGGAATCCTGGATTGAAAATGAGGCAGATTAAAACATGGTACAAAAAAACCTAAGAATTCGATACGAATAAAAAGGCCAAATCAAAGAATGGTTGCTTTTTTCGCTTATTGCCTTCAGATCGATTTAATTTCTTGGGAAGACTTTCAAAATGACCGGTAAGAACTTTCGGAACCGAAAGACATCCGCTTCGATCCCATTGTAAATATTCATGCGCCCATCTAGCAGAGCTTATCTCATCTACGGAGGTTGTAAAAAAATCACATATAATTACTCAGATAAATTAAGCTACCTTTGGAGGGTAGATGATAGAGAAAAAAGATTAATCAATAAATTAGTCCACTTTTGTATGATTGATGGTAAGAAAAAAAAATCTCGTGTTATTGTTTCCCAAACCCTTTCTTGTCTTTTCTGAACTAAACCCGATGTTCATGTTATTCTACTTTTGGTGCTAGCCACAGAGAATGTCAAGCTTACTTGAGAAGTCAAGAGAGTGATAATTGCAGGGATTACTCGTAATGTACCCAAGATTATTGCCAAAAAAACGTTAAGAAACCTTAGCTTTTCGTTGGATTATGGAAGTAGCTATCAAATAACGTACTATAAGCAGAAATAGCTAGAGTCTAGATTAATGTTTATCTGCTGAGATACCGGATGCTTATTAAAAGAAGGGAAATGTTCGTAAGAGAAGGGATGATCCTCATAAACCGGTAGAGGCCAACAAAAGTTTCGTTCATTATAGATGGCGGTGCAGTAAACAAAGTAAAGTAAACAAAAAAAACAAATAACAAATAACAGGGATGGGGGATTAATGAAGTCCATCCCCCTGCACCGATAGCTCAATTGGATAGAGTACTTGGCTTTGAATCAGGTGGTTAAAGGTTCAAATCCTCTTCGGTGCCAATGCCACAAAGAACACGCTTCTAAAGGGCAAATGCAGTTATTCAATCCTATTTGTTACTTACCTGTTGCCATTGCGTGTCGCCCAAAAACACCCACGCCACGGTTTAACGTTAAGGAAACATCTTGTTGTAACTGGCATTTTCAACAAGATGTTTCCTTTACTATGCAGATACCTATTAACTATATAACTTTGGGCCATTAAACGATTCTACTCTTTTTAGCTTAGCTACAAACAAACGCAGGTCACTTTTCGGCTAAACGGTGAGGCGGTCTGGGGTGGGCAACAAGAAGAGTGGCCTCTAAGAACTTTTCTGGGCTCCCGTGCCGCTCAATTGGGTTCGGGTTGGAAAAAAAAAGCAAACACACACAAAAACCCGCAACCTAACCCTACACAAATTTGGGACACCACCTAGTTTTGGATGCGAACTAGGACGTGTAAAGAGAGAGAGAGAGAGAGAGAGAGAGAGAGAGAGAGAGAGAGAGAGAGAGAGAGAGAATAGTGGAGGGTTCAACAGTGATCAAGCAAACACAATTATATATGTAAGAAAAAGAGGGAAGGGGGAGGGGGTGATTGTTGCACTAATACCTTCTTACAAATCTGTCATGACCAATAAAAGTGAGATTAGTATTTGTTCAACATAGCTTGAGTAAATTACACCACAACACATCACAAGAAAAGCCACCCCAATCACTGTCTTACAGCCAGGGGAGTCCTCTCCACCCTGTCGCCCTCTTACAGTATGGAGATTCTTGGGTGATGGGAGCTCAATAAGAGCCTTAACCTTTGAAGGATCCACCTCAATGCCTTTATAGGAAACCTTGTGACCAAGCAAGATCACTTCATCCTCACCTATGTGACACTTGTCGGGGTTGAGTTGACCTCCCATGTCATAGAGCTTCTCTAAACCTTCTTCTACCCTTTGTAGATGTAATGATTTTGAGCTATAAATGAAAAAATCATCAATAAAAATCCTAATGGACTTTACAAAGAATGCTTGAAACACCATGTTCATGAAGCGTTGGAAAGTTGCAGGAGCATTTGTCAGTCCAAATGGCATGACTCTAAAAGCATAACAACCCCAAGGAGTGATGAAGGCTGTTTTCAACTAATCTTCCAATGCGATACCTATTTGAAAGTAACCTGAGTAGCCATCACACACAGTGTACTTCTCATGACCAGCTACCTCATTTAGTATCTCATCTTGAAATGGGAGGGGAAAGTGATCTCTTTTTGTTGCCTCATTGAGTGGACGGTAATCCACACACACCCTCCACTTGCCATTTTTCTTAGGAGTGACAACAACGGGAGAGACCCACTCTGAATTCTCCACTGGATAAATGAAACCTGCTGCTAGAAGCTTTCTTACCTCCTTGAGTAAAGACTGCTCCTTGATAACTCCTAGCCTTCGTAGCTTCTGAGCCTTAGGTGTGGCCTCTGGCTTCAACTCAATTTTGTGTTGAGCAGCATCTACTCCATGCACATCGGTGTAGTCTTTAGCAAAAAGACTAGGAAATTTCCTTAACACACCTTTGAGCTCCTCTCTTTCATCCTTTGTAAGTGTTATAGATAACATACCTTCTAGAATTCTTTCATCTTCCACTTTTTGGTTTTCTTGGGAACCTACCTCTTCCAAACCTGGGCAAGAGGTCTCTTGGTTGTTTGGCTTAAACCTTACCCCCATGACTTCGATGGAAGACTCCTCTTCAGTAATGTTGCCGCTACTTTCTCCTTCTGAAGTGCTATCGGTCCAGCCTTCCTTCGTCTCACTTTGAGATGATTCTTCATGGAGCTCCTCTTGGCGTTGCTCCTTCATGTCAAAGACAACCTTCTTATGATTGTCATTCCTGCAAATTAGCTTTCCGCTCTCCCAATCCTGCAAAGCTCGCATTTTCATTAGCCAGGGTCTTCCTAGGATAAATGGGTAACCATTTCCTTTCGTACACATGACATAGAAAGCCACTGCCTTCTTAATGCCAAAGGCCTCCCCAAAGACATTTTTACAAATGCCTACGCACCTAGCCTTGCTATTGTTTTCCATTTTGACTTTAATTTCACGTGTCTCATGGATGTTCATGCCTAGTTTTTGCATGAGTCCCTCTGTCATGATGCAAATTTGTGCACCCCCATCCACTAGACCTTTCCTAACAAATCTTCCTTTGATGTAACACTCTAGCACAAGTGTAATATCCTCATTCATTTCAGCATGTGCAATTTTTACAACAGGCACACTCTCTTTTACCTTTCTCCTAGTGCTAACTGCCTTTGTTAAATCCCTTTTAACATGTGGGCATAATGCAAGAAACTGAGGCCATGAGATATCAGGACCCTTACCTCTCATGTCTTCCAACAAGTTGTATGGGGCCATACCATGTCCAAGAGGGAAGTCTTGGATATTGATACGACGTCGAGTCCTCTTAGTTTCCTTGGTCTCCTTTGCCTTCTTTTCTCGTCCATGATCACTTTGTGACGTGACTCCTTCTTTCTCCTTCCCTTTTCCATGGCCACACTTAATGCCATTTGCTTCCATGTCAACCTCTTTTGAGTTTTTCACCTCTACCACATGCACATTTGGGTCTGGCAAAGGTGGAACTCCTTCCACTCCTTGTGGAGGTGGTCTTGCTCCATTTGGCCTTTGTAGAAGCCGTGGTTGCTGACTAGTTCCTTCACCTGCATTCATCATTGGGTAATTCAAGTTAGGTCTCCCTTGCTCCCCACGGGGCCAAGGACAATTATACATCCCCTGTCCAGACTCACCGCAATTCCAGCATTGCAAGACTCTCCTAGGTCGTGGATCTCGCTCTTCAGAATTCTTTGCTTATCCCTTTGGACCTACAACTTGTGCAAGGTGAATTGACAAGCTGTTTAAAGATTCATTTAACTTCTCAATCACTTCCGCCGTTACCTCAGGAAGCTCCCTAGATGTTGATGCTTGTGACTTACCTTTGGGTCTAAGACCTTCTATTGGAACCTCTCCCATTAGGCACTTGAGTTTTCTATATTTCGCAGCAGCCCTAGTTTCAGCTGCATCAAAGGTAGCAGGTGCACCCGCCTCAACTTTTATCTTAAGGTCACGAAAGAGTCCAACTATGAACCTCTCCTTCTTTAGGAACTCTGCACCATCACCAGGGTTAGCAACATTTCTCACCCATACAGCCCAAAGACGTAGAAACTCTTGCTTGTACAAGTAGTAGTCATCTAGGTCTTTTTTCTTAAGAGAAACAATGTCTTGCATAGTTTTTGAGTGTTTCGGGGATCAAAGAAGTATCTCTTGAAATGATTCACAACTTCCGTGTAATTCCCTTTAATTTCCTCAGGCAACGAGTTAAACCAAGTGCTAGCATCTTTCCTAAGGACCACTTCAAACATCTCTACGCGTTCTTGATCAGTTACTATCCTCTTGATACGACAAGACATCTTGAAATTTGCTAAAAATAATTATGCATCCTCTCCATGCTCTTCAAAGAAAAGAGGATATCCAGACATTTGGCGTTGGGCCTCCATTGAATCAGTTTTAAGGTGACAACACGTTTTTGTTTGTTTTTTTTTTTTATAAAAGATTTACATAATAATATTTTCTAAATTTCAATCTATTCTATAACAAAATAAAAATATTCACATCAAATGACCTATGATAATCAATAAGAGGCAGGATGACAGGGTTTGGTGATGCCAGAATTTCTCCTACTCTTTGGGCACCAAACATGAACACCATACGTTGTTGAAAGTGGATCTTCCTACTAATTGCAATGTTTATTCTAATGTGTGGAGTGAAATGGAAGGGGAAAACCTCTATTCCTGGGCCATTATCTATGGTCTATGCATGACCTACTGCTTAAAACAAAACAAAAATATAGACGTCCAAACTAATGTCGTACCTAATGAGAGGCAAAATAAAGGGATTTACTGATGCGTTTAAAATTCTACGAATTACACATTGAAATTGCAACTTAGTACTAATAATTATGTGTACCTTTTGCCTTGCAATCGGAATGAAAGGATCATACAAATTCTCGTGATTCATGCAAACTACTTGACTGTTCTAAAGATTGATCCTACACAAAAACATACACAGGTTGGTTCCTCAGTGGGGGCACCAATGTGAGGCGGTCCGGGGCGGGCAACAAGAAGAGTGGCCTCTAAGAACTTTTCTAGGCTCCCGTGCTGCTCAATTGGGTTGGGGTTGGAAAAAACAGCAAACACACACACAAACCCGCAACCTAACCCTACACAAATTTGGGGCACCACCTAGTTTTGGATGCGAACTAGGACGCGTAAAGAGAGAGAGAGAGAGAGAGAGAGAGAGAGAGAGAGAGAGAGAGAGAAAGAGAGAGAGAGATAGTGCTCGGGCTGCTTTGAAATGTTCTACAGTGATCAAGCAAACACAATTATATATGTAAGAAAAAAGAGGGAAGGGGGAGGGGGTGATTGTTGCACTAATACCTTCTTACAAATCTGTCATGACCAATAAAAGTGAGATTAGTATTTGTTCAACATAGCTTGAGTAAATTACACCACAACAAATCACAAGAAAATCCACCCCAATCACTGTCTTAAAGCCAGGGGAGTCCACTCCACCCTGTCGCCCTCTTACAGTATGTGGGATTTATGGATAAATTGATGACAACACCCAGAGACAAGCTATCAAGAACTTTTAAAAAAAACACCAAGACACTTACACATCATCGTTGTCCATTACTTCACGTTGAAAGAGAGACAAAGTATCCAAGCTTACTCCAAATCCACCCTCCTTGATTCAGCAAATGTTGGGCTTACACTAGTAGGAGAAATGATAGATTTCCTACTCTCAATTGAATGATCACTCTCTCTAACAATGGCATAGAGTTCCCTTGCTAATCACCCCTAATACAACACATGCATATGCATAAGACAATGAGCTTCCACTCAAGAGCTCCTTCTAGAGAGGTTGAGCTTGGATTCTCAAGCTATAGCATAGTGCTCTTGCTTATTGCTCCCCGTTTTTGTGCTAGCTACACCCTCCTTTTATAGCAATTTTGAGGACTAGGGTTACTCCTCTAACCATGGTTGGGTTAGATTTTCAGAACTTGTCTAAATTTTTCTTCTTGGATTTATCAAGAAGTTGGTGTGGATAGATGAAGAAGAGAGAGAGGAGAGAAGTGGAGGTGATAGGACTTTTCATAGTAGGTTAGTGTTAGTAAATTAGTAGAGTTAGTATTTTTATTGATTTACAAATGGAATTGGATAGTTGCAATGGGAATATCCATGTAGGATACAAATAAGAAAGAAAAAACTCTTAATAGGTAAGAAAACATGGATTTCTTACAATGTTGATGCTCCAAGTGTCTTGAGTAGAGTCAATTTTGACGCTTTGTTGACGGTCTACTAGCTTTGACGGTACGTTTTTTCTCCACTCTTGACCTTCCTTGAGAGCCAAGGTAAGTGAACATGAGTAATAAATCACCATGATGCTCTCTTTCAAGAGAAGAGGCTGAATTTTGTGGTTTTTTTTATAGATATGGGTAATATGGACGAGGACAAATGAGACTAGGTGGTCAATTTTGGAATGGAACTGTGTGTAGGAGACATGAGTTCACCATGGTTTCTCTTATTCTTCAAGGTTAAGAAGAAGGTGAGTAGGGTGCAGAGAGGAGTGGTGAGAGAGGTAGGGATGATGAGTGGAGAAGTGTGTGTGAAAGAGGAAAATGATAAAGTGGAAGAGGGAGTGTGGCTGCATAGCATGGGCAAACTGGGGTTCACCAATAAAATCATAGCTCACATCTCCTAGCTCAAACAAATATGAAAAGATTTGAGGTAAAAGTTTAGCTCACGAGCTACAACTTTTGTTTGTATCACCATTTCAAATTTGGGGAGCATGTGATCTTTAAAAATTCAGCAAAACCGACTATTGTTTCCACTGCACAAAGTCCTTGTGAGGTCCTTCTTTGGATGATTCTTTTGAATACCTCCAAGAGTGAGCTCCGCATGGTGCATGCATGCATGCCACATACCCTTGACCTTATTTGGTAGGTCTATCATTGAAGATATTGTTAAGATCATGATATAAGTGAATAGTACAACTAAGAAAATCAAATATTGAGGGGTCTAAAAAAATATGTATATGTCAAATATAAATAATATAGGTGGAAAAAATATAAAGGGGTCAAAATAAATCTCTCTCATTATAAGTCTACCATAAAAATATGAATATTTCTGGTGGTCTAATTTATGAGAGTAATAGAGAATAGATGTAGGAAGGAAAAAATCACAATAGTGAAAAAATATACCCATGAATAGAACTAGTTTTCTTGGATTTTTGTTGGGATGGAGTTACCCGAAAAATAAGAGAAGCTGGTAATGGTGATCCTTTGGTAGAAGGCGACTCAAATAGGGCTTCAAGAGATAACCATTTACCTTCCTAAAGTGCTCTTTCCCATTCAAGTGCATAAGTTGATAGTAACTTGAATTGAAAGCCTTCTGAACTATATATGGCCCCTGCCATCCAGTTTCAAATTTGGCATCAAAACAATTATCGAGTTGATTGTCATACCTTAGCACAAGATCTCCTTCATTGATGCCTTTGTCCTTTAGTTTCTTGTCAAGCTTCTCCTTCGCCTGCGCAACTTTCCTCTTGTAGCACTCGTATGCTGCTTCTCTTTTCCACTCAAGCTCAGCTAAGCTAAGAAGTCGATCCATCCATGCTTCTTGATCATCTTGTGCTCAATTGGTTGTAAAGCCTCTTGACCATAGACCAAGTGAAATGGTGTAAACTCCGTGGCTTCCCTATATGTGGTTAGATACGCCCACAAGGCACCATCCAAGAAGTCATCCCACAACTTTGTCTTGTTTTTCACCATCTTTCTAATGATGCCTGCAATGACACCATTAGCTTTTTCTACCAGACCATTGGATTGGGGATAGTAGGGTGTACTATGACGATGTAGAATGTGAAGTTCTTCACAGACCTTTGTGAGCAAGACCTTTCTAAACCCTGGACCATTATCAGAAACAATCTCCAAAGGTGTGCCAAATCTACAAAAAATGTGAGTGTAGACAAATTTGCTCATTGTCCTCTCATTTACCTTTGACACACTTTGTGCTTCCACCCACCTAGTCATATAGTCTACAGCCACTAGAATGTAGAGTTTACCATTTTTTGTCCTAGGGAGAGGACCCATAGCATCAATGCCCCACTTTTCAAAGGGTCCATTTGCAAGCACGATTTGCCTTGGACCATAAACCAATCTTCTATTCCCATTTACTTGACAATTGTGACAACTTTTACACCAATGTTGGACATCCACATGCAGACTTGGCCAAACATACCCCGCAAGCAAAATTTTCTTCACAGTTAACTCTTGGGCAAAATGACCACCACATGCCTCTTCATGCAAACCTTTTAGAATTGCTGGAATTTCCTTGATAGTTGGTACTCTTCTGCACACTTGATCCTTCCCTCTTTGATAGAGAGATCCTTCTAGAAAGAGATACGCACTTGCCTTTTTCATGAGTCTCCTCTTCTCAGCCTTCGTGAAGTCTTGTGGAAACTCACCCTCCAAAATGTAGCTAATAATGGGAGTCAATGACTCCAATGCCTGGTATCTCGGTTGCTTGACAGTTGCTGCCACCATGATGACATGCACTTCTTTCTCAACACATGTAACTGCTTGTTGTGCAAGTAAATCGACATCTTCATTTTGTTTCCTAGGAATACGATATAGTTGCACTTCTTGAAACTGATTAAACATCCTACGAATGGCATGAAAGTTTGTCCTTAAGCTTTCATTCTTGCATGCCCAAATGCCTAAAATTTGCTTCACAATGAGAAGTGCATCCCCTTTTACCATGAGACGTTGTATACCTTGGCCAATGCATATCTTTAAACCATGAAGTAGTGTGTCGTATTTTGCTTCATTGTTACTAGTTGAACCTGGTAGATTGACCTTCTCTCTCATGACCACCTCTCCACTTGGGTTGAGCAATACTAGTATGCATGCATGCCACATACCCTTGACATTATTTGGTAGATCTATCATTGAAGATATTATTGAGATCATGATATAGGTGAATAGTACAACTAAGAAAAACAAATATTGAGGGGTCTAAAAAAATATGTATATGTCAAATATAAATAATATAGGTGGAAAAAATATAAAGGGGTCAAAATAAATCTCTCTCATTATAAGTCTACCATAAAAAGATGAATATTTTTCGTGTTCTAATTTATGAGAGTAATAGAGAATAGATGTAGGAAGGAAAAAATCACAATAGTGAAAAAATATACACATAAATAGAACTAGTTTTCTTCGATTTTTGTTGGGATGGAGTTACACAAAAAATAAGAGAAGCTTGCATGAAATTATTTTTATATGGAATAAAGAGTATGCAAAATGATAAGAAAAAATATGGTAATGGTGAGTTAATGTACATAGCATAAATAACACACCATAGGTAGAAATATTTAAATAAATACCAAAATAATTATGAAAAATCCTTTTATTTAGGCCTTATATACAATGAAATATTTACACACAAATGGGCCATAATATACTTATATTGTTTATTTTTTTTATTTTTTTGGCTCAACTAGCCCAGTGACTAGCTAATTAAGGGTTTTTAAGAAGATATGGAAAAAGTCCCCTAACTCACACACACCTATATACAATGAAATGGTAGGGATAGCCACAGTGTTTGGATGATTTTGGTAGGGTGGGTTAACTCACTATGGCAATTACGGAGAGCCGCAAAACAGCTATCAACGGAAAGGCAAAAAAACCAACCAATAAAATTTATGGCTAGCAATCAAATTGCAAGAAAAGAGGTAAGCTACGCTTTGGATTTATGAAAAGTTATGAATAAGAAAACAAGAAACTAGCAATAATAGCTACATCAACAAAAAGAGAAAACCACCCTGTACTTCCGAACGACTGCCAAGGTATGCATTATGATTAAGTCTTTCGAAAAACCACCAACAGGGCATCTGCATAACACATGCTAGATTGGGTTGTCTAGAAAATGAATCTTATATACAGTGTTGTGATTGCTTCATATTGATAAGAAGTCTAGAGAATAATGCGAAATGAGAATACATAAATAATTACCAGTCATAGAAACAGAAACACATAAATTACGCGAGAAGGTGCTTTGGTTGAAGTTTTATCATCCACTTGGGGTTTAATTAAAAATTATATTTCATTATTGAAGTGGTTTAGAGTTAATTGCCAAACCCTAGTCAAATCAAATTAGGCCTTTATTTAAAAAAAGCATAATTACATGCATAAACGAATCCAGACCAGACGTGATGAGATCAAATCAAAAGCATAACAGAAAGGCACCATGCGCTACCCTTAAGAGGACAGGAAAGAACATAACGCTTCCCCCATCTCCCACTCGGCCGACGGGGAACACTTAATCAAAAAAGGAAAAAATGATAGCTACCCTTTCCACCGTGTCGTATTGTTATGCATGTAAAGGGACAGGATCACACGCACTGTCTGTTTGGCTATGCTGAATTCTGTCAAAATTTGCTTTTGTTTGGTTTATGCTTTTGAACGGGCAACACCTTAGATTGTATGAAAAAGCAGCCACATACACGAACATAATGTAGTGTGCCCTTCGTATGAAATCGCAGCACCTATATAGATAGTTGATCAAAAGAAACAAGAAAGAACTAACCACGAGCCGAAAGCCTACTTAACCACGCCAGCCTACTGCCTACTCACAGATAACATCAGCTATATGGTATATTCTATGCGCAAAGCAATCAATCATCGTATATATGATTGATAATGTTGACACTGGGGCATACCCATGACACGGTACCATTTTTCTCTGATGTCACAGACGCTTTGAGAAAGGGAAAGAAACTAAAAAATCCATGGGAATTTAAAAAAAAGCACTAAAGAGGTTGACTAGTAGTAACAAGAGGTCCGTTGGGAGGAATCCATCAGGGCGTATCACGGTTTTTTACTGGGGAGGTGGATTAAAGTGATTGTAGTGAAGAATCGATTGGAAATGAAGAGCTTCGTCCTTGGGCATTGTGGAAAGGATCGAATATGACCTAAATTGTTCCTTCCGGATTGCTTCAGTATGATGGATTGAAAGGGTGCCACACTTTGAAAAGGGCAAAGCGCTTTCTAAAACTAAAGAGAGGGCGCCGTGAAGATGGAGAACGCATAGCGTTCTCTCGGTGCAGAGAATCAAACATAAAGCGCAGGATAGTTTTCGGTAAAACAAAAAGAAAATTCTTAAACCGAAGGATAGATTTAAAGGACGGCTAAAGGAAGATGAAAGGCCGAAAGATAGGGCGTGTAAAGTAGATCGTACACCTTTGTGTGACCCGTTGCGTTGGTCCTAAGCAATGTCTTTTGCAAAGTGACCCACGTAGGCAACGATAACTTTGACTTGATACGGGTACCCAGTCCCGCCAGTAGCTGAAATGCACGACTGCCTTGATAAAAGAATGGCCACCTTTAAAGTTGCAAAAGCAAAAGGCCCGGGCCGTAATAGGATGAACCAATATAAATGAGTGTAAGCTTCGTAGCCTAAACACGATCAATGCTAACCACGCATACCGAAGGCCTGTTATTATAGTAGCAAGAGAAGTCAAAGCGGTGACGATTGAAAGGTTGTCACTAAGCAGCGTTCCCAGTCGTACGAGAAGAGGGGTTAATCGGCGAGGCCATATGCTCGTGGAGCTTCTCGCGAAGTATAGATCACATCCAAACATCTGATTGAGGAACGAGGCAATGCCCATGGAGCTCCAAAAATGGAAAGCCTGCCAAGCCATATGCCCGTGAGTGCAGCGGGATTCTTCAAAAAGAATAGGCTGACTTGAGGACTTAGGACCTTAGCCACGAATAGCCAGAGATGCGTGCAAACAAAACATAAATCATAGCGTCCAACCCAAGGCCTCGACCAAATGTTCAGGCCCTCCAATCGAGCATGGATTGCAAGCAAAGTGGAGGATTTAAGTTCTTAATAAGAGCCGTGTGAGTCCTATAGCTCATGCACAGTTCAGAAACCGAGCCCTAGGTAACAGTAATGGTGCGGTTTAGGCTAACACTTATGTATTAGCTAGTTATTAATTGGAAGCAGGCAGGATGGTGATGAATTATGATTAGTCTAAACCTTCAACCTCATTTAACATAGAAAATGAAGGTTGAAAGTGGTTAGAAGAGAAGCTTCTATGGGGGAGCCGTTAAAGTGGTTCCTGGATACGCCCTGAAGGAGACTACGCTGACCCTTATAGCGATAGAAATACGTACTCGATTCATATTTTTACATGGTGGGAAATTGTATACCATTAGCCCATATAGCTAGGGGTGCATGGATACATAATATCGAATGGAATCCAGGTTAAGGCGTACGGTTAACTTGAGCTGCTGGAGTCAAAGCTAAAATAATTGAGAAAGAGAATACATACTGTATTGCGCAGTCACCCTTAGGTGTTCACAAACCTATAGATGTATTATTCTGAGCTACTATTGGTATGGTGTCTAATCCCAACCATGGCATACGTAGGCTTAGCAAAGCAGGGTAAAGTCGGTGGTTAGGCAGACGCCCCATTGTTTGAGGTGTTGCTATGAATCTGGTTTATTATCCCTATGGAGGAGGCAAAGGGCGCATGAAAGGAGGTAGACCTTCAGTGTCACCCTGGGAAAGGCCCACTAAATGTGGATTTTGAGCAATAGTAAGGAAACACAAAAATTAGTTTATGGCCTGATTCGTATGGAAAGGCCCTTTTGTTGATGCTTGCCTATTAGAAAAGACAAAAAAGATCAGGGGGAGAATCTGGTTATGTAGATTTTCCATTTCGCCATTATTTAAGGGTTGCTATGCAAAAATTCATAACGGGCGATCTTTTATTCGTTTGAGGGTTATAAACGAAAAGGTTGGTCACAAATTTGGAGAGTTTGCTTCTATATGAAAGGCCTCGAGAACAACTAAGATCAAGCCAAGATAGAAGGTACGATAATAGGATACGGCATAAAAGGTAAATCCAATTTCAGTCAGACTTAATCCAAACTACCATTCAGATTCAAGTCGGTTTAGTGAGGGAGACCGCGGAGTCACCGAATGAACTGCCTGCTGCATGTCGGTCGAGGCATTGCAGATGTCCACAACAAAACAGACACAACTTATTCCAACACTAGGAAACCGCAAGCAACAGCGAAAAGCACGCACCTCAGGAAACAAAAAGAGAAAACCAAAGCATGTCGTAAAAAGAGCACACTAAGCCTAACCAATCCTTAGGCTTCGACCGTGTCTCTGAAGCACAGTTGAGTGTAAATACCATGAACGCGAGGTGCAGGAGGGATACCAAGCCTAGATTTTCAAAAAGAAAAGCAACACCACGCCTTCTCTGTACATGCGCTGATCGCTGGCGCATGTACCCAGACAAGGAGGGCTCAAGCCCTTTAGGAAGCCCTGCGGCTTAGGCCTAAAGTGCACTATGCTTCAACAAGTGAGAGTATTCGGTAAAACTGGTGAACCACGCATCTTACCTGCGGGCAGACGCGTGGGGCAGAAGGCTCATAGTACCCGCCTACCTATCGCGGATCCCACAAGAAAAAAACGCAGCCCTACGATGGAAAGAAAGGAGCCTAAATTAACGCACCCACCCAATAGGGACGTTGCACGCTCAAGTAGTATAGAGATATCGTTTGGATGAAACTGAACAACTATGAATCGTTTTGACACATGCTGATTGGCTTTGTGTTTTCCCTTCGGCAAAGCAGAGATTAAGTCATCATTGAAACAAGGGAAGGAAAAACAAACCTCAAGACTTTAATGCCTGAGCCACCTGATTGAAGTGAAGCTAGTCATTAGCAGGCACCTCATTTGGATAGAATCATTTTAAACTCTATGAAATAACGTAAGCCAAAGCCGAAGGCTTTGATTGAAGTGTTTTTTCTTTCTTTTTATTGACCCACAACCAAAAACACATAGGTAAAAGAGCTTCACGTTTTCGAAAGGCAGGGTGTCAGAACTGTCAGAATCAAGCAGCATCATTGCTAGCAGAGAAAAGCAAGTGCACAGCGTAAGAGGCTTGGCTTGCAAAGAATCAAGCGCTTCTTGGATTATAAGTCCCGGAGCCAAGCCAGGATCTACTGCATGCAATATAGGTAACTTGGGTTAAAAAGTTTTGTGATGGGCAACCATCTTGCACAGTTTGAAGAGAACCTGATTTATTCTGTGTTGGTAAATGAAAGTTCTTTACACTACTTTTTTTACAGCCAGATAGAGTAACTCTTGACTGCATCCACTGTTATGGAAAATCGTTGTATTAGGATGTAGATTCTAGATATCTTTTCTATTCAAATTTTCCCAGGATTTTTTCTAAAGAAGAAAACAAAAAAACTAAAGAAGAGAGAGAGAAAACCAAGGGAAAAAAAAGGAAAACTGAAGGAAGAAATTGCAAAGTTGACCTTCGTCTCGGTAGGTGTATTATTCATCATTTCCCTAAAAGGACATTTATTCATGTATTGTTTTTTTCAGTATAATGACGCCCACCATTACTTCCCGGTTGACGACACCATTGATGACGCTAATCGAGAGGGCGACCAGTCTAGTTCATGCATGAAAACATTGTACAAGCTCGATTATGTATTGTATAAAGGCGTTGCACTTACTCTTGCTCGGTAACGAACACGGGGACCAAAGCATGTGCAGCAAGGAGGTTAAAGTTTGAATAAATTTATGCGTAAACTAAAAAGTATACGCAACTTAACAGCATAAAGCAAGCCTGCTTTTGGTATTGAGATGATGGCAAAGCTTAGCGAATCGAAGTTCCTTTCGGGGCCGGCTACCTAGCGATAGTTAATCATTGACACTCTTTGCGAATGGGGAACGCAAACACACGCTACCTTGCTTTATGCCTACTGAGGGTTTTGATCAATTGGGCTAAATAATCTTCCCTTAACCCACCCATTGCACAAAAAGGAAAGGATAAAGCAGGTTACCTATGTTACTGGGGACAAGACACTAAATGACATCCCAACACAGGGCATTCGATCAACAATTGGACAATCCATGTAGGAAACAACGGTGAGATCTTCTTGGAGGAAAGCCCCGAAGAGAGGTTGGAGGGCCCATACTACCTGCCTACCTTTGCCGGAACCGGGAAGCACACATTTAGCAAATGCCAAATAAAAGGGAAGGAGCCTATGTATTTGTTACTCTTTGAGAGCCGGAGGGAAGAGGGGTAATTTCCTATACCTAGCCTCTCATCCGTCAAGTTAGAGAGCCGTGTGATAGGTGACTATCTAGCCCGGTTCAGAGAGCATTTATGTAGCCTGCACTAGTTACGGAAGGGAAATGATACATAGAAAATGCAACAAAATCTGCCGCCTTTCCTATGCTTTGCCCACGTAAAGCCGATGAAACGGGGCTCTACTTGCCTTTTCTCATCAGGCGCAGGCGGAATTTTAACCCTATCTCACAGACCGCAAGGCAATAAGAAAAAGAAAAAAACAAAAAGGATTACTGAAGGAAAATTACGAAAAGGCCTCCGAAACAGAAAACTTCCGTCGGGCACTTATTACGCCTTTGGCCGTGTAATACTTTCCTCGTATGAAGAACTAAATTTCTTTTGACCCCACTACGGTTAACATAACTGATAACAATCTTTTGTTTTTTTCTTCTTCTCTATTATCTTTTTTTTATGGTAAAGACGTCGCCTGACGCTTTGCCGGGGGTAAGTTTGCAAAGAGAAAACTGCGTAGGTATATAGAGAATGCTTTACGTAAGAAAGCTAAGAATCCGTGTTGTTAGTCTAAGTCTAAGTCTAATTTTAATAGGGATGCGTAATGCGAATGTACGAAACCTAAAAAAAAGATACATGCAATAGTTACAGTTATTCTTCTTTAGGAAAATATGCCCGTTGACGCTTGTACATAGCGAATGCCTAATTCACGGAAACTAAGAAAGTCTGCAGTTATCGTTGCCGGAAGAGGACTAAACCCTGGTGACTTGAAATGTAAATTTTTTCATCTAGTGAAACAAGCACTAATATCTTGATCAAGCCAGTGAAAGCTGATTTTTCCTATTAAAGTTCTTTTCCAATAGCTTAGGAGATACTTTGGGGACCAAAAAAAAAGAAATCATTTGTATAAATTTTTACATCTATATCTTGATGGATTGAAAACTGCGAATGTGTGATTTGTCGTCTAGGTTGATTGAATGGCGCTTTAATAGCTTAAACTGAATGTATGAAATCTGGTTCAACATCCTTACATGTCTTTCTGATTATATCAGTTACGCGAGGACAGAAACATTCACTCATTATGGGATTCTGGGTGTAAAAGTGTGGATTCCGTATTCCAAACATGTTTCAAAGAACAAAAAGAGACTCAATTCGGTTGCTGTATCCAAAATGTACAAAGTTTTGGAAATGCTAAAAGGGCAAATGTAGAGGTTGCAGAACGGACGGTACATGACTTAGTTTCGGAGAATATGGCATTAAAAGCTGTTCATCAGCGGGTCGTATTCTATATTAAACCATTGAGGCAGCGCATCGTGCTATAAGCAGACATTTCTAGAGAAATGGTTGAATATGGGTAAGAATCTTCGTAGATATTCCAATTACCCGTAAACCCATGGAAGTAAGCATGGGAAAAGAAAAGGGAAATCCTACAGGTTGGATGGCTCGTGTGGTGACAGGATAGATCTCATTTGAAATGGATGGTGTGAGTTTGTTAAATGCTTGAGAGGCTGCGACATTAGCAGCGCATAGACTATGTATGTTGACTAAGTTTGTTTAATGGTTGTAATTGCTTGCAATGTCAAGAAAAAAATAACTGCCCGCTTCGCGAAGTGAAGGAAGTGGGTGCCCAGCCCAAGACCACGGGGTGGAAACGATTCGACCACCAAATGATGAACACGGGATATGATAAAATGATGCCTCTTGATTGGAGCGTGATGTTATGCAAGCATAACAAAAGCACCTTTTGCACACAATAAAGATACTTTATAAATAACCAAAGGCAAAAATAGCGTGGGGAAAAAGAGAAAGCAGAACAAACCCGATTAGGGGAATCAGCGCAGATAGCAAAAATCAAAAGAAAAGTAGGCAGCAGTGGGGGCTTATGTATGCCAGTAGGGCACTCAGCATGTACAGATGAGAGCTGAACTATGAGAAAACGTTGTGCATTGAGTTCACAGGTGTACTTAGCTGAGGAACCTGCAATGTATGCAGCATTTGTGGATAGTTGAGGGAAGGAAAGGCCTGTAATGTATGAATCTATGTGGCTGACTCGATGTATTGAGGCTTGTGGGTTACTGGTGAGCTAAAGGGCTGTGTGCGTGTGCTTAGATATGTTGTATGTGCATTTATGGACTCGGCCATGCCGCTTATAGTGTGTTTCACTTACGGTCACGCATACATATAAGTGGCTTGTTGGTTGTACTTTTCCCTACCGTTGTGGAAGCGGTTTAGCTAGAATCACAGTTGTTAGATCATACAATCGTAAAGACAAGGAATATTATAGCCACTTGATTTACATTTCCCATCTCGTCAAAAACAATGTCTTGTTTCCTTTTGCACTTATGCGCAGAAAAGGATCCAACTAATTAAAGGTTCTATCCTCTAATCTGTAAAGAATGAGGATGCAAGAGAGCTACACAAGACAAGCACACAGCACACAGAGATGGAAAGCTTCTTCTTCTTCTTCACAGAAAAGAGAGTACAAAATGACTAAGTGCTAAAGCTGAAAAAGTAGCACATATGTACATGTGGTCACTAAGTGTGAACTCGCTAGAAGCGTACTAGGCTGGCACTATAAGTGTAGTCCAGCTGTAGAATCACTGGCAGAGATCCTCCGTGTCGGTCACCTAACGCGCCAGTGAGTAAATGCCGTAAGCGGCCAAGACCCGTAGTGGATGCCAGCTCAAGGTGTAGAGCTCGACATCTCAACACTCCCCCTCGAGCTCTGCATGTCGCAGAGTCCAAGCATAGTCCGGAAACGTTGAAGCTTCTCAGCTCCGAGGGCCTTGGTAAAGATATCCGCTATCTGCTCCTCTGTGCTGACGTAGACCAAGTTGATGTCGCCCGCCAACACTCGCTCTCGAACGTAGTGGTAATGGACCTCTATGTGTTTGGTCCTGGCATGGAGCACTGGGTTCCTAGCCAACTGCATGCTGCAGAGGTTGTCACAATGGATGAAAATCTGCTGGTCCACCTGCACTCCCAAGTCCTCAAGTAATGTGCGTAGCCAAGCTACCTCGCACGCCGCAACTGCTGCACCTCTGTACTCGGCCTCTGTGCTCGATAAAGCAACCGTAGGCTGCTTTTTGCTGCTCCAAGTAACAGCAACACTCCCAAAAGAGAACATGAAGCCACTCGTAGATCTCCTATCAACAATGCTACCTGCCCAATCTGCATCTGTATACCCATACAATGCTAATGGTGCATCTGCTGCATAGAACAATGCGTAGTCAAGAGTACCTTGCACATACCTAAGTGTGCGTCGTACTCCATCCAAATGTGGCTTCCTCGGAAGTTGCATGAACTGACTCTCCAAGCCTACTGTGTAGCTCAAGTCTGGCCTCGTGATAGTCAAGTAGATTAGACTACCCACAATCTTCTTGTACATGTTGACATCCTCAACAACATCACCCTTCTCTGCACTCAGCTTTGCATTCACATCCAAGGGAATAGAAATTGGCTTACAATCAGCCATACCATACTTTGACAACATGTCCAAAGCATACTGTCTCTGTGATAGCCATACACCCTCTGGAGTCCTGATCACTTCAATGCCAAGAAAGTAGCGCAACTCGCCTAAATCTTTCATTTCAAACTCCTGTTTGAGAAGACCCTTCACATGGTCAATCTCCATAGCATTGTCACTAACAATAATAAGGTCATCTACATATATGGTAATGACCACAATCCCCACATCACTCTCACGTACATAGAGTGAATGATCAGCATGAGCTCTCCTAAAACCAATACTGACAATATACTTGGCAATCCTGTCATACCATGCTCTAGAGCCCTGCTTCAAACCATACAAAGCTTTGAGAAGTCTGCATACATAATCTGGGTAACCTGGATCGACATAACCAGGTGGCTGATCCATATACACTTCCTCTTGCAACTCACCATTCAAGAAGGCATTCTTTACATCCATTTGATGCATAATCCATCCTCTAGATGCAGCCACTTCTATGACAGCTCTCATTGTCGTCATCTTTGCCACTGGAGCAAAGGTCTCCTCATAGTCTATGCCATACGTCTGTGCATAACCCTTTGCGACCAGCCTTGCCTTGTGACGCTCAATGTTACCATCAGCCTTATGCTTGGTTTTATACACCCATTTACAGCCAATAGCTTTCTTGCCACTTGGCAATGGCACCAACTCCCATGTGTCATTTGCTTCCAATGCAGCCATCTCTTCATTCATTGCATCATCCCAATGCACATTTCCAACTGCATCCTCAAAACATGTGGGCTCCACATCCTGTATCACCTTAGCCATGTAGGCTTAGTGATGCGCTAGATACCCATCATAAGTCAATTTCTGAACTGGATTTCTGACTCTATTAGATCTGCGCGGTCCTGGGTCACTCCTTTACCCTCTAGCATCTTCTTGTACTTTCCTTACACCAGGTGTCCTGACAGCCGGAATTCCAAATTCCTCATCAAGACTTTGTTCATAACCATCTGAATCCATGTCTACATGTGAAAAACCTGATGATGCATCAACCATAAAGGGAGGTTCATTAACCTTTTCCTTTCATTTTCGTGATACATTCCCTGTACCTGTTGGTGGAGTAACCTGCGTACGTAGTCTACCATTCCATGGTTTCTCAACAGAGCCACGAGAAGAGGACTCTTGTGGTCCACTCAAAACCTGTGACTGTGGCCTCACATTTTGTACAACCACATCATCTTTTACATCAGCCCCAATAGTGCCATGTGCATTACTGTACCAGTTGCTCATCTCATCAAAGACTACATCTCTGCTCACTCGTAATTCTCGTGTAGTAGGATTGTAGCACCTGTACCCCTTTTGTTCAAGGGAATATCCCACAAGAATACATTTATCTGCTTTAGGATCCAATTTCCTACGCAACTCATCTGGTACATGCACGTAAGCTATGCAGCCAAACACTTTCAAGTGTGCCAAATCAGGCTTTGTACCTGTAAACTTTTCCTCTGGTGTTACATCATGCACCGCAGCTGTAGGTGTCCTGTTCATAATGTACACAGTTGTATTTATAGCTTCAGCCCAGAAATGATGAGGCATGTTCTTCTCATTCATCAATGCACGTGCAACCTCTGCAATGTGCCTGTTTTTCCTTTCTGCGACCCCATTCTGCTGTGGAGTATATCTGCATGTAAACTGCCTGTGTATACCATGCATTCGCAGAAAATCTGAAAAATCATTGGAGAAGTACTCTCCCCCTCCATCTGACCTCAATGTCTTGATTTGCATATCTGTCTCCTTCTCAATCATGACTTTGAAGTCTTGAAAGTGACCAAACACTTCACTTTTGTTACGCATGAAGTAGACCCATACTTTCCTTGTATGGTCATCAATGAAAGAGACATAATACCTGCAACCATGTATACTTGCAGTATCGGTTGGACCCCAAACATCTGTGTGCACCACCTCAAGTGGCCTTTTACATACATTGCGCTCATGTGGAAACGAGCCCTTTGACTGTTTTCCAAACTGGCATGCTGCACACACTTTATGCATACCATCCACCTTGAATTTGGGCAAACCTTTTACAATCTGTTTTGATTGCATGCTGCGCAATCTTTGCTCATTGACATGGCCAATGCGTTTGTGCCAAATGTCAACATCAGCCACAACACCTGTGCCCTGTGCAAATAATGCAGCTTTTACCTCAGGCATGTCTACATTTAGCGTAAACATTCTGCCCACACATTTGCCCTCTGTGATCAGCTTACAGCCATTCTGGAAATCTTCTACATAACAGCCATTTGGATTGAAGCGAACCTGCAAACCCTGCTCAACCATTTGTCCAACAGAAACAAGATTCTTTGTAATGTTTGGGACATGAAGTACATCTGCTAAGTACTTTGATTTCCCACTCTTCGTATTTAGAGGTATGTCCCCTACATGAGCAATGGGGTGAGCTGTGTCATCTCCTGTCTGCACATAGCCTGACACATCTGGTTTGCGCATATCTCTAAACCACTCTCCACGAGACGTCATGTGATTAGAGGCACCTGAATCCACATACCAAACATCATCTTGGGTGGAATTCTCTGCAGTCATTGTATTCATTACATGTTGCATAACAAACATGCGCTCGTTTTTGCTGTCATCTGCATCTCTGCTAGTAGATGCATAGTTGCCCTGTTCTCTCTTTCTACTTGCTTTTCCCTTTGGACAGTCACGTGACATGTGACCTCTTTCACCACAAGTCCAACATTCTCTACTATCTGGAGGATGTTGCTGCCTGCTTGATCCTGCACCACGACCTCTTTGACTCCCCCTGCCTTGAGACTGGTTTCCCCTGCCACCTGTATTGTTTTGATTTGATCGACCTTCCAGAAATTGGCCCCTTCAACCCCTTGGGCCTCGACCACGACCTCTACCTCTACCTCTGTTGGAGTTAGAATAGAAGGCCTGTTAAGAATTATTTCTGCCATGAGAAGAAGATGTGTCAAGGTTCTTCTCCTCAAGAATAAGCATAGAAATCAAATCTTGGAACACGGGGATGTCGTCTCTTGTATTCATGGAAGACCTAAAATGCATACTCATCTCCTAGACCATCCAAGCATGCACGGACAATGTCATCGTCTTCCACTGAGACTTTAATAGATCCAAGAGCCTCAATGATACTCTTGATCTTCAAAGCATAATCATTGATGGAGAGGTTGTTCCTCTTAACCTGATTTAGCTCCAACTTTAGTTGAAGCTTCCTGGCCTTGGTGTTCACCTCGAACACTCTGCCTAAGTTTTTCCATGCAATGGCGGGGGTTTCAGCATCCTGTAGATAGCCCATCATGCCATCTGTGATGCTCATAGAAAGCCAATACATCACTTTTCTCTGGCCTTGTTGCCAGTCCCTCAAAGCTTTCCTTTGTTCTGCTGTAGCATTTGCCTCGGGAATCTCTGGTTCCTTTTCATTGTCTCCTTCTACATAGTCCCAATAACCTTTTCCTTTTAGGAAATTTGTTATTCTGAACTTCCATTGAGGGTAGTTATTTTTCTCAAGCTTCTCAGTAACAATCTGACTGAAACCGTCAGACATCTTGAAGCACACAGAGATGGAAAGCTTCTTCTTCTTCTTCACAGAAAAGAGAGTACAAAATGACTACGTGCTAAAGCTGAAAAAGTAGCACATATGTACATGCGATCACTAAGTGTGAACTCGCTAGAAGCGTACTACGCTGGCACTATAAGTGTAGTCCAGCTGTAGAATCACTGGCAGAGATCCTCCGTGTCGGTCACCTAACGCGCCAGTGAGTAAATGCCGTAAGCGGCCAAGACCCGTAGTGGATGCCGGCTCAAGGTGTAGAGCTCGACATCTCAACATAATCTCAACAGGTCAAACACCCACTCATGAAGTGGTTACAATAGGCGTGCGCACGCTGAGATAAGGAATCTAGCCAATAATCCCACTTCTTCAGCCACCTCTAGCTTAATTCCTGACTTATCAAGATCTACATCTACAGCTGGTACCACATGGCTTAATCTTTTGCTACCAAATGAAACGATGCAAAGGCTAGACAATCAATGATCCGGTAACCTTATCCATATTACGCTTATAGGCAAGGACTGTGGTCCTTCAAGATCGCTCTGCTCTAGCTTACCTTTGAACAAGCCAGCAATGCACTCAGGGAAAAGCGAGTCATTGTAGCCAGGCAGAGAAGGGCTTTGCCCTTTCAGTAAATTTCGAAGTAGCAAAAAGAAATTGTCAAAAAAGAACGGCAAGAATCTTTGTCTTACCTTTCGACAACGCCATCCTTTATTTAATCTATTCGCTTTAAAGTTCATTTTGCTTCGCTTGCGTGAAAAGTTTAACCATAAACATATAATTTAAGTATTTGCTATAAAATAAAGACAATAATCCCAAATCAAAAAAAGAAAGGGTCGTAGATTGAAATAGATTTCTATGTAGTAATTAAACAAAAAAGAACAACTCTGGCTTGAGCATATCACGATGGCATTATAGTAGTATACATAAATGAATGTTATCTAGGTAACTATGGCCAAGATTCCTTAGCCTCATTTGCTTCATGTCAACCATTAATACTAAAACAACAATTTTGCCAATACAATAGCCAAAATTTCAGCAATGGCTTAGTAATGTTTTATAATAACTACGTAGCGGGGTCCCCATTCTTGTTTCGGATTAGCTCAATCGATAGAGCAGTGGACTGTTAATCCATGGGTCGCAAGTTCGAGTCTTGCATCATGAGAAAATAACTAAAACACCGTGTAAAGTTTTAATTTCATGCACGGTTCCAAATGAGCGGAAAGATCGAAAATCTCCTTTTCGACTCTGACTCTCCTACACCAGTCGTTGCTTTTTTTTTGGTTACTTCTAAAGTAGCAGCTCCTTAAGTGATTCTTTGGCTTAATTTTCCTACATTTCCCTAACAAGTGGCATATGGTAGTAGGATTATTGGCCACTTCTAACATAATATTAAAAAACAAAATTGCCGTTACTCAAATAAGAAAACATGAAACGTATGCTGGCTTATCCCTCTATAAGCCAAATTATTACTATTATGATTGGAGTATTTGTTGCAAACGCGGAGGTTATGCAAGTATAATAACTCATACGTTTATTTATATACTTATGCACCTAGGAACAAAGCTTTAACTTAACTTCTCTATGACAACACCCTCTGTAAGGACCAGACAATATTGCTTCCCCTCTGGGGTTCTGCTTTAGGCCAATTCTGGATCTCCTCTACCATCTTGCCTTTGTTTTTTGCCTTTCTTTCCTTCTCTTTCTCTTCTATTCCTGAAAAAGAAGCTTAAGCAGTTGTTTCATCACATCAGGAGGTTGGATTGTTTTTGGCTCGAGAAGACGCAAGGCAATGGAGTTTTGCTTCAAGTTCTTCGTTTAAAAGCAGTATAGCACTTATGTTCCTCTTAATGGGAATAAAACATTTTCATGTTTTGACGGCTTCACCCTTTCTGACTGGGCTTTCTGTGGCATGACATCTCATTCGGCTAGAGATTTTCTAGCTTGACGACCACATCACTCTTAATTTAACTTTTTACGGCTACTTAATTTAAACGTGAAACATGGTCGTATCTCATTCGGCTAGAGACTTTATTGCCTGATATCTCATTCGGCTAGAGACTTTATTGCCTGATATCTCATTCGGTTAGAGAATAAATTGCCAGATGTCTCATTCAGTTAGAGAATAAATTGCCAGATATCTCATTCAGCTAGAGAAGAAATGGCTTGTTGCTCTTTCTACTAGAGAATAAACAGTGGAGACTTATAAAATAATTACTATTAACCATGATTTACTCTTCTTTTATCCCAAAAGCTTCTTATATTATGCAGTTTAAACGCTGGAATTACTATTACGATCGTATTGATTTACGGCCCATTTACCCTCCAACACAAATCTATAGCTATTCCCTGCATCTTACTAAAACGTATTACTCTAACCATAGTTATTCCTTGCATCTTACTAAAACGTATTACTCTAACTATACTTTTAACCCCAATTTAAGTGTTTTTAAACCTTATAATTGTTTAAAAATACATTTTATTAAAAAAAGAAACTTAAAAACAAAACAAACAACAAAGCTTTAAAATAGTCATGTTTTATAATGTGGAATAGGATAGATCAATAAGAACTAATTCCCAGAGCTGAAACCATATATCCCAACCAACTGAGACATGGTAGAATAAGCACCTTTTTCATATCTTTTAGGCAAGAGCTAACGCAACACCTAACTAAAAAGGCTGTTATCTTACCTACCCAGGAGATGACGCGTCTTGTCTCTTACAAATGAAGTTTTTCCTTTTTTTAGCGCATTTTTATAAGGGTGTTTCTATAGCATAGTTATGTTAGCACGCAAAAAAGCTCATGCCTGAGTAAAGCGGTTAGCTAGCAAAAAAAGCAAGCTGTAGGCAAAGACAACAAAAGCCTACCTACCCTACCATTTACGTTGGGTGTCGTTGGACAACCAAAACATTTGTTAGAGTTTCTTAACCAATTTAGGGCCTTAGCCCCAGACCAGTAGATTTGGAACAAGACAAAAGATAAGTTTTTTATACTATAGATGTGGTTCCCAAACTACCCTGCATTCTATTCTGTGTAACCCATGTTTGTAAGAAACAAAAAACAACATACAAAAACTAAGCCAAACAACCGTGCTCAAAGCCTTAAGAAGAAAAATGACAATAAAAAGAGTCGAGCCATAAAAGGCCGTTGCTGTTATCGTTGTTATAACGCTAATTTACAGGTCGCAAGCAAGATTGTTGCCGATCAACCCATCCCCGTTGCTGTCGCAGGTAATGGAGGATTTCAAATTGCTTCCCTCCCATTCTTTTTTTTCTTTTAATTATTGTTTACTTACATTTCTGTTGTGATAATAGTTTTGGTTATTGTCATTTTCACAGTCATTTCCTTTAGACATACAAACTAGAAGGTGTAAAGATGGCTCTTTTTTACGAACCGGTCTTTTTTTTGTTTTTTAAGAATTATTATTAATTATAAAATGACGCTTGTAAGAAAAGGTAAGCAAAATCAACGTTTTAACTAATCCTTGGAGTGGAGCGGTTAAATATTTAACCTTATCCTAACTCACAAAAAAGTAGCATAATTGGCATATTTAAGATGTACGGGTTTTTTGAGTTGAGGTGGATAACCAATCGGATGCAAGACCTACCACCATATCAACTAGACCCCGATTCAGTCAAGAATGCCAAAGCGACCTATCTCTCAAAGAAACAACTTGAAGAGCACAACACCACCGTGTTCACCGACAAATTCAAGCACGAGGAAGGACATCAGGTAGAGCTGCAACTGTTACCAAAAGAAGTGTATGATATCGCCACAAAGCCTGAGATCAAAGAAGCCAACCGAAGGCTAGGACTCTAAGATTTCTATGAACAAGAGCCGTGTGGAGTGGACTTCCAAAAAGCTTATGAGCTTTTGTCCACGATCAAAGAAGATGGAACCGCTCAAATCACTGACCCACAAGGGGAATAAGGTTGAAGTAGTGATTACCAAGGAGATAGTGGTAGAAGCACTCAGATTGCCAACATAAGGAATGACAATGAGGACAAGAGATATAAAGACGGCCGTAACTTTCACCAAGGAAACCGCCGCGGCCACATTTGCCGACTTCATTCACAAATAGGTGGAAGAGCCCGCAAGGTTGTATCACCACTCATTTCCTTGCTAAAAGGCCGACGAGGTACACAAAACCAAATCATGCGGTTTCCACAACCTTTACACAAGTTCTCGAATCAACAGCCTGGCAACCAAATGATCATGCACAGTATGTTTTGTCCACATTGAAAGGAACAAATAAAAAAAGGAAAATTCACATACCTGGGAGCACCAGAGGTTTTGACCAAAATCACCTACCATGCTATCGACATGGCCGATAACTTTCCGCCTGCCCCAGATCAGAACATTTGGATAGTGTCAGCACAACCTTCCCCTAGAGCTGATTTGCCAACAAAACATACAAGTCAGATGAAGAGTCTACCGAGAGCTCGCCAGAACAGCACAACAGTGAAAGCTCTGATAATGAGGAAAAAAGAGCCTAATGGGAAGAAATGAAGAGAAAATCCATGGCAACACACCCGGAGGAACCTGTAAAAAAGCAGGTCCCATTTGAAAGAGAGAAGCAATCTCATGAATGCAGCCACCAAGCACAAGGCAAGAACCCAGCAAAGTGGGTACCCATTGAGCTTAAAGGACCAAGAACTAAGCATCATACCAGGAAACAATCTGAAGATCCCACAGAATCACTAGAAAAGATGTATCAAGAAGCAGAAGCCTTGCAGCTGAGAGAAGACCAAGAAGAGAAACAGAAAGATAAGGAGGTGGCGGAGTAGCAAAAGAAAGTTGAGGAACCCACTGCACAAGGAGCAACACAACATGATCAGGGTGATGTGTCTCCTCGCCCTTCTTCACCTGTTTCTGAACAGCATGATCACCCCATTCCAAGACCACCACCATCACCAACAGTTAGAACCATAGAAGCTGAGCCAACAAAAGAGACAGAGCCTGAACAGCAAGAAGCAGTGGAATCTGCACAACAAGGAGCTACTACACAAGAGCCAGAAAGGGAAACAATTCATGAACCAGAGGACAACACAAAGTTTGAGGAACCAAGAGAACAGGAGACCGAAGAAACACCCTCTACCTCAACAAAGCAAGAGAAGGCCGAGGCATCCACGAAGCCTCAGGATGTAAAATCAAAAGAGGATCAGCCACAACTACAAGGACAATAACAACCAGCCACCATGACACCGCCAAAAGATACACAAGAATTTACAGAAACATCAATTCAGCTGGCACAAAACGAAAATTGGAAATCAAACGATGAAGTGATCCTGCAAGCTAATGAGTCTGCCAAGAAAATGTAGGACATGACTGAACGACTTTTCTTAGCATCACTTAGCCGTAGCACAAGGGCCAAGGAATTAGAAATCATGGTTGACACACTCCAAGGAGAGTTAGACAACCAACTAAACGTTATCACCGATCTACAAAGGCAAGTGCAGGAGTTGAAAGTGGAAGCTGAACAGCATCATCTCACAAGGGATAGACATCATAAAGAGATGAAAGAGCTTGCTGATCTACTTACAAAGGTGTCAGATGCTTCCTAAGCAAAAGATGGACAACTGACAAAAGTTACAAACAAACTGCTAATGACAAACCTGTTAGTTCAGAAGATGCAAGTATAGTTAGATGTAGCAAATGCTTCCCTACAGTACTCAGAACAAAGAATAAATGATCAAGCAATTTTCTTGTGGCAAATACGAGAGAATCCAAATGTAGCCTCGATCAAAGGAACAGACAAGCTCTACAAAGCATTAAAGAAAACGAATAAGGACCTCGAGCTGGAGCTAAAATTGGAGTAGTCTCAACGCAAAGACCTGACTTTAATGCGGGTGCAAAGAAAAGACAAGCTGTTGAAAGAAAAAACTGAACTTAAAAGAGTCAACCAACTGTTGCAAGAGGGATGGCCAAAAACACAAGAAGAGGCAGGAACTTCCAAGCAACCACATATAGAGATCCCCTCAGTTACTTTCGCAAAGATGGAGACACAGCCAGCTGAAGAGCTAGGTGGCGAGGATAAATTTCAAGTACACATAACCAAAATGGATACAGTGCCAATGATCCAGCTCTCAAAGGCTGAGGAAGATGCACTAAAAGAGACGATTACACAAGAGGTAGATGAGCAATGGAAGGCAGCAATGGATTGGGAGCTCAGAGTCCTTCATTCCGTCAATGTTACACAACTCACTCCTAATCAAATCAATGTGCAATGGCACCAAAAATACTTGCCTTACCCTTTGATAAAGGTGGAGTTACTCCAGGTAAAGGAAAAGATATACAACGACATGCAAGAAGATAACGCAGATCAAGACCACCCAAAGTGGAGGCTCAGCTGGTTGAACAAGAATCCAAGGTATTTGATTGTGTTCACAAGAGCACCTGTGGCCAGACAAAGGGATCCTACTTTATGTCTTGTACCAAGAGGAAGGACCTGGCAAGAGCAAGAGGCATTAACAAAGAAGCGACCAACTTGGATGAACTACCCCCGATTGCCTGCTCCAGAAAAGGGACCGCCGACTGAGGAGTACATGGTTAAAACCCTAACAGGCACCATGTCCTTCTTCAAAAGTCTACCAGATTTATCATGTGTAATGTTATATAAAATCTGTTGAATGCTTCTCACTTGCATTGAAGTCTTCCATGAGCCGAAGCAAGCAGGTGCCCCTTGGATGTCATTCCTCGAGGGTAATAAAGGATTATGCTACGACCTTAGTGGGGTCAACCTTCCAAAGAATTCCTCTATGGATTCTACGCCGGATGCATGTTTTTACCTTCTTAAAATATGTTGGTATTTGAGTAAGAATTTTGCACAGGGTTATTCACTTGGCGAACGAAAATATTTGGCCCAATGATTAGCAACCTCACATCAAGGTTTGTAGGTTACTCAACAATGGAGCTAAAAAATAGAGTAACAATGCAATTCTTGCAAGTGCCAGATAAAAAGAAGAAGATCAGATACCAAAAGGCACTAAATGTGCTTAAAGACCACCTCGCTATGTGTCAACCTGAAGACTACTCCCTCTCTGGTTGTCACATTGCAGGTGTGCATTGCATCCGCCGCAGGTAAGAGCTCTATGCATTGACGTAAACACATCACAATATTTAGTAGCTTTTGGCATCTCTAATTTGCGGCCTAATTTCATCATAAGTAGGAATTTACACTTCAAAATAAAAAACTAAGCATAGGTGGGGTATTGGGGCATCATTGCTAAGCATTTAGGTGCATTCTGGGTCGAAAACGACTAGGTCAAAAATCCATGCTGTTAATAATTGCAATTTTGGTACTTGACCTAAAGTGGGTTTTGAGAACATAGGCATGTATGCTAGGTCTTATAAAATTGTCCAAGAAGTTTCATTATGTTTGAATGTCATTCAATGCTGTAACGGATGTGATTTGTTTGCCGATGAGCGATTAGCTTTTGGTGATTTCAGTCACTTGAGTGTATGTTAAGTTAGATGCGAGTTGTTAGTTGTTTTCTGAGAGATTGACAACCTCTTGTAGCCTCTATGCACTAGTTGAGTCAGATTCGTCCCATGGATTGACAATTTGATTGTGGTTCTTGCTAAAAGTGCAATAAGATAGGATAGGGAGGTTATACATGCGTCCCATATTTTTCTAATCAATCTATAAATTTATTTCCCAATTCCATTTTCTGGTACCCTTTTGTACGTAAAAATGTGAGAAAAAATATTAACCCCTTTTATCATTTTCACGTGATAGTCACATAATTATTTAGTGACCCCCCCCCCCCCCCCCCCTCAAGTAGGGTGGTGGGCCTATTCCTCTCTGCAATTGGATTCACTTGTATTGATCCTATGACACTTGAACAAGGGAACTTTGAATGCTACCCTTTTTACATTGGTGTACCTATGTTGTCACCTTCAGCATTCTCACATTCTTCTATCAAATCTCTATTAGAGTGTCCACCTAAATCTAGCCCAACTTGCATTTTTTAGGAAGGTGTCCTTTCTCTTTTCACTACTTTACATAGGCTACATGAAGAGTCTGCAGTGTGTGCACAATGTGAGGGAGAAGAAAAAAAACACAAAGTGTTGGTGGAGCTCTTAGTGAGGATTGGAATGTCTCACTGCTCCTTATTTTTCTATATGATCAAAAGAATAGATGAGGTTAGTATGGTTATTGTGATGGTTGCCTGGCAAATTGGCATGAACCCTAACAATTTTGCACTTGAAGAACAACATGGCCTATGTATGTACAATTTGTACAACCATAAATAAATAATGTGTCTTCACCATAATCTCCAAGTAATGTGCAAATAGATTAGAGTGTAGGCCCTTTGTGAAACAAAGAGTGCGACAACCCGAAGCTGTCCTTCGGCATGAAGACAAGGTACTACGACATGGTAAGATTATCCGACGGTATCTTATTAAGTTCAAAAATTATCCTTTTGAAGATGCTAGATAGATGCAAAGAATACAACTTAAGGATAGTATGAACCTTCTCAATGCTTACAATGCTACATTAGAGTAAGCAAATGTACAAATTTCTTTTAAATGACTCATGTTTTTGTCTTATAATACTAGTCCTCTTTTTAATTGTGCACAAATTTAACTAGTATGCATGCTTAGAATCATGTTTGTGATGACGAAGTCTCTCAAAAACCAAGTAGAATTTGTCGCTCTACTTTGGGAGAATGAAATAGACTAAAGAGCAGACATGCTTGCGGCAGCTATGTCTCCCAAGCACCAAATGGATTAGTCATCCAGCTTGGAAAGATGTCGTAGGGTAAAAAGGGATCCTCTCCCCGCTAAGTAAAATTGACTAATGACTAAGGCTTTATCTCTTCTACCTCATAGTCGAGCACGACTATGATTTCAAGTGAGAGGTAATGTCATAAAATCTAATATCTAAACAGCCCAAATGGCTTTCTCATATTAAATTGATCACTTAATGTGGGAGAATAAACGGGAACAATTGTTAAGATATAGGCATGTGCTTATAGATCTATCTCAACACGGGGCCAATGGTAAAGGGGCCCAAATGAGAGATGGTCTATCAAAGAGCAAGACAAACAAATGGATCATAAGACCTTAGGGTTAGCTTCATTGAAGACCTCCAATAATGTGTGTAAAAGGCCTTTGACCTTAGGTATGCTAGGGCTGAGCTTGAGGCACGGGAACCCGGCCCAGCTCGAGGTGCTTGTCCTACTTGTCATGCTTGATGACTAAGGTGCTTGAGGTGATTGATGATTGAGGTGCTTGAGAGGCTTTAGGTGCTTAATTATTGAGATGCTAGGGTTGCACTTGAGGTGAGAACCCAGCACAAGCTTAAAGTGCTTATGAGCCAAGCTTGTGGTGGGAACTGGGCTTATGCATGAGGGGCTTGAGGTGTCAAAAAGTCAAATATTCAATCCCTACAAGGAGGGGGTGAGCCCTACATGAGGGGGGATGAGAGAGAACACCCACACACTCACACAAGGCATGCATGGTACAAAGAAAGAAAAAGGGACACTTGTCAACTTCCTCCTCATGTTGCCCTCATGGTGTGCCTAAAACCTATTGATTGGCCACCCAAGGGGTCCAATAATAATTTGAGAGATTTAATTAATTGATTTAGAATTTATCTAGCCCTCTCTCTCAAATGGGAAAGGGAGACACTTGTCTCAAGACTACCCTTGCTGCTTGTAATGCCTCCTGCTTGTGATTGGCTAGGCCTGGAGGGGTCCAATGAGCTTCAAGCATGAGCTACAAGGGGGGGTCGACCCAAGCAAGCTAGGGGGTTGCTTAGGGGGTATACTCACCCACACACTCACAAACACTCTCATTGTGTGCTATGCAAAGTGCAAGAGCTCCCTCTCCTTCTCCAAGCAAGTAGAGGTTGAGAGCCTACACCAACACTCTTGGATATGGAGTGCAAATCCAACCAAGAGCCATGCTTCAATGCTTAAGCTTTCCATCTCCTTCTTCTTCATTACTATGCTATTATGTATGATAGCAACAAGAGTTATGATAAGTGAGGAACTAATTCTTTCTCCTACGAAATGTTTCTTCTTCCTCTTCCCTACCCTCATTCCCTGCTAGCTCTCTCCACCTTCGAAGGTGTTTGAGGTCTTGGGACTGAGGCTTGGGATAGTTAAAGCTTTCTTCAAGTTTATGTTATGTTTGTGATGCATGAAGATTTCCATCTTCATTGCATCACCTAGGTCGCAAGGAACACAAAGATTGTATTGTAACAAGTCTCTCTTAATGGGAGAAATCATAATACAAATGCCTATTGGAGGGGGGACCGGCTCCACATAAATCCGGTCCTCAACTGTTGTCATGTTCTCTAAATTCTCTTTGTTACAAAAGTATTGTTCATGCCAAGTTAACTAATTGTTATGATTATGTTTCTATCTTCAATTATGTTCACCCGCTATGCTCACAAAGTCATTTCTCAAAAGTACTCTCATTAATTTCCGCTACTCTCAAATAAAATAGGCCAATTCCTTATAAATCATCAACAGGGGAAATTTAACTGATACTATCTCCCCGATGAGTGTAAATAGTGTATATACTATCAAAAAATCTTTAAAAATAAATCCAATTTTGTTAATTTTCATCATTTTTCTTGATATTGAGACTTAAAAATGAAAAAATCCAACAAAAAACAATAAAGTTGTGTTTTTCAATGGATTTTCTTAATTATTGGATTTTCACTTTGCTTTTTTTAGCGTATTTTGTTATTTTCTTTGATTTTTTTAATAAACGTGTCAAAAAGTAATAATAAATATCAAATGAGCTCATATGGAAAAATTGAAGATACGCTCATGATCAGAAGAACAAGACAAACAGGCATAAAAAATTTCAATCAAATCGACAGATAGAAGTGGGAAGCGTAAATTAGGCAGACAGACTTACTTTTGCAAAATTCTTGCGAGACTGAGCTATAGGAATCCGATTGGGGAAATTTTTGAGTCTAACATAAATTTCACGGTCTAGTAGGACTAATTGGGCAGTTTGGGGAAAAGTGGTTCGGAAAGTCTGAGTATAGATACCCAAGGTAGGCTAAAATCACCTCATTTCCACTTGTTGCCTTTGGAGAGAGAGCTTTTCGACCTTCTTCGCGTGCATTTTCTGGAGTCCACAGTTGCCTGTTTTCAGCGCTGTCTCACACGAGACATGAGACGTAAGTTCTATACTTTTCAATGATCCATTCTGTACGGCCGATAGCTGACCCTAGAATCCGAGCAATGCACGAAGACCTACAATCAAAAAATGACCATGGCGGCCTGCTAGCTGAACCAAATCAGATGAGACTTGAATTGTAGCATTCCCTAACATAATAGAACACTTCTATATCACTAGTAGACCATTTGGCAAGGGTCGAAGGGGGTCCCAAGAAGAAAAGCTAGGTTTTTGGCAAATGCCTGAACTGGATTCTGACTCCATAGACAGCTTACATACAAGGTCTATACACAATGTATATGATTGGTTTCATAAAATCAATCAAGCCAAGCCCTCCAAAACCAAAAAACTACTCAAAGACTACAAAGCGTCAAATTTGACATACGAGGTGAAACTGACGCCAAATGGGCCAAAATTGAATGAGGTACTTCAGGACTATGTAGCGGACAAGTTCATAGCTTCAAAAGTGACTAACCTGTTGAGAGAGAAGGAGAGAACACAGAAGTAGAACCCCAAAGTGTGTAGAATACACACATGAGATGATGTATATATAGAGGGGACCTGGGTGCCATATATAGAGAAGCCATATATTGAGTAGCTTCACATATAAGCTCAACACCCCCGCTCAAATAAGGGTCCCTAACTGTGGATGAAAAAACCCTTGGGGGATCAAGGGAAAAACCCACAGCTCTATATACACCCACCGTTATATTATAAAAATCATTGAATATACAAATGTTTACGAGGAGCTACATCACTCCTTTTACAATGAATGTTTTATGAGGAGTTACATTACTCCTATCAAATACAATAATGAATACAAAGGTTCAATAAAGAGGTGTAAAAGCTATCGATTAGCTTGTAATCAAAAGTGTCTCCGTGAATCTGCTGTGTAGCTTGTCATCAATATCGCATCACCAAACATGTCTTCATGTTGTCATCAATATGGCATCACCAAACATATCTTCATAAATCTTTTATTGTCACCAAGTTAGTCTTCATAAAATCAATTCTTTGATCAATCCTACATAGATCATAGACTCCAAAAAAAAACATGTCATGAAAATTATTAGCATCGTTAATGAAATAATTAAGTTCACAATGCCATAAGAGATGGTTCGCGACGCCACTCTTTTGACGACATATATACGCACGACAACATATGGTACATAAAGTATAAACGTAAAAGTACAAAATGTGTGATTACGTGATACAAATGATATGTGTATATACTACATAAAACAACATTTATCAATGTAGTGATCAATGAATACCATCAAAGTATTAACAAAATATCACCATTATGTCAATAAAAATGAATA
The DNA here is from genome assembly GCF_014529385.1 of Adiantum capillus-veneris. Taxonomy (NCBI): domain Eukaryota; kingdom Viridiplantae; phylum Streptophyta; class Polypodiopsida; order Polypodiales; family Pteridaceae; genus Adiantum; species Adiantum capillus-veneris. The sequence goes on along the minus strand of NC_140955.1, from coordinate 109,898,554 downwards.
AATGATCATGGTATCAACGAAAAGCATCATGATATCACCGAGAATAATCATTGTATCAACGAAACAACATCATGGCATCACCGAGAATAACCATGGTATCAATGAAATATCATCATGGCATCACCGAGAATAACCATGGTATCAACGAAACAACATCATGGTATCACCGAGAATAACCATGGTATCAACAAAACATCATCATGGTATCAATAAAAATCACCATGGAATCAACGAAATATCATCATGGAATCACCGAGAATAACCATGGTATCAACGAAATATCATCATGGCACCACCGAGAATAACCATGGTATCAATGACATATCATCATGGTATCAACGAAAATCACCATGACCAAAGTATTAACAAACATTATCATGGTACCATCAAAATCACTATGGTATCAATGAGAAATTATCAATAAAACGACGTAAACTATATCTCTAAAAGAATAATTATACGAGAATCAATGAACGAGTATATCATATAACAAAAGATCATGTACCAACAGTAGCTCGATAGAATTTGGACGATCATCAACGGCTCGACTGAATCGGAACGATGTGTAACTGGCTTCTGTAGCAAAGTTATGTCAGTAACAAATATATGATTGATGAAGAAAAATATAATTGAAAAGTTTTCAATTATGAGAAAAATCAAAAGCAAAAAGTAAAATTTTGATTTTCAAACATATTCGCAGTCTGAGAGGATAACCCAAAATTGGTGCTGAATTTAGAGAAACTTTCTTCTGCAAAGTTATAGACCACATCGATTCCAATCCCCATCGCGGGTAGTTTCTTCTGCAAAGTTGTAGAACACATCGATTCCGGTCTCTCACGTGGGTAGTTTCTGCAAAATCGTTTTCAATAAGCAGAAAGATAAAAAACAAAAAACGGAAATTGCTTTTTAGGTATGTACGCAGTCCGCGAACGATAACTCAAAATCGATGCAGAATTTGAAAACACTTTCTTTTGCAAAGTTGTAGACCACATCGATTCTAGTCTTTTTTGTGGGTAGTTTCTGCAAAATCGTTTTCAATAAGCACAAAAATCAAAAACAAAAAGCGAAAATTGCTTTTCAGGTATGTACGCAGTCCGCGAACGATAACTCAAAATCGGTGCAGAATTTAAAAACACTTTCTTCTGCAAAGCTGTAGACCACATTGATTCCGGTCTCCTTGGCGGGTAGTTTCTGCAAAATCGTTTCCAATTAGCAGAAAAATCAAAAACAAAAAGCGGAAGTTGCTTTTCAGGTATGTACGCAGTCCGCGAACGATAACTCAAAATCGGTGCAAAATTTGAAAAAACTTCCATCTGTAAAGTTGTAGACCACATCGATTCCGGTCTCTTTTCGGGTAGTTTCTGCAAAATCGTTTCCAATTAGCAAAAAATTAAAAAACAAAACGCGGAAGCTGTTTTTCAGATATGTACGCAGTCAATGAACGATAACTCAAAATCGGCGCAGAATTTGAAGAAACTTCCTTCTGCAAAGTTGTAGACCAAATCGATTCCGATCCCTCGCGCAGATAGTTTCTGCAAAACTGTTTTTAATCAGGAAAAAAGTCGAAAACAAAAAAATACTGCTCTGATACCATGTTGAGAGAGAAGGAGAGAACACAGAAGTAGAACCCCAAAGTGTGTAGAATACACACATGAGATGATGTATATATAGAGGGGACCTGAGTGCCATATATAGAGAAGCCATATATTGAGTAGCTTCACATATAAGCTCAACATAACCAACTCAACAGACCATGTAGTCACAAAAATCGGTGATTTCAATGTCGATAAAGCACGAAGTGATGCCGATAAGACCAAATTTTACCAAATTCAATTTAGGACTTTTTTTAGGTGTAAAGAATATGTTTAGGTCAAGATTCTCAAGTTTTGCAAGAAAAAGTTGACTGTTGTAAATAATTATGATTATTTACTTTTGCAATATTTTGGCTTAAAAATGGTATCATCACCTCACCTATCACTTATATACACCTATTACATGCCCCATTTCAAGTATGAGCCAAAATGGTCAATAATAACTTGGAAAATTGCCAAAAAACGCAAGGAAGTCTTTCAAACCAATTTCTGAGTTATGAGTCACATTTTCTGATCCAAATCACCTCATATCACATACACAGGGGGTCTACACCATGCCTAGAACCAAGTTGCACCAAAAAATGTTCATTTTGATGAAAAAGTTAATAATCATGATTATTTACTTTTTTGCCAAGATGGGGGAAAATTGCAACTTTGCTATCATGGGACCAAAGTACATGATGTCCTAATCCCACTAACCAAGTTTGAACAAATTTGGAGCTCAAAATCTCAAAATTCCTTTGTATCTACTGTTTCAGAGATCTAAAGCCTAAATCTGGCACCATTCTCACCCTGTGCACTCAAATGAGCCCATATTTCAATCAAAGTATCTATTTGATATATACTTCAAGCCTATAATGCCAAAATTGCAAAAAGTTGGAAATTTTCCTCAGCTGTAAATAATCGTGATATTTACTTTGTTGCCAATTTTTGCATGGACTTCATGATTTTGATCTTTTTATGTTTTTATGCTGTTCAAAAATTAATTTGAAGCAAATTGGACTGAATTTGTCAGTAATTCAAACTGAAAGACAATTCAGGGCGGAATCTGGAAAATTTTCTAACTTTGACACTCTATTCATTTAACAGGAGCCATGCAAGCTGTAGAGAAGGCCAAGAAGAGGGTCTCCCAAAAGGAGAAGCTGCAAGAGCTACCACCATACCAACTGGATCCACTACAAGAGGCTATTCATATTAGCGACGCTCACACAGCGACGCTCAAAAAAAAAAATCCCGGCGTCGCTATGAGCGTCGCAAATTTACTTTGCGACGCTCATAGCGACGCCGGCTGGGTTAAAAAAATAACAGAGAGCGCCCAAAAACTCAGATCTGAGTTTTTCGACGCCCTCAAGCAAGGAGCAGGTAACGCTCTCCCTCTATCTCTCTCTCTCTCTCTCTCTCTCTCTCTCTTTCATCTCCACACACACACACACACACACACACACACACGAGGAGAGGAAGGAGAGCCAGGTATGGTCCTTCCCTCTCCTCACTCTCATGTTCCCTTCCCCTATTTCTCTCTCCCTCTCTCTCTCTCTCTCTCTCTCACACACACACACACACACACATAGTGTTGTTGAGAGAGAGAGAGAGAGAGAGAGAGAGAGAGAGAGAGAGAGAGAGAGAAAGAGTACAAACAAAAACAAAAACGCACACACACATACATAAACAAAGAATGCACACACACATTGAGAGAGGAAAAGAGAGAGAGAGCATGCATAAACAAAAAACGCACACATTGAGAGAGGAAAAGAGAGAGAGAGAACATGCATAAACAAAAAACGTACACATTGAGAGAGGAAAAGAGAGAGAAAACATGCATAAACAAAAAAACGCACACACATTGAGAGAGAAAGAGAGAGAAACTAATTTAACTTCGTAGGAAACTAATTAAAATTAAAAGACCTAAAGATCTAGCCGACGAGGAGTTGAACTCAAGACCTATTATTCAAGAGGGAAATGGCATAACCAATCTATCATACTTGGCATGGGTGATAGAAAGGTTATACCATTTATCTCTTTTTATTGGCACAAACATCCACACACGCGCACACACACAAGAAGAACAGAGTTATAACGTCGTAGGAAACTATCCTAAAAGACGTTAAAGATTAGGTTAGATGTAGACTTACGTTAAATTATATTTAGGTTTATTTAAGTTAAATTAGATTAGATTTAGGTTTATTTTTAATTAGATTTACGCTATATTAGATTAGATTTAGGTCTCCATAGACTGCGATGCCTGCATGAAGCGGGTGAAGAAAGCCCTCAATGGAGTATTGCTGCCTTCACTCATGGTGGGCTCCGTCGATCCAAAAGTACTGGTGAAATGTCCTCAGAAGAGAGGGAAGAAGGTGGATCTTCAGGGCGGCAAGAGTCACTACATCCCCGACAATGACCATCTAGACAACCTCTAGTCATTCAACAACAACTTCAAAGTTAGTAACAAGAGCAAGAACGGTCCAAAGGGCCAATTGCTGTCATCAGATGTGGATGGAGATGAGGCAGTGTCACCGCCGGAAGTTAACTCTCACATCTTTAGTGATGAGAATGCCAACTCTTGCCAAGTTATGTGAAAAATTATGTGTTAAATCAGATTTAAGGTTCTTATAATCCCTGTTAGTTTAGTTCTTTGTTTTTAATATAACATAATTTACGTTAGATTTAGATTTATGTTATATTAGATTAGACTTAGGTTTATTTAGGTTTACCCACACACACACACACACACACACAAGAAGAAGAGAGTTTTAACGTCGTAGGAAACTATCCCAAAAGACGTTAAAGATTAGGTTAGATGTAGACTTACGTTAAATTAGATTTAGGTTTATTTTTAGTTAGATTTATGTTTATTTAGATTTACGCTTATTTACGTTAGATCGAGTCCACGCAAGAATTACTTACGGTTTAGGGTTTAGAGTTAGACGAACAGTGAAAAGATCTACTGTGAAAAGATCTTAAGATGTTGTGAAGTGCTACAGCTAGAGAAGAGGCAAAGGGGTTTTTTCCACTACATGCAGTATCATGTAGACGTGGGTCTGTAGATTTCTTGTACCCACAAATATAGGTATTGACTATTGAGCTTATATGTGAAGCTACTCAATATATGGCTTCTCTATATATGGCACCCAGGTCCCCTCTATATATACATCATCTCATGTGTGTATTCTACACACTTTGGGGTTCTACTTTTGTGTTCTCTCCTTCTCTCTCAACATGGTATCAGAGCAGTACGTTTTTGTTTTCAATTTTTCTCCTGATCAAAATCGATTTTGCAGAAACATTTGTATATTCAATGATTTTTATAATATAACGGTGGGTGTATATAGAGCTGTGGGTTTTTCCCTTGATCCCCCAAGGGTTTTTTCATCCACAGTTAGGGACCCTTATTTGAGCGGGGATGTTGAGCTTATATGTGAAGCTACTCAATATATGGCTTCTCTATATATGGCACCCAGGTCCCCTCTATATATACATCATCTCATGTGTGTATTCTACACACTTTGGGGTTCTACTTCTGTGTTCTCTCCTTGTCTCTCAACATGGTACGTTTTTGTTTTCAATTTTTCTCATGATCAAAATCGATTTTGCAGAAACTACCCGCTGGAGGGATCGAAATCGATGTGGTTTACAACTTTGCAAAAGGAAGTTTCTTCAAATTCTGCACCGATTTTGAGTTATCGTTCACAGGCTGTGTACATACCTGAAAAACAGCTTCCGCGTTTTGTTTTTGATTTTTCTGCTAATTGGAAACGATTTTGCAGAAACTACTCGCGTGAGAGACCGGAATCAATGTGGTCTACAACTTTGCAGAAGGAAGTTTTTTCAAATTATGCACCGATTTTGAGTTATCGTTCGCGGACTGTGTACATATCTAAAAAGCAACTTCCGCTTTTTGTTTTCGATTTTTCTGCTAATTCAAAACGATTTTGCAAAAAGTACCTATACGGAGACCGGAATCGATGTGGTCTACAACTTTGCAGAAGGAAGTTTCTTCAAATTATGCACCGATTTTGAGTTATTGTTCACGGACTGCGTACATACCTGAAAAACAGCTTCCGCGTTTTGTTTTTGACTTTTCTGCTAATTGGAAACGATTTTGCAGAAACTACTCGCTAGGGAGACCGGAATCAATGTGGTCTACAGCTTTGCAGAAGAAAGTGTTTTTAAATTCTGCACCGATTTTGAGTTATCGTTCGCGGACTGCGTACATACCTGAAAAGCAATTTTCGCTTTTTGTTTTTGATTTTTGTGCTTATTGAAAACGATTTTGCAGAAACTACTCGCGAAGGAGAGCGGAATGGATGTGGTCTACAACTTTGCAAAAGGAAGTGTTTTCAAATTCTGCACCGATTTTGAGTTATCGTTCGCGGACTGCGTATATACATAAAAAGCAATTTCCATTTTTTCTTTTTTATTTTTCTTCTTATTGAAAACGATTTTGCAGAAACTACCCGCGTGAGAGACCGAAATCGATGTGTTCTACAACTTTGCAGAAGAAACTACCCGCTATGGGGTACGGAATCGATGTGGTCTATAACTTTGCAGAAGGAAGTTTCTCTAAATTCTGCACCGGTTTTGGGTTATCGTCTCGGACTGCGAATATGTTTGAAAATCAAAATTTTACTTTTTGCTTTTGATTTTTCTCATAATTGAAAACTTCTCGATTATATTTTTCTTCATCAATCATATATTTGTTACTAACGTAACTTTGCTGCAGAAGCCAGTTACACATCGTTCCGATTCAGTCGAGCCGTTGATGATCGTCCAAATTCTATCGAGCTACTGTTGGTACATGATCTTTTGTTATATGATATACTCGTTCATTGATTCTCGTATAATTATTCTTTTAGAGATATAGTTTACGTTGTTTTATTGATAATTTCTCATTGATACCATAGTGATTTTGATGGTACCATGATAATGTTTTGTTAATACTTTGGTCATGGTGATTTTCGTTGATACCATGATGATATGTCATTGATACCATGGTTATTCTCGGTGGTGGCATGATGATATTTCGTTGATACCATGGTTATTCTCGGTGATTCCATGATGATATTTCGTTGATTCCATGGTGATTTTTATTGATACCATGATGATGTTTTGTTGATACCATGGCTATTCTCGGTGATACCATGATGTTGTTTCGTTGATACCATGGTTATTCTCGGTGATGCCATGATGATATTTCGTTGATACCATGGTTATTCTCGGTGATTCCATGATGATATTTCGTTGATTCCATGGTGATTTTTATTGATACCATGATGATGTTTTGTTGATACCATGGTTATTCTCGGTGATACCATGATGTTGTTTCGTTGATACCATGGTTATTCTCGGTGATGCCATGATGATATTTCGTTGATACCATGGTTATTCTCGGTGATGCCATGATGTTGTTTCGTTGATACAATGATTATTCTCGGTGATATCATGATGCTTTTCGTTGATACCATGATCATTTATTCATTTTTATTGACATAATGATGATATTTTGTTAATACTTTGATGGTATTCATTGATCACTACATTGATAAATGTTGTTTTATGTAGTATATACACATATCATTTGTATCACATAATCACACATTTTGTACTTTTACGTTTATACTTTATGTACCATATGTTGTCGTGCATATATATGTCGTCAAAAGAGTGGCGTCGCGAACCATCTCTTATGGCATTGTGAACGTAATTATTTCATTAACGATGCTAATTTTTTTCATGACATGTTTTTTTTGGAGTCTATGATCTATGTAGGATTGATCAAAGAATTGATTTTATGAAGACAAACTTGGTGACAATAAAAGATTTTTGAAGATATGTTTGGTGATGCCATATTGATGACAACATGAAGACATGTTTGGTGATGCGATATTGATGACAAGCTACACAGCAGATTCACGGAGACACTTTTGATTACAAGCTAATCGATAGCTTTTACACCTCTTTATTGAACCTTTGTATTCATTATTGTATTTGATAGAAGTAATGTAACTCCTCATAAAACATTCATTGTAAAAGGAGTGATGTAGCTCCTCGTAAACATTTGTATATTCAATGATTTTTATAATATAACGGTGGGTGTATATAGAGCTGTGGGTTTTTCCCTTGATCCCCAAGGGTTTTTTCATCCACAGTTAGGGACCCTTATTTGAGCGGGGGTGTTGAGCTTATATGTGAAGCTACTCAATATATGGCACCCAGGTCCCCTCTATATATACATCATCTCATGTGTGTATTCTACACACTTTGGGGTTCTACTTCTGTGTTCTCTCCTTCTCTCTCAACATTGACCAATAAAGACGAGATTATAACCCGGTGGTTCTGATCTCCGTGCACCTCTAGACCGAGGTGTGCGGGGATTGGACATGACTAGAAAATGTGAGGTAGAGAGAGAGAGAGAAAGAGAGAGAGAGAGAGAGAGAGAGAGAGAGAGAGAGAGAGAGAGAGAGAGAGAGAGATAAGACGAAGAATGCCAATAGAATATTAAATTTGTTGTCAAGGTTATAAGATTTTTATCCTCATTATGAGTAGTGACAAGGATGTGGGACCATCCAACCGAAACACCTATCTCTCAACGAGGGTCTTATGTCCTTGTAATCAATGCAAGCATGATGTGCGATGGACAAGACGTGTTTCTTTGCGGCACGTTCGCGAATTTGGCGAGTTCGATCCATCTATTATAGATCGAGTTGTTGCCAATTGTAACTCGTCGGACTCTGACGCTGGCCAACAAGCAGCAATCTTGCAACCCACTAGACATGTTCGCAGGCGCTTTGGTCAAGCAGCATATGTGAGGCCACAAGATGTAGCCTCTGACAGCTCGGGGGATGATTATGCAGAGCACATTCCCAACGAGGCAATGTTTGAGCCCGAGATTGATGAAATGATCGAGACGATCATGGATTCAGAAAGGCTTATCTATGATGATATGAAAAGTGAAGCCGATACGCAATTGTATAATGGAGCACGTATGTCTAGATTGAAAGCACTCCTAGTTCTTCTCAACATGCAGGCAAAGTTTGGATGGAGTGACACTAGCGTCACAGCGCTTTTCAGGTGATCTATTACAATTAGTTTACTTTAATAAAACTCTAAATGTATAATGATCTGATAGATTTTTACACGACTGTATCATATTTTTATGTTGTGTAGATTGCTTAAAGAGCACATACTACCAGCTGACAATGTGATGCCAGATTCCCGAGATGAAGCAAGAAAGATTTTGCGAAACTTGGGGATGGATTACAATTCTATCCACGCTTGTCCTAATGACTGCATTCTTTTCAGAGGGGAATACATAGACATGGAGAAGTGTCCGAAATGTGATTCCGAAAGATATCGAGTAGATCTCCACGGGACAAAAATTCCACAAAAGGTTTTGCGACATTTTCCTCTGTTTCCTCGCATCAAGCATTTCTTCGAATGTAAGTCCATGGCCGCCCTAGCATCATGGCATGAGGAGAATAAATCTTCGGATGGTGTGCTACGAATTCCTGCAGATTGCGCAGCCTGGAAACATATAGATGGAACATGGTCGGATTTTGCCAGGGAAGCTCGAAATTTGCGTTTAGTCCTGGCTATGGATGGCGTAAATCCATTTGGTCAAAGATCAACATCTTATAGTGTATGGCCCGTTGTCATCGTCAACTACAACATTCCCCCGTGGTTGACTACGAAGAAGGGGCACCTATGGCTAAGCTTGATTGTGCCAGGGCGATATAAAGTGGAGAATATGGATGTGTATCTTCGTCCACTATTGGACGAGCTACAACAACTGTGGATTGGCATAGAGGTGGTGGATATGAGCCGACACACAGGACGACGGAATGCTTTGATCAGAGGCATTCTAATGTGGACCATGCATGACTATCCCGGGCTAACAGAATGCTCAGGTGATCTATTGACACTCCTCACTCAGACACTGTAAATCTTGTTTTTTCCCACAGTTGATCTATTATCATCTGTATACATGCAAGGCTTCAAACAAGCGAATACAGAGCATGTGTCACATGTGGACCTAGACTGAATGCACGTAGGGCGCCCTCACTGAAGAAGCAAATCTACGAAGGTCATCAAGCGTATCTTCCAGAGAATCATGTGTTACGCGACGGCTTTTTGGGAAGAGAGCCACCAAGGATGTCTGCACAAGCATGGTTAGAGCAGAAGGAGAAGTGCGATGACGGATTGCCTCCAGGGATGAAGAGACTATCTCTATGGTACGAGTTACCATACTGGCCCCGACTCATGATCAATCACTTGCTCGATCCAATGCACATATTCAAGAATGTGGGTAATCTACTATGGGACCATCTGACCGGCAAGAAAGATACTTTGGGAGCCAGAGTTGACCTTAGAAATGTGGAACGTATGGAGCAATATTGGCCGCAAACAGCGTCTGATGGATCGATAAAACTCCCTAAAGCACCATGGATTTTCACAAGAGCCCAAGAACGCAAAGTAAAAGAGACCATTCGATCTTTGTGGACCCCCACTGGCGTAATGCACTCGCTCTGAACGTGTTTTACTAAAGAAGGAAAGCTTACCGGTTTAAAGTCACACGATTGGCATAAAATGTGTCAGGTACGTTCATAGTGGACTTTAATATCATTGCATAAAATGTGGACTTTAATATCATTGCTGCACATACTTTACAGTTTATTTTACCGGTTGCCATTGAGGGATGTTTGTCTCTCGACATCCATAACACAATCTACAAACTTGCAAAGCTGGTGCAATGGATCTCACAAAAGGAGATCAACGTAGACTCCATACCATTCGCCAAACTAAATGTTGCGGAGCTTGTGTGCATGTTTGAGAAACATTTTCCTACTACCATGCTAACCATTCAGGTGCATCTTCTTGTTCACATAGTTGATGAGGTGGAAATAGCTGGCACAGTTCATTCCAAATGGATGTTCTTCTTAGAACGTTTCATGAAAATGCTTAAGGGATATGTGCGTCAAAAGGCACGTTCGGAGGGTAGCATGGCAGAAGGTTGGTTGGTATCAGAGTCCCTAGTGTACATTTGAGAGTGGCTAGACGGATTTGATAAATCCCGGGACACGCTATGGCGAACCATAGATGATGAGCGCATATCTGGGATTGTCATGTGCAATCTCGGTTTTGAGAAGAAGATGACGGAAGATATAGAGGTTAAAATCAACCGATCTTGCATACTTCACAATCCAGTGATGCAAAACTGGATTTCACAATATGAGGATGCAAAGCAAGAGCAAAAAAGGGCACGAATCGAGTGGAGACGGGGAAGACGACCACCGATGCACTATCCGACGGTTCTGGAGAGCCTACCAACATTCATGAGCTTAAGATGGTTGCACAACCAATTGAAAAGCGCACAACAATGCGGTGACGAAGTGACTGAGGAAGAGTGGCAACAACACCATACAACATGGTGTTTGGGCTAAATGCTATACTACCCATAGAGTTTTTAATCCCAACTCTACGAGTAGCAACTCTCTTCACGAATTAATGATCTTGAAAACCTAGATGAACTCCGCTTACGAGCTGTCGCTTCGATCTATGCTAAAAAGAGAAGACAAAAGGATTTTTTCGACAAACATGTGCGTACCAAAGAGTTTAAAACAGGTGATTACATACTTGTTTATACCTTGAAGCAACATGCGAAGAAACTGAAAAAGCGAGGGATGGGACCATTTGTGATTCATGATCTATCACAAAGTGGGGCTGTCAAGCTTGCTACATTAGCAGGTGAAGAAATGCCAAATTGGATTAGTGGGTGTCGACTAAGGAGATATCACCTACCACTCACACAGGAGATGCTCCAACAAATTCATCAGCGAAAGCAAAGAATGAAGGAAAAAGAGAGAGTACGGGAGGAAACTCAAATCGAAGCACAAGAACGCATTGCAAAAAGACGGCGTCTGCGACAACAACAACAATGTAAACCACCATTGAAAATCAATGCCATTCTACTGATGAACTTGGAAGAGGACACAATAGAGCCAATAATTACAGTTAAGGTGGGCAACAATCAAGTTGAATCACCAGCCTTGCTCGATTTGGGTGCTCAAGAAAATTTGATCTCTCACGGATTATACCAACAGCTCCAAGTCACAGATTAACTTCATCCTACTCCCCAAGTGCTGGAAAGTAGCACATCACATCCATTGAAAACATTAGGGTGGATTATATTGCATATACAGTTACATCAATATATTTACCCACACAAATTCTATGTGGTGACAGATGAAAGCACACAACAACCAATGATGCTAGGGCAACCTTGGCAAAAAGCATACAATGTCCAAATAGACTGGAAAGCACAGGCGGTCAAAATCCAGCACGAACACGAACAGCAGGTGATAGCTTTTGCTCAAAAAGACCATCAGGATCAAATGCAAGCCATGCAATCACTGGCAACAAAAACAAAAGAACACATACCACCAAAGATCAACATGAAACCTGAGACAAACAACCAGGTAAAGGCCAACCATGCTCATCACAGACAGCCAAAATCACCGACTACACTGCAAAAATCTAGGTTACCAAAACAAGGTAAACAAGTATGGCTGCGGAAGGATAGAAAAGCCATGGCGGGAAAAACACAATGTGACAACCGGATTCCAACAAAGCAGATGGTGCAACCCAAAACCAAGGTAACCAAGAAGATATGGATTCCAAAGAAAATGCTTAGCCAAAACCCTAATATCACTCACATTTGGATACCAAAGCAAAAGACAAAGCAAATACCTACGGTACAAGCAACAATGGAAAGTAGACATCTGCAGGTCAACCGGGCAAACAGATATAAGAGGGTGCCGATGACAGACAAACCAGTGGAAAATTTGGCAACACCAAACTACCAATGGAAAGCCAAGGCCATACGGCCCATAGCTATCACATCCCAACCAATTCCATCCTCAGAAACAGCTACGACTCCATCAACAGTGTCGGCAAAGCAGTTGCCTCTGGCCAAAAAGACCATTAAACAAAGAGCAGTAGAATTACAGCTGCTACTTGCAAAAAAAGCAGGAAACCTCGACGGCGAATTCCAATAAGCATCTTGCTTATTCCCTTCTCTAGCACAACATTAATTTTTCCATGCATTGACCGAGTATGCATAAAATAGGGCCACATTAATCAGCCAGGCATTAGCACGACTTTTTTCAAAATATGCACGGAACATACTACGAGGCGAGACCTTGTCGTCCGGGAGGACTCTGACTAGGAGGGGGGGAGGCATTCTCAATGCGGAACCAATAACAGAAACAGCAAAAAAGGACACGATTTTCGACTTTTTAAAGGGTTGACGTTTGATTGCAAAATTTTCTGGAGTAACCCAAGTATATATGCCCTTATACAGCATGAAGCTACAGATATATGGGGCCAAACGCTAAATCAAGCCCTTAGGTGTGTGTATATAAGTAGAAATAGCCATTTTTCAGGCAAAATACTGGTAAAACGGAGAAATCCGGCCATAAAAATTGCATGTGAGCATATATAATGTGTTGCGGCAATGTTTGTGATCTATTATGAATTTAGGGGATTTTCTGGGTTTGATTTGCTATTTTCCTTTTAATTTTGCTAATTTTCGGCAGAAAAACTTCAAAAATATAAAAAGCAGGTGAAAAACAGTCGTAATGAAAAACAAAAAATATGGGAATGACCAGTGACTAAAAGACAACCTATGGTACGGTGGGGGTGCAATTATGAGACTAGAGCGGAAAGTGTGTTTTGACTAGGTTTTGACCGAAATGACAAATTTCTGGTAAACACAGCAAATGGAGTCCAAATCAAGAAATTTTTGAGCCTAAACCGCATCTTGCAGAAAGATAGGAGCACATGTCAAATTTCATGAAAAATGGTTCGGGGACCTGCATTATAAGAATTTTTCACCCCATTTTTAGCTCATTCTCACTATTGACCTTGTGGAGAGAGCTTCTGCCACCTAGAGCGGATCGATCTTCCAGCAGCTTCTACAACGCGCACGGCTAACCGACCAGCTCAGAACATGAGAGGTAGGCTCACCACCTTGAGCTTTTCGCGCATGTTTGTCATTCTGTCGCGAGAACTAGCGTAGAAGTCACACACAAAGTGGGCGGTAGAGACCTGCAAATAGAAACGGCGGCCAAACTGCTAACCCAAAAGCAACAAGACTTCATGGGCAGCTTACCCTAGTCTAGGAGACCAGTTCTGGATAGCCAAAGGCAGTGGGAAACCATCGGGAAAAACCCTAATCCCCAGAAACCCGCAAGAGCCCACCAAATGGGAAATCGGCGAAACGGCGACCAAATGCTACCAAACTTTATGGGTAGGAGCATATCGACATGCTCGACAAGTCCATATGACCCGCATGACCAAAAAGTTACCCGAAGCGCCACTAAACCTCAGAAACGGCATCAGACAGACAAAGCGTCAAAATGCACTTGCGGCCAAACCGCAAGTCCGTTTTCCACCAAACTTCATGAGCGGCTTTCCTAGAACATCAACAACCAAGTCTTATGGTGGTGGACCACCACAAATCATCAAAGGTATGTAAACGTAGCCGCGGGTGCTTCTAGAGCGACAAATTGCCAAATGAAGCTCCGATGAAGCCGAAGTCGACAAAAACCATACGGCAAGGATCCCCAAGGGATTGGGAAGCTATGGAGACCAACATCGAGGAATTTCATCGCCAAAAAGCACTCCAAAAGTCAGAAAACGGCTCGGAGGCTCTGAAGTCCACACAGGGAGTTATACTCTATCCAATTGACTTTTTTGTTGAAATTAGGCTCAAAAGGGACTTAGGGGGGCAAAGGGCAAGCACTGGGAGCACTAACAAAGGAAAAATCACCAGGAGACATCCTATGCCTAGGATGTCTCAAGGGCATTTTTTGGGATAAAACCCAACAATTCTTGTCATGCACATGTTTTGAATGACATTTACAAGCCATACCCCAAGTTTCATCACATTTGGATGAGATTGGACCTCATATGCATGGAAAAACGCAAAGTTAGGGCATAAAGGCACTAATAGGCCTTTGACCTACCAAATCTTGTCCAAATCTCATGAAACTTGCACAACACATTCACATACACATCAGCTAACTTTCTGTGTGGTCTGGGAGTTAAAATGAGGAAATAGACATCCTACGCATAGGATGTCTTATGGACCATCTGGGCATGAAGGAGAAGTTTTTTCATTTCAGAATTGATAACCTCATCCACAAGAGCCCATATGTCAAGCTTCAAGCCCTTCTAATCATTTTTGACCCCCAACACCTTCAAGATACACTTTTTGAGCCCAAAAACACCTCACAAAGCCCTACAGGCATCAATTATTATCCAAATGCAAATCCAAGAACATGGCTATGTTCCATAGGTCAAGGACAACCCACAGATCAAGTTTCATGCAATTCTGATGAAAAAGACATCCTACACGTAGGATGTCTTAAGCTTAGATTTAGACTTCTGTGCAAGAAATGACATCATAGGAGCTAATACCATGATGCATTGAGCCCATATATCAAGTTTTAACCCATTTGGACATCAATTGCTTCCCATGATGGACAATATACCAAAATTGTGACCTAAAGCCTAAATCAGCCCAAAAATCCACTTTTTGACATCCAAATTCAAATCCAAGCTTATAACCATGTTCCATGAGCCTTACACTACCTACATGTCAAGTATGAACCATTTCTGAAGAAAAAGACATCCTACGCGTAGGATGTCTAGATGGATTTTTTTGGTCAAATTTACACTGTGAGCACATGCACAGCTTCACAAGTTCCTTTTAGGCTATAATTTCAATTTTCAAGTCATTTGGATAAGTAAAACTCAGTTTAGCAGCTGATATGGAAAAAACACTAACTTCGGATTGCTGAGTGCAACAGGGTCTATGGCAGCCTCGGAGTCACCGGCAAAGAAGAAGAGAATGACAATCAAAGACTATCTGGACGAGGTGGAACCATTTGTCATTCCAGAGGGAACATTAAAGCCCACAAGCACCTGGATACAGGAAGATCTACTAGAGACAAACGACCTAAAGATCTACCAAGGTGTGTTCAAGGACAATGACGGAAATGTAATAGAGCTGCCAATGCTACCAAGGGAGCTCAATGAATTTGTTCGAAGCAAAATGGCCGGCTACTTGGAGAAAATTGACCTCTATAAATATTTCGAAGCAATCCCAGCAGGGGTGGACATCAAAAGGGTATGGGAGTTTGTGACCAGCATTAAAGAAGATGGAGTGGCCAAGGTGACTGATTTGCACGGAAGACCCAACACAGAGATCATTATCACGGAAAGGATTGTCGCCCATGCACTAGATCTCTCCAATCAGGGAGACAGCGTGACAAAGAGAAGGGATGAAGTAAAGGTGTACATAGAGAAAAAGGCTAATTACACTTTTGAAGACATCGCCAACCCAAAGGTGGCGATCATGAGCCAATTGTACAACCAATACTTCCACATGTGCACGAAGAGGCCGTAGAAGTACAGGATGCCGCCAGGTCCAATTGCCACAACATTTACTTGGGCAATGACGAAGGGTACCCCAAAGATAATCAATTATGCGGCATACATACGTGACAGCCTAGTGAAGATGGGAAACAAAAAGCCAACCTACATAGTGCCAGGAGAGATGATAACCAAGGTAGTTTATGCAGCACTGCACGCCAAGGGAAGGTGGCCTGACCCCCCATCTCAGAATGACTGGCTCAGGGTGAAGGAAGACAAAGAAGACGAGCCACAAAGATCACCAAGGGTGGCTACAAGGTTGAAGAGACGACTAGAGCCAGTGGAAAAGGAGCAACCTGAGCAGAAGAAAGGAAAAAAAGAATCTGCTCAAGTGCCGGTCAAAGAGACTCGATCACAAAAGGCGGCTAGACTCGAGAGGCTGATGGAGAGTTTCCAAGCAGAAAGAGCCCTCAAGGGTGATTTAAACGAATTATGGAAGCCATCCCTCGAGTCTATGTCCGGATCCTCAAGAAGAGTGCAGAGGGACCGCTTTGAAGACTACATCAAGAATTTTGAGATTCTTGATGCCGCAGCGGAAAACATTCCCCACATCCCTTTCACCGAGGAAGAAGTGGAGCAGATACGGCAGACGTTGCTAGATGAACAAGAAAACCAGGAAAGGGAAAGAAAGACAAAAGCAGATAGAGATATAAAGGGCAAACCTACAGCTTTACCAGATAGCCCTAAACCTAGCCCACAGCCATCACCATCACCACCTCCTAGCAGCCCTCCACCAGAAGATAAGGAGGCTGGAGACAATCAAGAAGAACACCGGGCTGAAGAGCAAGAGCAAAAGCCAGAACCTGAGCCCAAGGAAGAGGCCAAGCCGGCATGTGAGCAAAAAGAACTTGAAGAAGCATATTATTCATTTTTGGACCTGCTACCTTCTAAAGGCCACTGAAGTAAAGACCAAGATGGAAAGAGATCTACTGCAGGAAAAAAGCCAAGGACACAAAGAAAGAGAAGCTGACCTCAAGGCCATCCTGGCCACTGCTCTACAAAACTGCCAAGCAAAGGAAGAAGCAAATGAGGCAGCGGCAAAGAGATTGCAAGCAGCTAAAGAAGAGTGCCTGCAACTCAGCAAGTCATTGCGAGATGCTAAAAAAGAAAGAGATAATCTGACACTCCAACTAGCAGAAGAAACTAAAGAAGTAGAGGCCTTGAGGAATGCTAAGGAGAAGGCAGAAATAGAACAAGAAGCAAGCCTGGATGAAGTCCTTCAGCTCAAGGACCAATTAAAAGTCAAAGATCAAACCATCTAGAGGCTGAGAGCATCACCTGCGAGAGTTAGAGCTACAAGCTCAACTCAAGTTATTTCCGAGAGTCAAATATATGAAGAGCAGATGCAAGAACTCCAAAGGGAGTTGACTCTTGAGAAGAAGCAGAGGGTGATCATGGCTGAAGGTTCTATCGCAATGCAAACCAAATTGGAGGACAGCCAAAAGGCCCTACAAGAAGAGTTGGAGAGCATAAAGATAAAGCTCGAGGAGGCTGAAAAAGTAAATGATGAACTCAATGACCTCCTCGTGACTATGGGCGAACAAGACGAAGTGAAAAAGCAGATGCTCCTCAAGAAAATTGAGGAGTGGAAAGGCCGGCAACAAGCAGAAGCAGAGAGCTCAGGGCCAGCTGCCAATGAGGGCATCGACCTCGACAATGTGGCAGATCCTGTGGACACACCCATGCCAGAGGAAAGCATAGTAGGCTCCTCTCAAGAGCCCCAAGATCTAACACGGGAAGAGGAGAAAAAAATTGCGAAAAGCAATAGAGGCAGAGCTCAGAGAAAGCACCAAAGAGGCCTTGGAATGGGAACAGAGGGTTTTCAAATCAATGACAATTCAGAAAATTGAGGCCACCGATCTCAGGCGTGAATGGCTACAACCCTCTCTCCCATATCCATTTCTTAAATATGAAGCGGAAATAATAAACCAGCGGATCAGAGAAGAGCCAACGGTCCCTCTCTACAACGCAGACACCTCGAGGCCAGAAGGAGTAAGGCTGATAGTGGATTCTCAGCCCAAGTGGAGGAAGGCTTGGCTTACCAAGTACCCACAGTACCTAATACACTTGGTAGAGGCACCTAAACACATAAGAGACAACCTCAGCTTCTGCCCTCTACCAAGGGTTAGGACGTGGAAAGCACACGAACTCTTACAGAGAAGCCAACCCACTTGGCTGAACTACCCAAAGCTGCCAGGCGTGAAGGCAGGTGGGAGAATAAGTGTACAATACATGGTGAAAACCCTAACGGGCGCCATAAAGTTGTTCACTGGCTCACCTGACCTTACATGCATCATGATGAGAAAGATCTGCAGAACCATCCTAGTAGTGTTTGAAGCCTTCAAGCCAGAACAGGTGACTGACAGCATATTTTTCTTCCAGGACACATACAGATGTGCTTATGATATGTCAGGTCAGCCTTCCAAGGAGGTGATCCATGCATTATACCAAAGAATCATGTTCCTCCCATCTTATCACCTCCAGGCGTTTGAAGAAGCTTTCTACACGGGATTCTTTACCATGCATACAGACATCTTTGGACCAACAATGCTAAATCTACATGCATGGTACGAATCACTGCTAAAGATGCGGGAGACCATAAGGTGAAGCAAAAGATCAAGGCCATGTCGGGGATGACATGAACAAGGAGGGGGGGGATGTTAGAAGCTGGACACACCCCACGGCATCTGACTACTTGGCGGATTATTATTTTTTTGTAATTAGTCATTCATTGAGGAAAACTCAGTTTTTCACCTTATAAATATTGGGACTTACAGAAGTTTCCAGATTGTATCCCAGTTTTGATAGTTAGATGGAGTAGATGGATGATTTTGAAACTTTAGGGTTTGAGAAGTTGTAAGGTATATATATCACTTTTTGACCTTAATGAAAGACCTTTTGTCATTTTAAACAAGTTTAAGTTTGTGAGTGAGCGTACTGTGTACGTGAGAGAGAGTGGGAGATTTGTCTTGATGCTACATGTGCTACGGTGGTTGGAATCAAGTGCGGAGAAGTGCAGCGTGTTGCCCCCGACTAGAGCTACGAGCCGATACAAACATTGAGCGCGTACGGTCCGGCTTTGGGAGCTCCTTCTACGAGCTTCATCGGTTGTTTGGGTGAGCATACGTTGTCCGATTTTGCATTGCAACATATCCACGCGTTCACATTGAGTAGAACTACACATTAGACACTGCATATTTATGGAACGAAGACCTGCAGATTTTGGCCAAACATCCTACGTATTTCTGCACCGGGTGTTCTGGGTCATGATTTTGGTGCACAGACCTTAGGGAGAGTGGCCTATAGGTATTAGTAGGGTCTCCTTCAAGTTCTATGGTGTTTCAAAAGTGTTTGATAGGTATTCGGCTCTAGCAAGCATCCTCTTTTGTTCTCTTGAGGACTGTGACTTAGACAAGTGTAGGAGCCTCTATAGGAATTACTTAGGAGTCGGTTGAGTGTAGGTTGACACCTTATGCTTGCTTCCATGCGCCTGCGGGTCGAGCTTCGTCCTTAGCTGACATTACTTGTTAGGTGAGTTCTCACTGTGCTGGCGTCCATCACGGTGTACCCGTCCAACACTTAGTAATTAGCATGGTAGAGGAGATGAGCATGCATTGAAGCTTGGCTCTTGGTTGGATTTGCATCCACATGCCAAGAGTATGTCGATGTAGGCTTCTATCTCACAAGCTTGGAGTAGGTGATGAGCTCTCCATTAAAGCTTGGGAAGAGATAGTCTTCTCTTTATTCACACATGAGACTGTGTGAGTGTGTGTGTGATAATGCCTTGCAAAAATCAGCCCCCTCTCTCTCTTGGGCGAGCCCTCTTGCTATTTGCTCTTGCTTCACCCTTATTGGCCCTCCCCAAGTCAAGCCAATGACCATTAAGCAACATAAGTGATAGCCTTCTGACATGTGTCCCCCTTTCCCCTTTTGTGAGAGCTTTAGGTAATTTAATCATTAAACTAAACTCTCATTGGACCCCTTTGCCTCCTGGCCAATAGGAATCAGGCAAGCCATTGGGCTCCTGAATGCTCATTGGACCCCTTGGGAGACTGTCCAATAGTCTTCTAGGAGACTTATTTCTCATTGGTTCTTTTATTAAGTGTTTTTAAATTAATTAAACTAGATTTACTCTAGCCTAATTCTCATTGGTCCACCTCCAAGGCCATCCAATGGGAATTGGGCACACCTTGTGGGCATCTGGGCTAGGGAGCTGACATGTGTCCCTAATTCCCTTTGTGTAAAGGAAGCATGTGTGTGTGTGTGTGTGTGAGTTTCTCTCTCATCCCCTAGAAGAAGAGCTCGCCCCCTCCCATGTAGGGATATGCAAAGACTTTATTTCACACACACAAAGCATCCAATTCCCCTAGGTTTGACCTTTGGACATAACCTTTGAATTTTGGAACCTTAGCATTTTGGAAGTCTTAATGGGCTGAACCTTACGGTCTTTTTAGCCCATTGTTGCACTTGGGTATTTTGCAGATGGCCCCCCCTTTGGATCCCTATTTTCCCTCCTTTGGATCCCTACTGTGGCCGGTCTACTAGCTTAACCAATATTCTAGCTTTTTCTCCCCTGGCACTTCCCCACATTAAATGATCAGTTTAATATGAGAAAATCATTTAGGAGAATTAGATATTGATTATTATGACACGCGTATGATTCCTCAAGAGCTCTCCCCAAAGAGTGCTCTCCACAAATGACTTGAGAACCCTAATTTCTTTTACACACTGCCTTATATACCTAGGCTAAAAATATACAATGTCCGGGCGTCCAAGTCCTTTAGGGCTCCTCCACTTAGTGAACCTGCAACCTAGGCACAGTAATTGACCTATTCTTTACAGCTTAGAACTCCCATTGAGCCCGTAACACATTAAAATATTACAATGGATTGAAATAAATTTACAGTACGTGACCATTTTGGGAAAACCTGGAAAATTTGTAACTCCAATCTTTACTACTTCTTTGCATTCATCCTCGATGTGCATCCGTACGTCTTCGGTCTTTAGCAGCTTCTGTTAACTGACGTTGATGCAGTTAACATTCTCCCCTTTCGATTCAATGCCCGTCCTCAGGCACTGTTGAAAAGTTTCCTTGGAGGCTATGGAAGGTGTTTGATTGGTTGTTGATGGGCTGATCATCTTCATTGGTCGTAGAATTTGTTGACGAGGTTCAATTTGTTGCAGCATCTTCGTTGGTGCAAAGTTGTTTCATGTGAGAGATGATGCTGCATTTTCCCCTTGTAATAGCATAATGATGAGGCTGATGTTTATTTATGAAAAGTATGTACAAGGGAAGTGGGATGATGAGATTCTAAATTAGGGTCTAATACTTGGATGACCAAAGGGAAAAAACCCAATGGGAAAAAGGTGCCTTTGGGATACGCGCATTATTGGAGTACTTATTAGCATGGGAAATATTAATAAAGTACGCAAGGATTATTTGTTGATATATATGGAATTAAAAGGACAACAAATATGAGAGGGTAGCATGATGGAGCATCAGTTTTCCTGTTGTAGTCCACTCAAGGTGCATAGGTGGAAGCAAAAAAGAGTGTCTAATGCATATGTCCAACGATGGGACATTCTTTTTATGCATACACAAAAATGCATACACAATGATGGGACATCCTATTTATGCATACACAAAAATATATGGGAAAAAATATAATGTGCAAGAAAGATTTTGAGGGGTTATTCAAAAAGATGGTGTAGCTATAAAAGCATATGACATGGATTTACAAGCTGGCACCCCTTTAAGAATGGTTTTCGTTGACGAGTGTATGTGCTCTCATCTTACTGTACATTGTGTGTGAGTGTTGGACTCTACGACACTCCACCAATTGTAAGTTAATAGACTTCGACTCTTATGATCATCTCATCCAGCATGAGCGACATGACTTTAGATATTCTCAACTCTTCCAGCTTGAGCGTAAGCCCAATAACTACGATGCTTATCACAGAGTTTAATATGAATTGAAGATTTGGGACTAATGCTTTGCTCATTTTATGGCTCAGCAGCCCGACTCTGACTATGCCAAAGAGTATTTTTTGCACCTTGGCGACTTGACATTTTACAGTCTTGAACTTACTACAAACATTTCTTCAAGTAAAAGTAAGCTTGAATCCTCAAAAAGAGGATTACTAAAGGACCAAGTTGGCATTGAAGGTTTCTTTTGCCATACCTATTTTATCATCTTTGAATCTGCATTGATGTTGGTTGGGTTGTCCTTCTTTGACTCTGAAGACTCCATTATCTGTTTGATTCTCCAAGTAAGCCTGTTGTAAGAAGTCTCTGTTGTTGTTGTAGGCCTTTGTTGATCGTTGACATTTGACTTTTGACTAGGAGCATTGGTAGACTTAGGAATCCAAATCTCTTGATGACCTTTGTAACTCTTTTGTTGACTTTGATTTGCTCTAGGTCTTGTTGAGTTCTTGAGATCTTCATGCACGTCCAGTGTAGCTGCATTTGGCTTGAGATTGACTGGTAGCCAAATCTTTGTATAGCCCGTGTAAAATCCTTGTCGAAGAGGAACATTACTTGAGATCCTTTGTCATGCGATGGCACCTTTATAATGTGAAATTGAAGTATCTACCTCACTCTTAATGTTTATGATGTGTGGGACCAAATGCTACAATGTACATAGTGTGATATATGCGAAAATGAATGTCACAGTTTAAGCCGTGTACATACCTTGCCGGGCGGGCGAGGCCCTACACGTGGTACCATGGAATTCTTTTTCACATAAATATATGCCTAATTTTCTTTGGGAATGTACAAATGTCAAGTGTTTCGAAGTGTCACGCTCGTTTTGCTTAGAAAGTTCAATGCGGGCAATCTCGGTCAAAAATAGCAGGTTTCGTGTGCTGGCATGAAAGAGCTGTCCAAAGTGCATACCAAGTGGGAAAATGATTTTCAACATGAAATTTGAGCCCAATGGTATTTTTCCACAATTTTAGGGATTTTTCCAGCTCGTTTGGGCTTTTTACGGACAAAAAATGACATTTTTTGGTTAAAAATGGTCAAAAATAGCCTTAAAAATGCTCAAAATAGCTCAAAATGCCACATCAACGATTCTGTAATTGTTTCTCAAGTTGTTTGGGAATTTTTAGAGCCAAGAATGAGCTCATTTGGGCACATGAGCAAAGAGATACAGCCATTCCTCTACAGGGTGCTAGTGCAGTCCCGTGCTGCTTCCACTACATGGTTGAGGCTATGAGGCCTCCAATTAGGGTTTCCCCTCCACAAATAACTACTTGGGCTTCTCCAATGAAGCACTGAAGCTTCCATGAAATGGTCATGACGAAGAATCGAAGCGTAAATTTAGGGTTTTTAACAGGTCGAATGAGGACTGCATTTGTGGAATTGGGAGCGAGGCTACATGCACCTAATCTTTACACACACAAGAGTTTTGAGTTAGTATTGGTTCTTTTTCAAAGTGGAGCTTTCATGGCTGGAGTTTTGTTATTTTTTAGTGTGTTTTTGGCTTCAAATTGTCTACGCCTTGCATGATTTTGCTACGAATCCTCACAGTCAGAGGCCCGACGCTTTCCTAGTCGCACCGCACACTTCCTGACACGGTTTTGGTGAACCCTACGCAAAGTAGGCTAGGGTGAGGGTTCAAAATCTTCATTGAAGGTCTCAAAAGAAAGCTTTAAAGCTATGGAGCAACAAGAGCAACAAGGGGGCTTGGTTTGATCCAGTCACAATGCAAATGTTTCAAGCTTTTGCAGTGTTTATGCAGCAGCAGCAAGCTGCAGAAAGGAGGGATCCTTCCTCAACCAAAGCACTTCAATCTGTGGTGAAGAAATTGGACCAATTTAAAGGTAAATATGTAACAAAGTATCTTTGTGGGTATGTAAAAGAGGGGCTCTCGCCTACCAAACTGCTAAGGGAATTCGAACGCCGTTATGATCAACTTTCAAGAACTGAAAAGGCTACTCTAAACTCGGAGAAGATAGAGCTCTTTTTACAAGCCGCAGGTAAAGAGATTCAAGAGAAGTTAGAGCTACTACTTGAGGATAAGGATTCGGAACAGGGCTTGAAGACGAATTGGAATGAGGTCAAAGACGCCATTTCACTGCTAGCTAAGCAACAACGATGAAGAGACAAGATGATAGTCAACCCTACTCAATCCCCAAGTGTTACCGAGAGTCCTATAAAGCCTATGATTGTGGTTCCAAAGAGTGACAAATCCATCCTAGATGATATTGTCAAAGGAATGCAAGAGCTCAAGTTAAAGCTTACAAGGCTAGAAGAAAAGGGGCAACCATCAGGTCAATCTATAGGGCAATGATTGCAAACCAGAGAAGGCTTTGTCAATAGATGCATATGGTGTGATAGTACTGACCATGGAAGGAGGGATTGTGAAAGTTTTAAAGACTCTTTGACAAAGGAGCTCGTTTTCTTTAAAGATGGAAAAATTCACTTAAGTGAAACAGGTAAGCTCTTGGGAACAAACTTTGGCAAAGGTGGGATGAAGAAACTAGTTGAGGACATGGCTACTAGCCATGCCATCTCAATGGTTGAGGCAGCCGCCTATGGGTTGAAGGTGGATCCTATTAGAAGAAAAGGATCAATCAAGTTTGGAGAAGAGGAATCTAATGGCAGTGGAGATCTATGGCCATGCGCTATAGAGTCTGCTATGAAGGGTAAAATGACTACAGAGGTTTTACATGAAGCTGGAGATTGCATTCGGCTTGAAACAGGTTGGAATGACCCCGTGGACTCTTTGTCAGTGCATGCATATATTGCCAAATGTCAAGCAAATGAGGCCATTGTTGAAGAGAAACGTAGGCGCGAGAATGGGGATGAAGGGCCTTCAAAGCGGGCAACGAGGAGTGAAGGTAGAAAAGACACAGTGCCTCCTAGATCACCTTTCCCGCAACAGATGCCTGTCCCCGAAGTGCCTATGCAAGAGGCCTCTAAAGACAAGAAGAAGGATGCAACAAAATTGAAAGCAAAGGGTCCGGCCTACAAACTCCAATCCGATATAGAGGCAGCAATGGATCTCAAAAAGGTTTTGGAAGAGAGGATTCTAAATAGTAAGGTGGAATTTACCTTGGGTGAGGTCCTTGGTATAGCAAAGCGGGAATTCCACGAAGAAATAATTGACATCATAAAGAGGAAGCGACAGTCTCTTACTGAATCTATCCATGTACAGGGTGAAGAAGAGACTTTAAATACACAGGGTGTACAGGTCAATGGCAAACAAGGTGATGAAACTATTGTTGGATGCTACAAGTCTAGGGGAGGAGTAAAACACGTTCGCTTCTTGGATGATGAAGATGAAGTGGAGACCACGCACAAGAGCTACTACTTGAATAGTCAGTGGGCAAGAGAAACTAATGAGACGCTGGTAAAAGTGGGAGACTTAGAAGAGCCATACATTGCGTTGATAGATCATTGGTCAGAAATTAACCTCATGTCAAAGAGTCTTTATCAAAAAGGAAAATGGCCAATTGATATAAATCATGGAGATGATTCGTGCAGCAAACAACTCATCAGGGGAGCTGTACGGAGCTTGTCCAAATGTAAAGGTGACTATTGGGGATGTGAAAGATGACCAAAATTTCTTTGTATAGGACATGTCTACATATCCTCTTATCCTTGGGCAGCCATACATCACTGCTACTCGCATGGAAACCAAGGTGATGGATGATGGGTCAGCTTATGCAAGAATAAGGAGCAGGGATGGAAAGCGTGCAGTACAGTTCCTTACTGTTTGTGTAGACCATGAAAGGAACCGTGAAAGTCTTAGAGAGAAACCCTTGCCAAAGACGAACAAAGAATTCAAGGACTACAAGGATATGAAGGGTTTTGGCCATGTACCATTGTAGAGCGAGATTGCAGTGGTACAAGAAGAGAAAGGTTCTCGCATTATGTATATGCAAAGGATACATTTTCTATAGGTTTTGTAGGATTATTAGACTATGGATCTATTGATTTTACAGAGTGTGAGGACTTGAAGCGGGGTGTACGACAAAATGTAAATAGTGTACAAAGACGTTTGAAAATGAATGGTTTGCTAGAAGATGAAGAATGAATTACATGTGTGTTTGATGAGTGTTCTTTTGTGGATACTATGAAATATTTGGAGTCTTTAATGGATTGTAATTTGTGTATGGGAAGTGAGGTTGTGAAAGTATGCTCAATAGAAATGTACAAGGCCATTGAGGATTTCAAAAATGCTCAAAGTGTTGATGTACGAGTGGAGACTAAGTATAAGTCCATGGCAAAGAAAGTGAAACCAGTGGCATTACCTCTACCAAAAGACTGCACAAATAAGATGGAACAAGCTGCTTTGCAACCTAGCCTTCGTGACCCAAGCAAGATTGGACACAAGTTCACAAAGGATTCTTAGAAAGAGTTAAAGGTTGGTTGCGAGGACAATTTGACAAAAGCTGAAAAGATATGCTTTGAGGACATGCTTGCCAAACATGGAAAAGCTTTTTCATTTGAGCCTTATGAGATAGGGTGTGTTGATCCATCCATTGTTTCTCCTATGGTGATCTTCACTATCCCTCATGTACCTTGGAACTTGAGGCCTATTCCTGTTCCAAAGGCTCATTTGCCAAAACTCATTAAGTTGCTTAATGAAAAGATCAAGATGAGTATCTTGGAGCCTTCTTGTGCTCCGTATTCAAACAAGTGGTTCACAGTTCCGAAGAAAAATGGTTCTTTATGCTTTATTCAGGATATGCAACTTGTAAATAAAGTGACAATCAGAAATGTGGGTATAGGGCCAATTGTCGATGAGTTTGCAGAGGCATTTGCAGAAAGGGCAATATATTCTATGGGAGATTTGTACTCAGGGTATGATTCGTTCCAACTAGCAATGGAAAGCAGAGACTTGACTACCATGAGGACACCCTTGGGTTTAGTAAGGACATTAGGGAAACTTTGGACTCACAAGGGGCTTTATAAGGAGTTTGACTTCCTCTCTCATGTCCAAAATGGGCGTGCGGTAAATTTTTTGCAAATCAACTCTAAACTTGGCAGAGATTTGGCAGTTAGAATCTACTCTTCAAGCTCTTTCTATTGATATATAGAACGCCATGAGATTCCTCATATTTTGAAAGATTCTATTTTTTATTCTCTAGATTCTAGACGGAGTTGTCACATCATAAGAGAATAAAAAATAGAATCTTTCAAAATATGAGGAATCTCATGACGTGCTGTATATCAATGGAAAGAGCTTAAAGAGTAGATTCTAACTGTCAAATCTCCGCCAAGTTTAGAGTTGATTTGTAAATTTTTACCGCACGCCCGTTTTGGACATGAGAGAGGAAGTCAAACTCCTTATAAGGCCCCTTTGTGAGTCCAAATTTCCCCTAATGATGTGCACCTTACCTCAGGGGGCAACGAGTTCAGTTGCACACATGATGAATGGTATGAACAAATTCCTACGTGACTTCATACCGCAAACTACAATGCCTTTCCTTGATGATGTGCCAATCAAAGGATGTGATGTAAGTGATAAAGATGTGGCTCTAGACTCGAGAGGGTGCCGAAAGTATGTGGAAAACCATATCAATGATTGTGATAATATCTTGTCAAGGTTGAAAGAGGTGAACCTTACCTTGTCTGGCCAAAAGTCAGTGTCTGGTGTGAATGAAGTTCTTATTGTGGGACATATGTGCGGGCCATATGGTAGAAGGCCTTGTCCTACAAAGATTGATGTAATCCAGAGAATGAAAGAGAAATGTATAAATGTCACTAAGGTTCGAAGGTTCTTGGGTGCATGCATGTTTTATGTTATCTGGATTCCGCATTATGCACATGTAGCAGAGCCTTTGTATCAACTTTTGAGAAAGAACCAAAAGTTTCAATGGGAAGAAGTGCATACACATGCCATGAGGAAATTAAATAAGTTGCTGCTTATGTCTTCAATTTTGAGGAAAGCAAACTATGAATGTGGAAGATATGTAATTGTAACCGTGGATACTAGCCCCAGAGGAATTGGATGGGCGATTGAGCAAGATGATGATGATGGCTAGCGATATGTAGTGCGGTTTGGAGCAAAAGTCCTAACTGCTCGTCAACGCAACTATCCACAGGTAAATCGAGATTTATGGGGAGTAGTCACAGCTTTGAAATGTGACAAAGAGTATTTGATAGGAGAAAATGTAATAGTGGAGATTGATTGTCTACCCCTTCTTGGAATGATAACAAGTTGCTCAACTCCCGACATTGCTATGTTGAGATGGATTGCCTACATAAAGTCCTTGAACCCAGAATTTAAGCATATTGCAGGGAAAGATAATCTAGTTGCAGATATGCTTTGAAGAGCAAGGTATGAAAAAGAAGAAGACATGGTTGTCGAGGGCGATGATGTAGGCGCACAGTTCTATAGTATCTCTCATGCCAAGGACGATCATGTTTGTCTGTCAAATGCACTTGAGTCATTTACAGAGGACCTATATCAAGGTGACTAGTTGCTCATTGGACGCTATCTGAGCACTTTGACAAGGCAAGAAGGGGTGACTGATCAAGAGTTCAAAAGAATACGGAGAAAGGCCTATGGATACTTTTTGAAAGATGGGTACTTATGGAAGCATCCAAAACAAAGAAATGGAATTCCAATGAGAGTCGTGAATGATAAGGACGCTCAAAATGAGCTTATGAAAAAGTTTCATGAGAGTCTTTATGCTAGAAGTAGAGGTGTATGGGCCACCTTTTTTAAAATGAAAGAGAGGTATTGGTGGAAAGGTATGTATAAAGATGTATCTCACTTTGTGAATCATGTAAAACCTACCAAATGTATTCAAATGTACGTCATCGTGATGGGTTGCACCCTACTTACCCATTGGCCATGCATTACAAGTGGGTAGTAGATCTGGTTACAATGCCATTGGGCTTATGGCAAATGAGATAAATAGTGCTTGCACGAGAAGACTTAACCAATCAAGTTGAAGGTCGTGCTCTAAGAACAAAAATAACAGAAGGGGTATGTAAGTTCCTCTTGGATGATGTAGTTAGCCGTTATGGCTGTGTTGGAAAAATAACAACAGACAGGGGTGAGTTGGATGCTGACAAAGAAAGGGATTTTTTCTCTAGGTTGCGCATTAAACTTGCTCTCACTACTGCATATAATCCTGAGGGAAATGGTAAATAAGAGCATGGGCATCCTCCTATCATTAAATCTTTAGCTAAGGCCTGCAAAGGTAAAATGGGAGAGTGGCCTAGGTTGTTGCCTTATGCTCTATGGGCTGATCGTACAACTCATAGCTCGGTTACTGGTTATATGCCTTTTGAGTTGATGTATGGTCAGAAACCTATAATTCTAATTGAGGATGTAATTCCCACATGGAATGTATTGCCTTGGGAAGATGGAATGAGTAGGGAAGACCTTCTTTCTTTGTGCATACAACAGTTAGAAAGAAGGCCCCAAGATATTGAGATTGTAGTAGCACGATTGAAAGATGCAAGGTTAAAGAATAAGGATAGATTTGATAAGAGGCATAGGCTCAGACCTAAAACTATTGAGGAAGGTGATTGGGTGTTGGTGTATGACAACAGTCTTGACAACCAACATTCAACAATAAGAAAGCTTTCAAAGATATGGTTTGTTCCTTATGTGGTTCAACATGTAAATGGGAATGCAACTTATACCTTGCATGAATTAGATGGGACAAAAATGAAGATTCCCATTGCAAGGAAAAAAATCAAGTTATTCAAAAGAAGAGGTGATACAGATCCCTTTGATTCACAGGAAGGTCAAAATGAAGGCTCTGATAAAAATGCTATGGATGTGGATGAAGAACAAGAGGACGATGCATTAGATTTTGTTGCAAGTGATGACGAAATTGATATGTATGTTGACTTGAATGAAGACTGAACCTGCAAAAGATATGTGTGGCACATGCCAAAGGATGTGCAGGTTTAGAGGGGGTGGATGTCGTGTGATGGCATGTTCATAATGTGAAATTAAAGTATCTACCTCACTCTTAATGTTTATGATGTGTGGGACCAAATGCTACAATGTACATAGTGTGATATATGCGAAAATGAATGTCACGGTTGCAGTCGTGTACATACCTTTCCGGGCGGGCGAGGCCCTACACGTGGTACCATGGAATTATTTTTCACATAAATATATGTCTAATTTTCTTTGGGATGTCAAGTGTTTCGAAGTGGCACGCTCATTTTGCCTAGAAAGTTCAATGCGGGCAATCTCGGCCAAAAATAGTAGGTTTCGTGCGCTGGCGTGAAAGACGTGTCCAAAGTTCTTACCAAGTGGGAAAATGAGGTTCAACATGAAATTTGAGCCCAATGGGATTTTTCCACAATTGTAGGGATTTCTCCCAATTCGTTTGGGCTTTTTACGAACAAAAAATTGACATTTTTGTGCTAAAAATGGCCTAAAAATTGTAAAAAATAGCACACAATATGCTCAAAATAGCTCAAAATGCCACATCAACGATGCTGTAATTGTTGCTCAACTTGTGTGGGAATTTTTAGATCCAAGAATGAGCTCATTTGCGCACATGAGCAAGGAGATACAACCATTCCTCTACAGGGTGCTAGTGCAGTCCCGTTCTGCTTCCACTACATGGTTGAGGCTGTGAGGCCTCCGACTAGGGTTTTCCCTCCTCAAATAACTACTTGGGCTTCTACAATGAAGTATTGAAGCTTCCTTGAAATTGTCACGATGAAGAATCAAAGCGTAAATTTGGGGTTTTTAACAGGTCGAATGAGCACTGCATCTGTGCAATTGGGAGCAAGGCTACACCTGATCTTCACACACACAAGAGTTTTGAGTTAGTATTGGTTTTTTTTCAAAGTGGAGCTTTCATGGCTGGAGTTTTTTTCTTTTTTAGTGTGTTTTTAGCTTCAAATCGTCTACGCGTTCCTTGATTTTGCTACGAATCTTCACAATCAGAGGCCCGACGCTTTCCTAGGACCGCATTGCGCACTTCCTGACACCGTCTTTGTTGTGTATCCTCTTGAGAGTTGTGGTTGAATTTAGCATCTTTCGATGTTTTTGTTGTATATGTGCTTCTTAGGTATCCTAGGATATTGTCGAGGTTGATACCTTGTGGTCCTTCTTTCTTGGGAGGGACTTGAAGTTACTTCATATGCTCTTACCTTCAGTTTTGGTACCCATATGTGTTTGTTACCTTCATAGTACTCCTGTTCTTTTTCAATCCATTGTGATGCTATCCATCCCATGTGTTTGTCTTTATGTGTTGATTTCCTGTCTTTAATCCAAACTGGATCATTGACTTTGACTTAATTGCTCGGAATAAACACTTACTTGGCTTTCCTTTGCTTTCTTGAGTACTTTGGCTGAAATATCTTTTCTTTTTTGGGTGTTTCCTTTGAGGGTTGAGTTGGGTCAGCACTTGACTTGAAGCTTTGAAAGCTTGACTTGCTTGAAAAATCTAATCCATGAGGGTTCTTTGATGTAGAGGAATATGTTGTCACACCTTCTTTGCTAATCAGTGGAGGGTCCACTTTAGCTTTACCTTTGTCTGCAAGATTTTTCTTCGATCCTTCTGACTTGTGCAACTCGGAATCTAGCATTTTTGGTTCTATTGAAGATCTTTTTCCTGATTTTGCCATGGTCTCATCTTGATCTAATTGTGTCTCTATGGAGGGTAGCTTGAGACTGTTTGTTGCAATCTGACTTACAATAGCTGATTTTGCTGGCAATGAGTGATTGAGATTTGGAATTTATATTGCTTTCTGGTTGTCTACAATCTTGTTCTTCTTAACTTCTAGCTTTGGTGTCATTCTCTACTCAATAGCTATTGTGGTTTCTCTTTGCTCTGTTTGATCTGCACTTACTATTGCCTGGTTTGCTTTAAGCTCTTTTTAAGTTCTGCTCGATGGAGATGAATCATCCTCAATAAGCTTTACTTTGGCATCAGTATCCATTTTAAATGTGCTTGAGAATTTTTTGTTGTTGTCCGCGGGTGACCAGTCTTGGTCTTCATTCTTGATTGTCTCTGAAGAATGCATCTTATTTACATTATGTATCTCTAACATCTTCTGGGCCATTGGCATTCCCATTATGATATCTTCTGGCATATCCTTTGCTGTGATCACATGAAATTGATCTTTGATGATCTGTGAACTTACTTCAATGGTGGTGGAGATGATTCCCCAGCATTCTTCTCGTTTGTCTCCTGATATGCTCACAAATTTAGGAGCATCTTCCAATTGTGGTTGGCCACATCTTTTCCAAGTACGAAAGGACATGAGATTCTTGTCTAGCTAAAAATCTAGCTTTACTTCACTTCAAAGCTTTTCTTTGTTTTCACTGGTGATGTTGCACTTGATATTCTAAGGAATTCTTTTTTTATTGATTGATTCTGTTGTGGCATTGTCTTTGGGTTGAACTTTATTTGCATTTTCTTTGCTTTGACCACCCGCTTCAATCAATGTTGACTCCATTGGTTGTAATATTGCACCTTTTTGCAATTGTTGAGCATTGTCCACCTGCATCTGAGTAACTCTTGATCTTAGAAGATCCACCGTACTTTTTGGCAAAATCTGTCTCTTTGGAGGAGATTTTGGTGGTGACGTTTGTGTAGCTTTCTAAATTTTTTCTCCCATTGACTTTGACGTTTTTGTTACCTGTTCTGGTAGATTGAGGCTTTGCATCATCTTCAAATAGTCCTTGACTTTAGGTTTAGCATCCCTAGGGGCTTCTACAAGGTCATGATCTTGGTGATATTCGTTACCATGTGCATCTTGATATGCATATGTTAGTTTGATCACATGTAACTGTTTAAACACTATGAGCTTTGTTGGCTTTTGACTCTGACTTGTGGAAATTAGTTGAAGCTTTTGTCCTTGATGATCTTCATAGAAGCATTTGTCTGTAGACTCCGATGGAATCTGGTTCAATTAGAAAATTCCAACAACCATATGATCTTTCACTAGTTTTTGCTTTGAAGGGGTTTGTTGTTTAGAGGCTCTAGGGCTTCTAGCTGGTGTAGCATTTCTTGGTAATAGAGCTGATCTTGAAGGATTTGCAGCTCCCCCCTTCCTAGCGTGATCACTATAGCCTACTTCATTGTAAGAGTTTAAGATTGTTTGGCTCTGGTTTAGTCTCACCTTTTGGGACCGTGAAGGTATACTTTGGGTAGCACTATTGACATTGGGCATCTGTAAACCTTCAACATAGTTTCCTATGTATCTTCGTGAAACATGACAAATTAGTCCCCAAGTTAAGCTATAGATAGAATTATCTTTGCCCTAATATTGTCTATCCCATGGGTCTCCTATGATATGAGCTTCTGTGGTTTCAGGACCCAATGCATCATAGATGCTAGACTCTCATCTATATCTACGACTATTTTGGTCGAAGTATATGTTTGTTTGGTCACAACATTGAAGCTTGATTTCCGATGGAGGAGAGTTTGGCTCTGATCAAATTTCTAAGTTCACTAGGGTAATATCCTTCAGCCCTAGAGAGGATGGGCTATAAGAGATTCTTTCCTCTGAAATGAACCATCCTTTCTGATCTATCAGTAGACTCACTTCTATGAGCTAGTATGTGGGTAGTTCAGACATAGATTGATCTTTTTTGTACAGTTTCCCTTCTTGGTCTACATAGTGTGCATTTGAATTATGTGTACCGTACAAAGCTAACATTAGACAAAGAGCCACAACTGTCAAATGAGGTCACCCCTTCAGATGCTACAGATAAACATCAACAAACCACAACTCAACCATTGATGTAAACCAACTTTTTCCTACTCAAAAATCAATTGACGTTGTAATAAGTAAAGAGGGAGACTAGCCTACAAATTCAAATCATGCTACACCCTCATCTCAAGACCAAGATATTCAACTACAACAAGGACAAGATGGAGCTTCAAGGATAAATAGGAAAGAAACCAGAGATGAAGCTAAAGCTGAAGCTTGTACAACCATAAAAGCTCAAGTATCTGAATTACCATAGTTTAACATTGTGGAAAATTACTCTTGAAGTTATCATGGAACATCCTACTACATTGGAAGCAGAGTCATCATAGGTTAACACACTTGGAACCCCAAATACAAATGCTGACAACTTCATGACCCAACAACAACAGTCGGCGGAGGTGTTGAAGTAGCATGGGCAAGGGGGAATCCCTTTTGATTATTGAAGTACTCAATACCCATGTAGAACTAGACACTTCACTAATTCAGCTACCTCGACATGAGTCCTCTCCTATAGAGTTTCATTGTCAACTAGATTTGTGGAGAAATGAAGAGGCAATACAAGCCAAATTCCGATTATACAATGATATCCCCAAGTGCTCATATGATGATATACTTAAATGTGTGCATTGTGACATCCAACACATATTTCTTGAATGCCCACATAAAAAGGAAAATGCTTTAGTGGTTCCATGGATAGAGTTATAGATTCAAAGCTCAAACAAGCTTCAAGTAAAGTGCTATACACTAGTGGATCGTGAATGCAATTGAATTTGATGTGGTATAGCACATGGATACTTATAGGTGAACCCAAAATTAATGTAAATCTCAAGCTTATTTCCATCATGAGGGATTTAATTGTTGAGTCCATAGGGACAATATCAGTTGATGTTATCATTGATTCACACCTAGTGCCTACAAGGTTCAAAGTTATGGCAGCTACTCAACTCAGGGAGGAATTAGTACTTCAATGGTAGATGTCTTGAGGAACATAATTTCTCTCTCAAAGGTAACTCCATCAAGTTCATAGAGCCAAAAGTACCAGTAAAACTACCTTTGGCCAAACCTGAAAAGAAATAGCTAAGAATGAAACAAGAACATATTGCTCAGATACCACATGCTTCAAGGAATGAAGCCATAAATTTTGACAATCCACGAGATAACCAATACAACAAAGGACAAACATCTTCAACAATAGGGCATGTCAGATGCAACTCAAAATAGTGCAACAACAAGAAGAATATATTTGGACATTCAAAGCAAGGACAAGAAAGTACCATGCTTAACTTTGTTGGATGCACAGGTAGAGCATAATTACATGTCCTATGGTACGTGGATACTCTTGAAAGAACCTCCTCTCGACATTTCTCCTAAGAGCATGACTACATATACAAATTCCCGAGGAGAATGTATAGGTGTGACTAAAACTTATCTCAGCATTGGCTCACAATTGGTAGCATGTCATTTCCATGTAATGGCTCCTACGACGCTTAAAGAAGATTTAATACTAGGAATTTATTGGATGAAGGTGCATAATTACTCAATTACCTATAACTCTATTGATATGCTAGTGCCTACAAACAAGGACCACAAAGACTGTACTTTGAGCACATATGAATCAAGTAAGAAGCCAGTGACACTGGACAAGGGCAAGGCCAACCTCAACGAGCAACTCCCCAATGATTGTACTTTGAGCACAGATGAATCAAGTAAGAAGCTAGTGACACTGGACAAGGGCAAGGACAACCTCAACGAGAAACTCCCCAAGGTAAAAAAAGAAACCAAGGACAAAGCCTCTACATCAAATGGGTCATCGACATGGGTTCAACACTCAAGCAAGAAAAAGATCTACCAACCCAAATACCACTTTGATCAAGGTCAACAAAGGACTGCAAGAAGACCAGTGTTGCTGCCAAAAGCACTAATACAACATTAGAAGATCAACAAAGATGAGACACCTTGCTAGATTAACAGAAATCAGGTTCACTCAAACAAATCAATAGGATGACTTACAACTCTCAAGTCTTTACGAGCACAAGGATATTATGAAGGAAATCAATTTTGACCATCAACCACCACATCAAGCCTACAAGGTGGAGCAGACTTCCTACAACTAACCAAAGAAGCATCAAACCATTAAGCAAACTTCACGATCAAATCCACAACAATTGCAACAATGAACGAAGGAGAGCAACCCAAACACTTCTAATGCTCTTCCACAAAATCTTGTCTACATATGGAGGTCGAAGCAACAAAAAGGAAGATCAATTGAGACAGTCTTCATATGGCGACCAAAGCAGTAAACAGTGCCATCAATAAAACCCAATAAGTGTAGAAAGACACAAGAACCACCAAGGCAAGAAAAAGTTCAAATGAAGTGGCAAACCAAAATTGAGCAACAACATAGCCAAGGAAGCTATGAAGGAAAAGCATCAGAAGTTCAATGCTTTAACACTAGTTCTGTAATTGGACACTTAAGTGTCTTGAGACACTAAAGTGTCCTGTTTTCCTTCCAAGTTTTGGCAATTTATTTGTCAAGCTAGAAAGAAGTTTTTTACACCTTGCTTCTACCATAGGTTGGGCATGAGGGAAAGAAAACACTCAATTTTTCTCCATGTCAAACTACAATCCGTATGGATAGAATTCCTTTAAGTTCTAAGTCATAAATTTTAGTAAAATTTCAAGTTGTTTTACCAAAAAAATCATAAATTCTTATATCTTTTTGTAGAGATGACCCTTTTTATGTTTATAAAATCCAAATGTTAGCACTTAGTGTTACAAAACAATGGAATGCACTTTAAAGACAAGTTTCCAAGTCACACACAAGTTATAGACATAATTTCATACTTGAGCATGTGCTGAATTAGAGCATAATTTTGGTCTTCCAAAGCTCCCTCATGGAATTGGGGCTATTCTAGTGCAATTTGACAACTACAAATGACTTTATATGTTGAAACAAGAAACTACGTATTTTTCGGGCTCCCTAACTCAATTAAATCTCGTTGCTTGAACTCTATCGAATTTTTTATCATGAAAAACTCTTGAAAATCTTGAGTTCTCCATAATGACATTAAAACAAGGTTTTGGGCACCCCAGTTGTGTATGTACCATGTACTTTGATACATTTAGTTGATCTACATAGAATGTTTGACATTATTTGAGGTTTTGAATGCTTATGTCTCAATAATGAAAATTTCAAAGTTCTCTCTTATGCTGCTTTCAATATTTAAAATAATCCGATAATTGTTGCATACCAAAGCCCTTCTATTTGCCACGTTGAGTCCTAGATGGAAAGGGTAAGCAATGCATCACTTTCTAAAACTCACAAATACATCAAAAACATATTTTTCTTTGTATACAACAATATGTTTGAAATCGCTATATCAAACACCTAGAACTTTCCTTATTTTATATACTCCCAAGTCAATTTTTTTGCACATGAAACTTTCAATTATCTATAGCAAAATTGTGGAAAAAGACACTAAAGTTTTTTACAAGGTCGTTCATTCTTCTTGAGCTTATAAAGTCGATTTCTTAAAACCATCAATCGTAGTCTTACGAGGTCAAATTGATGAGTATAGTTCTTGATCATGGTAGATTCTAAAATGCAAGGTTATATTTTTAAAAAAACCCTCTAGCTAACATATTTAAGAATATCAAGAGGGTTTTCTTAAATAAACTATCTAATGCCAGTAGCATTTAATTTAAATTTGTAAAAAAAGGACACTTACGTGTCCTGTTTTGGTACAAACTAGTGTTAAAGTGCAAAGCTTCTCCTAAACTTCCTTAAGGACCTCCAAAGGACCAACAACCCAAAAGGAAGATCATCCCTACATAGGTATGGCAAATAAAGCCTTCACTTCTAGTTGGACCATTGGTCCATTGAACAACCTCTATTGGAATACTTAAACTCATACATTATTGAGTCACAATTTTTAGAGAGCTTAAGAGAATAAGTCAAGTCGTCAAGGTGCAAAAACATCTACGACATAGTCTAGAGTTGGGCACTATGCCACTAAATGAGAAAAGTGATTAGTCCAAGCTTCAAGTTTATTTTCTCATACTCCTTTGCACGTGTTTTTTTTACAAAATCTTGTAAACTTGTTTACCCCTTGCGAAAAAATAGAGCATCTGGAAAAGGTTCACACATTAGGGAACTTTGGACTCTCAAAGGGGCCCTATAAGGAGGTTTGACTTTTCCTCTCTTGTCCAAAGTGGGCACCCGGTGAAGTACATAAACGATTTGTCAAAACCCTATCAATGGAAAGATCTTAGAAAGTAAGTTCTAAATCCCCAAACTCCGATAAATTTGGATTTGACTTGTAGAAGCTATGGCCTCCCCACTGAAACTGAAATGTGGGGAGAAATTCCATTTATAATACGCAGTTGTCACATCAAAAAATGATATCTGATCGCATGCTATATATCAATGAATAGATCTTCATGAGTACAATCTAAATCCAAAAGGTTTGTCAAGTTTTGATTTCATTAATAAAATTTTAACCATGCACCCATTATGGACAAGAGAGAGAAAGTCAAAGTCCTCATATGGCCCCTTTGAGAGTCCAAAATTTCCCTAATGCTAGTCTAACTTTTTGCAAGTGGGAAACATCTTTTTTTCATAACTTGTGCTCCCCTTACATGAAAATAGTGCAATCAAGCAACCATTTGACTAGAACATTTTCACGTAAGGGAGACACAATTTTTTTTAATTTACATGCGTCCTTCTTGTGCAAAAATTGGACAAGTGGTACCCTGGCATGTATGCAACAGGTTGCTGAATATGTTTTATTTGAGCTCTTCCAAGATGCATACATATGTTTAGACCACTCTCACAACGTCGCCCTTGTGGACAAATATATAATTATCTTGAGGATATTAAGGTATATATTAAACAAAATTCTTGAACTACTATCTCTTCAGGATGACAAAACCTTCAACATTCTCAACATGCCTCCATCCACAAAAAAAGAGTGTGAAGCGGTAATTGAAGAGGTTATAGAGGAGGAGGATGTTGTGGAAGAAGGGAAGGAGATAAAAGTTGATAGGGAAGAGCTAGAAACAAAAAATTAGAGGGAGGATGAACCTCAACTCCCTTCATTGTTGAGAATTTTCAATTGCAATGGCTTTAGGGTGGCCACCTTTGTAGAGGATGGCCTTCTTCAAAGGAAAGATTATATTCCCTAGATGATGAGTCCGTGTTGAAATTCTTAAATATTGGAAAAAAGAGATTAATAAATCTATTGTCCTTGCATCCTTGAGGTTTACCTTCCCATCAAACTGTTCTCTGTGTTTTTCTGTAGATTTTTGGTATAGTTGATAAATGTTTTTTGTATTTTTTTGTACATTATTAATACATGACTATAAGTTAGATTTCCAACATAAAGTGGAGGTGGTTGATCCAATTATCTCTCACTTTTGAGAACTAATTTTGACATAAGGAGTTGGATAGCCAATATTGATTTTGAGACTTGTGCGCTCCTTCTCTACCCCTATCATGAGAGATATGTTTTTCTACAAACCTAGTTCAATATAAGGGTTTAACCTTTGAGGATTTTGACAATGTCCAATGGTCTTTCCACAACTCACATAGAGTTGTATTGCAACTGATATCAATGATAAGACATGTTCCATATTGAAATCCCTTAAGGGCCGTAATGGAATGACTAGGTTGTAGGTGTAGTTGTTCAATAGTTTAGATAGTGTTTCCACTTTTAGCTATTCTGTCTTTGGTTAAGCCAATGCCTTAGATCTTAGTTAATAGGGGTACCTCAAGTATGATAGAGGGATCAAAATTGAGCAATTTCCTCCCACCCTAAATATTGTTAAGATGTAGAGAGAAAGAGAGAGACACAACATGTATGCTCCCAAAGACTGATTCATATTGAGGATACAATACAAATATAGGTGAGACCAAGTTGACTAGTAATCCATATCTAGATCCAACACCCCCACTGAAAAAAAGGCCTCTAGCTTTGGATGAAAAACCCTTGGAGAGTTCAAAGGAAAACCCAAGCCCCTATACAAAATGAAAATATGAACCAGCAATGATGATGTGAAAGTGAATCTTGTATCTATGTACAAATATACAAGTAACTCAGAGATCATAGTGTGCAAGTGTGGAGTGTGGATAGTGCATGGTACCTATAGGATTATGATGCCATATGTACAAAGCTATCACAATAGCAAAGAAGCTAATATAGAAAGAGTGAGGCCGAAGAAACTCCAAGCTCCGAGCACAAGAGGATGAAATGTGACTTGTTGAGGCCATTAGTAAGAATGTATATAATCATCTGGTCACTTGGATAATTTTCAACCATTATAGTGCCTTTGCTTACTTCATACCTGACATAATGATAATGGATAACAATGTGCTTTGACATATTATGTTGAACATTGTCTTTTGCAAGATTAATAGCACTTTGGTTGTCACACCACAAGGGTGTGCAGCACTTATCAAAGCCAGATCAAATCACGAGCTGCAAATGATGCTACATCATATTCTATCTTTTTCAACCATTATAGTGCCTTTGCTTACTTCATACCTGACATAATGATAATGGATAACAATGTGCTTTGACGTATTATGTTGAACATTGTCTTTTGCAAGATTAATAGCACTTTGGTTGTCACACCACAAGGGTGTGCAACACTTATCAAAGCCAGATCAAATCACGAGCTGCAAATGATGCTACATCATATTCTGACTCAATCGTAGAAACTACAACACAAAGTTGTTTCTTGCTGGTCCAAGAAACAAGAGAACCCTTATAAAGAACCAATTTCGACTAGTAGATGGCATAGATAAGTGTGAACTTGCCCAGTCTGCATTTTTGTAACCGAAAAGAGAAAGAGATTGCATAGAATTTGATGTCAGTTGTCGTTAATAGAACAAACCAAAATTTGTAGTGCCTTTTAAGTATTTCAATACATGCTTTGCTGCAAACCAATGCTTAAGAGAAGGACATGCAAGATGTTGCCCAAGATAATTAGCAACAAACAAAATATGAGGGATGAGTGTTCATGCCAACAAACTGAAGACATCCAATCAAGTTAGTATAAGGTTGATTTGTGACAAGTTGACCGCCACTATAAGAAGTGTTCTTTGGCCAATGTGCAGATTCCATACAAATTTTTTGAATAGTATCTGCAATAAACTTTGGTTGACAAAGGAGTAAAATAACTTTTGTACGGTTTTGTTGAATTTGAATGCCAAGACACGAGTGAATCTCTCTAAAATCCACCATATAAAATACAAAAGACAATAACTTTTTCACTTGCTGAAGAAATCCCAAATCATTGGAAACAAGGATGGTATCATCCACATAGAGAGCAAGAATCACAAGACTGCTACCTTGGTATTTTATGTATAAGCTGAGGTCTCAAGAGCAAGAGATGAATCCTTCGGTGAGAAAAATATCAAATTTTGTAAACCACATCCGCGAAGCTTGTTTGAGACCATATAGTGCCTTGTGGAGTTGAGAAACAAGGTCTTCTGAACTAACAAACTCTTTTGGCTGTTACATATAAATTTGCTCTTCCAAATCACCGTTCAAAAATGAGTTCACACATCCATTTGATCAACTTCTAAGTCAAATTGAATAGCAAATGCCAATAAAACGCGAACACTTGTAATGTGAACAACTGATGAAAAGGTCTCTTAATAATCAACACCAACAACATGGGAGTAACCTTTTGCAACTAAACATGCCTTGAAATTGTCAAAAAATCCATCTGCTTTTACCTTTAGAGGTAGCTCAGTTAGTATCCATGTACCTTTAGAGATAAGAGAATCATACTTTGCTTCCAT
Source organism: Adiantum capillus-veneris (assembly GCF_014529385.1). Classification (NCBI taxonomy): domain Eukaryota; kingdom Viridiplantae; phylum Streptophyta; class Polypodiopsida; order Polypodiales; family Pteridaceae; genus Adiantum; species Adiantum capillus-veneris. The sequence goes on along the minus strand of NC_140955.1, from coordinate 109,857,003 downwards.
AGCCTCTTGCCATTGATCCTTTTGTGGTGAAGAGATAGCTTCATTATAAGTAACGGTGTGAGCGGTATGGAAACACACACAACACCGCTATAATCACCCAAACACACTCGAGGGATGATACACACACACACACACACACACTATGGGGCACCACTTGGCTTACACAACCCACCTGGCCGAGATAGGGAACACACCGATGGAGTGAGAGGAGAGACTCTATTCATTTTCCCACTCAACACAGAGGCGCGCACACACACACCCAAAAAACTCAGTTCAAAGGAGGAATATTTCTGATGTTTATATGAAATTCAGCTTGGGCCAGCACCAATGGGGCAAATAGCTCACACAATATGGATGAGATATTCTAGATACAATCACAAATTGGAGCAGAGACTTCGCAGCCAAAATAGTAGGAAAACGTGAGAAATTTGGCAAAATGGACAGCACCATTGCGTTTGAAGCAGCCAAAAGCCCCAATCTACAATACCGAAGTGCTCAAATCCGACCTAGAATGAGCTGTTTATGGCCAAAACAGGCTCCGAAAACAGCAAAAACTGAGACGTTGCGGTTGTTCCTCCTCTTCTATACATGTTTTCCTGGTCCTTTTGTCCGGTTTTTCAGTGTCCATGCTTCACTTTATCCCTTGGACACCTTTGGCCTTTTTATTGACCTCAAACGGACCCGAAAACAGGCCAAAAAATGACCACGCAGTGCATTTTTGTCACCCTTCTACATCCATCCACACACCTGGCACTCAAGTTTTTTCATAATGCATCTCGCAATCACATGAAGTGGGCCCCCAATACAATTCTCATGATGAACTTTTTGCATAATTCATCACAAGAAAACACTAGTTGTGTCTATACTTATCCACGTGCAAGTCTTGACCCCATTCGACCTTTTGACACCACTAGATGCCATCCAAAGCACCTCCTTACCTCATGTCTTCGGCCCACAAATAGCTTCCTTGAAAACTATTACGTGCTATCAATTCCTCATTATTATAGAAAAAACAAACTAGTACTAGTGATAATGAAAATCGATGTACTGTGTACACGATGTCCTACCTGTACACATGTGGGCCCCATGTAACCACCTGGCTCTGGAAAATGGGCAATCCTTTATCCGATGCACCATGCATGTATATGTACATATGTGCAATCACTCTTCCAAAAAACTCCTAACATAATTTGCCCATCCCCTAGCCTGCTAGCTCATTCATGATCAGTAGCAGCAAAAAGAGATATGAGACTCGCCGCGTAAGAGGTCTCATCATCCCTCACAGACATTACTTGTTCTGCAGACAGCTCATCTTACTCCACAATCATCAATCTAGCATGATATAATTTAAGATGCAATCCATTTACCCTTGACTTATGTAGAATCCCATCCAGGTTAGCCAGCTGATATGTACCATTTAGAAAACACACTACCTTCAAAGGGCCTTCCCACTTAATTTGAAATTTATTTTGGAATGTCTTGTCCAGCTTACTGTTGTAGCACAAAACCAAGTCATGTTTCTTGATACGCTTACTTTTGACCTTTTCAGTTATCTTTGCTAAAGCCTTATCTTGCATCTGTCCATAGTGTTCCAATGCGCTCATCCTATCCAGCTGAACCTCTTGTAATTGTAAGAGCCTCTCTTTGAATGCATCACTGGAGTGCCCAAGAAACATTTCTAGCATCTTTGACCACAGGCAACTCTACTTCCACAGGCAATAGTGCTTCCTTTCCACATACCAAATGAAATGGAGTAAACCCTGTTCCTGTCTTTACCAAAGTACGATAAGCACATAATGCACTAGGCAATTCCAAAACCCAATTCTTTTCTTGGTGCTTTGTCACTTTTGAAAGAATTTGTACCAACTCACCATTGAATCTGTCCTTTAAGCCATTACATTGTGGATAATAAGGAGTGGTATGCTGGTGCCTAATCTTCATCTTTGCGCATAAAAAGTCTAATAGCTCTAGTGGCACCCCAAACTTGCAACATAATTCATTGTACACAAATTTTGCCACATCCTTTGTAGTGATTTGTTTCACTGCTATAGCCTCTGCAGTCAAAATATAGCTTTTGCCTCTGCTTGTGATAGGTAACGGGCCGATTTCATCAATCCCCCACTTTTCAAACACATCAAACGCCATAATAGTTTTTTGTAGCTCTAGCTTCAACACTCTCTTCCCGAATTCTTGACACCTGTTGCAAGACCTACACCAATGGTGAACATCCTTGTGCAAACTAGGCCATACATACCCCTCTTGCAAGATCTTATGCAAGGTGATCTTTAGAGAAAAATGTCTGGCACATGCGCCTTCATGATTCTCTTCCAACACTCTATAAAGCTCCTTCCGCAAAGGTACACGTCTCAACACAAGATCAGCCCCTTTCATGTACAAGACATCACCAATCAATTTGTACCTGTATTGTCTATGCACAAAACCATACTTCTTAGAATTCTGAATGTCCTTAGAATGATTCTTGTTAGCAAAATCTCCTCTTCTTGAGCCAAACTTTCTCGGCCATCATAAAGAGGTAAATTGGTCCTCAACACAAATAGCTCCTCAATCATGCTTTGAGTTGCTTCATGTGCCTCTCCATTTAGAGCACGCTCAATGTGTCTGATTCTCCATGCTTCAAATTTTTATAATAGGCCTTTAATTCTGAAACACATTTCCTTCAATGAGGTGTTCTTGCTCTTCTCCACACACCCAAACACTTGCTTCACAACTAACAAGGCATCACCTTTTATGCTCAACCTTTTAATCCCATGCTTCAAACAAATGTGTGATCTAGCTTCCAAAGTAGTATATTCAGCCTCATTGTTACTATGCGCATCCAATTTGAACCCTCTCTGGCATACTAGCTTCCCCTCTGGACCATAAAGTGCTATACCCCTTGAAGCCGCATCATGGCTCTTTCTGTATGAGCCATCAAAGAACAACACATGTGCATTGCTGATCTGTGGCACTTCTTTAACTACCCTTCTCATCACCTTTTCCTTAACAAGGAGGGGATTCTCCTTGTAAGTCAACAAATCAACTACGGTAGCTCTTGTATTGTCTTCCACTAAAAAATAGAACTCAAACTCTTGCAGCTCAATTACCCATTTCTTGACCACATTTGACATGTTAGTGCCATTAATTAATTGTGGCAAAAATGCATAACTCGTCAAGAAAACAAAAGGTTGTGGTAGCAAGTAATGACAAAATCATCGACAAGCAAATATTACACTCGCCATCACTAGCTCTACTTCCAACAATTTTCTTTCGGCTACCAACTTCACTCGGCTTGCACAATACACTGGCCTCATATAATGGCTGCCCTTCCCCTTTTGCAATAGCATGGATCCAATGGCATCATCCCCTAGTGATGGATTTACATAAAACACTTGCCCCAATCAGGAGCTTGCATGGATGATAGCCCCCCTAACCCCTCCTTCACCTCTTGAAACACTTCTTCACACTTGTCATCCCATTGCAACGGATCATGATTAGCCACTTGTTGTAATGGATAAAGAAGCTGTGAAGACAATGGAATAAACCATGCCATGTACTTCACTTTGTGTATAAAGGTTGCCAATTGCTTTTTACTCATAGGTGATGGAAGAAGAATAATAGACTTAACCTTGTTTGGATCAGCCTCAATGCCATTTTCTGACACCATATGACCCAATAACTTCAACCTTGGTTGTACAAGATGAAATTTCTTTGGATTTACTTGTCCTTCACATTCATCATATCGAACCAATACCATCTGTAGCTTCTCATGGTGTTTGGCCCTACTATTGTAGACACAGAAGTCGTCCGTAAAAGCTTTAACACAACTACCAATGAATGGTTCCAATACCCAATTTCATCTCTCTTGATAGAAATATGGTTCATTTGACAACCCAAATAGGAATACTCAGTAGCAATAACAACCCCATGCCGTAATGAAAGTTGTATTTGTTCGGTCTCTAAGAGCAATCTTCAATTGAAAATAGCCTAAAAAACCATCACACACACGGTGTGAGCGGGATGAAAACACACACAGCACCTCTATAACGACCCGACACACACTCTTGGGAAGATACACACACACACACACACTATGGGGCACCACTCGGCTTACACAACCCACCTGGCCGAGACAGGAAACACACCTATGGAGCGAGAGGAGAGAGACTACTCAATTACCCACTCCACACAGAGAGAGACACACACACGCACACCCAAAAAACTCAGCTCAAAAGAGGAGAACTTCTGATGTTTAGATATAAATGAGCTTGGGCCAACACCAATGAGGCAAATAGCTCACACAATATGGGTAAAACATGCCAGATATAATCAGAAACGGGAGCGGAAGCTTCGCTCATAGGAGAAACTTACACAGCAAAAACAACATAAAAAGAGTGAGGAATTTGGAAAAATGGACAGCACCATCGCGTCCGGAACGGCTCAAAACCTCAGTCTACAATGTCAAAGTGCTCAAATCCGACCTCGGATGAGCAGTTTACGGCCAAAACAGGCTCCAAAATGAGCAAAAACACAGTTGCGGCTGTTCCTCCTCTCTTCTCCATGTTTTCTCTGGTCTTCTCTCTATTTTTTCAGTTCCCACACTTAGTTTTATTATTTGGGCACCCTTGGCCTTTTAGATGATCTCAAACGGACCCCGAACAGGCCAAAAACTGACCTCGCAGTGCATAGTTGTCACCCTGCTGCATCCATCCACACAACTGGCACTTAGCTTTTCAATAATGCGTCTCGCAACCACGTGAAGTGGCCCCAAAAATTGGTCCTAATGATGACCTTTCTGCATAACTCTCACAAGAAAACACCCACGTTGTGTTCGTATTCATCCACGTGCAAATATTGACCCCGTTCGACGTCTTGACGCCACTAGACGCCATCTGACGCACCTGCTTACCTCATGTCGTCGGCCCGCGGATAGCTTCCTCGAGAATTTTTTACGCGCTACCAACTCCTCATTATTGTAGAAAAAACACACTGGTACTGGTAATAGTGAAAATCGTTGCACTATGTACACCCTGTCCTACCTGTACACACGTGGGCCCCACGTAACCACCTGGCTCTGGAAAATGGGCAATCCTTTATTCCATGCACCATGCGTGTGTATGTACATATGCACAATCCCTTGCTCCAAAAACTCCTGACATAATTTGCCCATCCCCTAGCCTGCTAGAGCATTCATGCTCAGCAGCAACAACACTAGTAGATGCTCATTCCACCTGGATCCCACACAAAAACACTTGGCATTCCTTGCATCAAGAGTTTAATCAAGCTTCCACCTGGTTCCCAAGGAAAATCTGTAGAGATGCCATATATCAAATTTTCACCAAGAAAACCATCAATTACTTTGGCATAGACGTGCATGTGCCAATATATCTCCTTCTCCATAGTTGAGAGGTCTCCACTGATCATTTGTGTCATCAATTCCTGCTTCTTTGACAATTCTACCTTGGTTTGCATCATCCCTTCAATCACTTCATAAGGCCCTTCACTTTCATCCTCAAATTCATTTGCAAATGCGATTAAACCAGACTCCTAGATTTCTTTATCCATCAAAAGAAATGCAACATCAACATCCTCATCACTGCTGGTAGTGCTATCACTGTCCTCATCTGTCACCGTGGAAGAGTCTTCATCACTAGACCCATCCTCATCTTCATAAATCTCCTCTAATCGTTTCCTTGTGTCCATATTGTATAGCTTCTTGGCACCTGTCTTTCCATAGAGGCTAATCGTACCATGTCGCCAATCTTGAATAGCTCCCACTGCACGTAACCATGGTCTGCCCAGTATAATAGGATATGCTCCAACCCTGCTGACATCACATGAAAATCAACCACTGCCTTTGCATCATATGCTTCCACTTCTAAGCTCTTTACAACTCCCAAACATTTTACTTTCTGATGGTTTGCCAATCTGATCCGGAAACCTGACACCCCAGCCACTGTGAGACCTATCTTCTCAACGCATGAGTGTGTTATGATGCATATTTGGGCTCCGCCATCCACATAACCTTGTCCCAAATTTTTCCTTTTATGCTACACATCTACTATTGGACAAATGTTTGGTAGCTCATCCATTGCCAACACCTTTACTGAACCTCTCTCTAGCTCTTTCTCCATTGGGTTAACCATCCTCTTCCACTGTCGCTTTAGCTTAGGCACCATCTCTATAAGCTGCCCAAAAGTAGCATCTTCCTTCCTGCTCGTCAGATCCTCCTTCAAGTCATAGCTTAATTTCCCATCCCCTAGTGGAAAATCTGAAACATGAAACTTTCGAAGAGCTCTCCTTTTCCTCTTGGCCTTGACATCCTCGCCTTCATGGCTCTTTCCCTTCTTCTTGCTAGGACGTGGGGCACTTCTTCCTTCCTTTTCCTCTGTGGTCCTCTTCCCAATAGGCATCACTAATGTATCCTCTAGCTTTGATGCCTTCTCCAAGGTGACTACTCTTAGCACTTTTGTCTTTCCCTTTTCCTCCTGGGAATAATCCACTGGTTCCTTCATCTCCCTTAATTTCGATGCCATAATCATTTGACCTAGTTAACACCTGTCTTGGCAATGGATACATGTGTCCCCCCATCCTTGGTGGCTTATCACATTGCGGGCTGATGTGACCCAACTCTCCACAATTGTAACATGTGGGCGTCTGCCTCCAAAACCTACCATTGCTTTGTCCAACACCATTCCTAGGCCTTTCTTCACCTCCTGGCTGATTTGCAAACCTCCCTCGACCTCGATTATTTCCCGCTTGACCTAGCATGTTTAGGCTGAGATTCTTTATCAAATCTACCACTTGCCTCATGTCTTGCCTTAGCCCATCATCTTGCACCGATGTAGTGACCACTTTTGGCATAACCTGAGTAGTAACAGGAACCACTGGTTCGTGATGAACCCCTAGCATGCGACCTTGTAACGAGTCCATAGGATGAAATTCAAACCTCATGGGCAAAGACTCCACCCCTATTTGGCTCATTTTCCTCAACTTCCACTCTTTATTCCTTGCTACCTCCAATGGATCTTCATATGTCCTAGGCTTCTTTAGCTCCACTCTCCAGCGTATATTCTCCCAAAGACCAGCCAAGAACCTGTCCTTCTTCATCATGTCAAGCGGGGGTACTTGTGGTGCTAAGGCCTTGCACATCTACTCCCATGCCAATGAGAACTTACGTATGTATGAATCTACTGGCTCACATTCCTTCTGCACCAAACCTTGTACTTCTTGCCACACTTTGTCAGGATCTTCTATCTTCACAAACTCCACTTCCAATCCATGCCTTAGATTGTCCCAACTCAATCTTATAGGTGGATCAGCCACACGCAACTCCTCTTCAAATGCTTTGGACCAAACTCGTGCATCACTCTTCAAACGAATTTGGAGAAGACGTAATATCTGCGCAAGGTCATGAATCTGGTTGCTAATGCATGCAACCTCCATCTTTTCCAAAAAGTCTTCCACATCTTCATCACTTCTTCTGTGAAACTCTGGATAAGAGAAATCCATGGCTACCCAAGTTACAATGCTTTGAGAACCCCTTCGAACACACGTAAAAGAACCCAAAACTCTTCACTACCCAATCCCCAGAAACTTCAATGGAGCTCAGATTTAGATAAGGACAAACACATGCACATCAAATGAGTTTTCATAATTAATCATCGGAATTACAACAGGCAATGGACATTCTAGGATCTCTCTTAATCTTCTTGGCCCGAACATAAAAACTATGCGCTGTTGGAAAAAAATCTTCCTGGACACATGAACATTTATCTGGATTCTTTGAGTTCAATGAAATGGAGTGAATTGAGGTCCATTTTGATCATCCATTAAAGACAACCATGAAGCTCCCAAGAAAGCACACCTGTCTTATCCTCTGATTTTGCAAAAATTTCAGCAGCATAACAGCATAAATGGCTCAAAAGACCAAAAAACTAGCCATCATAACTTGGAAAAATTTTGACAGAGTTTCCCCAAAAGTAGAGCAGTAGGAACCCAAAATATAGACTGTATATGTGTGCATAAACTGTCAACAATAGAACCGGAGCATCAAATAGGACTCACTAGTACATAGTCTATGGCGAGGTCACGAAAAGGGTGCTCGAGCTACCTGTATCACCGAAAGGATCTCCACACTGTATATGTATGCATAAACTGTCAACAATAGAACCGGAGCATCAAATAGGACTCACTAGTACATAGCCTATGGCAAGGTCACGAAAAGGGTGCTCGAGCTACCTGTATCACCGAAAGGATCTCCACATTTGAGAATCCCCCAGCTCAATAAAAACCTCACGCTATCGACCCTCACACGAAGGCTAATGCAAATCGCGTATAGTCAAGTCTCAGAAATGACTATCTTCTAGACCAAGTCTCAGAAATGGCTGGGACTGCCAAATACAACCAAGTATGGTTCCACAAATGCGTACAATGGCAGTTTCCACAAGTAACGTACAATCCAGCAGACAATGCGCTCAAATAGACGCCAAGTGATACATACCCACAACAACTGCAAGTGACATCACTTCTAGTATATCACAGTACTCCAGCTACCTGTACCTATGTGAATCACCTGTACCTGTAACCTATAAAGTATAACCTGTAGCCCCGAATCTCGAAGCTTGAAGCTCGAAGCAGAAGGTACTCAAAGAAGATCCTCCGTGGGGGCACCAAAAGAATGTGAGCGGGATGAAAACACACATAGCGCCTCTATAACGACCCAACACACACTCTTGGGAAGATACACACACACACACTATGGGGCACCACTTGGCTTACACAACCCACCTGGCCGAGACAGGAAACACACCTATGGAGCGAGAGGAGAGAGACTACTCAATTACCCACTCCACACAGAGAGACACACACACACACACCCAAAAAACTCAGCTCAAAAGAGGAGAAATTCTGATGTTTAGATACAAATGATCTTGGGACAACACCAATGGGGCAAATAGCTCACACAATATGGGTAAAACATGCCAGATACAATCAGAAACTGGAGCGGAAGCTTCGCTCATAGGAGAAACTTACACAGCAAAAACAACATAAAAAGAGTGAGTAATTTGGAAAAATGGACAGCGCCATCGCGTCCGGAACGTCTCAAAACCCCAGTCTACAATGTCAGAGTGCTCGAATCCGACCTCGGATGAGCAGTTTACGGCCAAAACAGGCTCCAAAATGAGCAAAAACACAGTTGCGGCTGTTCCTCCTCTCCTCTCCACGTTTTCTATGGTCTTATCTCTTTTTTTTCAGTTCCAACACTTAGCTTTATTATTTGGGCACCCTTGGCCTTTTAGATGACCTCCAACGGACCCCCAACAGGCCAAAAACTGACCTAGCAGTGCATAGTTGTCACCCTGCTGCATCCATCCACACAACTGGCACTTAGCTTTTCAATAATGCGTCTTGAAACCCACGCGAAGTGGCCCCAAAAATTGGTCCTAATGATGACCTTTCTGCATAACTCTCACAAGAAAAACACCACGTTGTGTCCGTATTCATCCACGTGCAAATATTGACCCCGTTCGACGTCCTGATGCCACTAGATTCCCTCTGACGCACCTGCTTACCTCATGTCGTCGGCCCGCAAATAGCTTCCTCGAGAATTTTTACGCGCTACCAACTCCTCCTTATTGTAGAAAAAAACACACTGGTGCCGGTAATAGTGAAAATCACTGCACTATGTACACCCTGTCCTACCTGTACACACGTGGGTCCCACGTAACCACCTGGCTCTGGAAAATGGGTAATCCTTTATTCAATGCACCATGCGTGTGTATGTACATATGCACAATCCCTTGGTCCAAAAAACTCCTGACAACGGTACCTCTCATAACTTGCTAGTGAATCCAACATCTGATCGATGAATGGGAGAGGATATGGGTTCTTCTTAGTGGCTACATTTAAGGGTTTAAAATCTACACAAATCCTCCACTTGCCATCCTTCTTTGGGATGACTACTACTGGACTCACCCATTCTGTGGTTTCCACTAGGACTATGAACCCTGCCTTCAATAACTTGTACACCTCTTCCCACAAAGCTTCCATTTGCTCTTGACCCATCCTTCTTAGCCTTTGTCACACTGGCTTGACACCTTCCTTCATCTCTATATGAATCTTTTCTCCTTTGAACCCTCTAATCTCTTCATATGAAGTAGTGAAAAAATCAGGAAAACTAGCTAGCATGTGCAAATATATCTCCTTCTCCATAGCTGAGAGGTATCCACTAATCATTTGTGTCATCAGTTCCTGCTTCTTTGACAATTCAACCTTGGTTTGCATCAGCCCTTCAATCACTTCATAAGGCCCTTCACTTTCATCTTCAATCTCATTTGCAAATGCAACTAAACCAGCTTCATGGATTTCTTTGTCCATCAAAAGAAATGCAGCATCAACATCCTCATTGTTGCTGGTAGTACTATCACTATCCTTGCTAGTCACTGTGGAATAGTCTTCATCACTAGACTCATCCTCATATTCATAAATCTCCTCCACTACTTTCCTTGTGTCCATATTATATAGCGTCTTGGAACCTGTCTTTCCATAGAGGCTAATCGTACCACGTCACCAGTCTTGAATAACAATCACTACACGTAACCATGGTCTGCCCAGTATAATAGGATATGCTCCCAACCCCGCTAGTATCACATGAAAATCAACCACCGCCTTTGCATCATAGCCTCCACTTCTAAGCTCTTTACAACACCCAAAATTTTTACTTTTTGATGATTTGCCAATCTGATCTGAAAGCCTGACACCACAGTCACTGTAAGACCCATCTTGTCAACGCATGAGTGTGTTATGACACATATTTGGGCTCCGCCATCAACATAACCTTGTCCCATATTTTTTCTTTTACGCCACACATCTACTATTGGGCAAATATCTGGTAGCTCATCCATCGCCAACACCTTCACTGAACCTCTATCTAGTTCTTTCTCCATGTTGGGTTAACCATCCTCTTTCACTATCGCTTTAGCTAAGGTACCATCTCTATAAGATGCAAAAAAGTAACATCTGCTTTCATGTTTGTCAGATCCTCCTTCAAGTCATAACTTAATTGCCCATCCCCTAGTGGAAAATCTGAAACATGAAACTTGCGATGAGCCCTTCTTTTCCTCTTGGCCTTGACATCCTCGCCTTCATGGCTCTTTTCCTTCTTCTTACTAGGACCTAGGGCACTTCTTTCTTCCTTATCTTGTGTGGTCCTCTTCCCAATAGGCAGCACTAATGTATCCTCCAGCTTTTCTGCCTTCTGCAAGGTGACCACTATCACTTTTTTCTTTCTCTTTTCCTCCTGGGTTAGTCCACTAGTTCCTTCTTATCCGTTAATTTTGATGCCATAATCATTTGACCTAGTTAGCATGTGCTTGGCAATGGATACATGTCTCCCCCCATCCTTGGTGGCTTATCACATTGCGGGCTAATGTGGCCCAACTCTCCACAATTATAACACGTGGGCGTCTTCCTCCAATCTACCATTGCTTTGTCCAACATCATTCCTGGGTCTTTCTTCACCTCCTGGATGATTTGGACGTCGATTATTTTCCACATTACCTAGCATGTTTAGGTTGAGATTCTTCATTAAATCTACCACTTGGCTCATGTCTTTCCTTAGCCCATCATCTTGCACTGTTGTAGTGACCACTGCAGGCATAACCTGAGGAGTAACCCAAACCACTGGTTCATGATGAGCCCCTTGCATGCAAACTTGCAAAGAATCCATAGGTTGAAACTGAAACCTCCTGGTGAAGACTCTACTCCTAGTTGACTCATTCTTTTCAGCTTCCACTCTTTGTTCCTTGCTACCTCTAGTGCATCTTCATATGTCCTAGGCTTCTTTAGCTCCACTCGCCAACGTATATTTTGCCAAAGACCATCCAAGAACTGTCCTTCTTCATCATGTGAGGTCGGGGTACCTATGGTGCTAAGGCCTTGCACATTCGCTCCCATGACCTTGAAAACTTACGTATGTATGCATCTACTGGCTCACCTTCGGTTTGCACCAAACCTTGTGCTTCTTTCCACACTTTGTCAGGATCTTTTGTCTTCACTAACTCCACTTCCAATCCATGCCTTAGATTGTCCCAACTTAATCTCACAGGTGGATCCGTCGCACCCAACTCCTTTTCAAACGCTTTGGACCAAACTCGTGTATCACTCTTCAAACAAATTTGGAGAAGACATAACATCTGTGTAGGATCATGAATCTGATTGCTAATGCAGGCAACCTCCATCTTTTCCAAAAAGTCTTCCACATCTTCATTACTTCTTCCATGAAATTCTCGATAAGATAAAGCCATGGCTACCGTGTTCCAATGCTTTGAGAACCCCTTCTAACACACGTGCAAAGAACCCAAAACTTTTTATTGACTCAATCCCAGAAACTTCAATGGAGCTCATCTTTAGATAAGGAAAACACATACACATCAAATGAGTTTTCATGATTAATCATTGGAATTACAACAACCAAAGTATCTCTTAATCTTCTTGGCCCAAACATAAAGACTATGCTGGAAAAAAATCTTCTTAGGCACATGAACATTTATCTGGATTCTTTGTGTTAAATAAAAAGGAGTGAATTGAGGTCCGTTTTGATCATCCATTAAAGCCAACCATGTAGCTCCTAAGAAGGGACACCTAACTTATCCTCTGATTTTGCCAAAATTTCCGCAGCACATCATAAATGGCTCAAAGGACAAAAAAAACAGCCATCACAACTTGGAAAAAATTTGGCAGAGTTTCCCAGAAGTAGAGCATAAGAACCCAAAATATAGACTATATATGTATGCATAACCTGCCAACAATAGAACCCGAGCATCAAGTAGGAATCACTAGTACATAGCCTATGGCGAGGTCACAAAAAAAGCTGCTCCAGCCACCTATATCACTGAAAGGATCTCACATTTGAGAATCCCCTAGCTCAATAAAACCTCACACTATCGACCCTTTCATGAAAGCTTGTGCAAATCTCGTATAGTGAAGTCTCAAAAATGACTATCTTCCGGACCAAGTCTCAGAAATGGCTGGGACTGCCAAATAAAACCAAGTATGGCTCCATAAATCCACAAGTAACATACAATACCAGACAATGCGCTCAAACAGGCACCAAATGATACTATATACCCACGGCAACTGCAAGTGACTTCCACTTGCCAGTGTATCACTCTAATCCAGCTACTTGTACCTGTGTGAATCAGTTGTACCTGCACTTGCACCCTGTAACCTGTAACCTATAACCTGTAACTTGTAGTCTGCAATCTACAACTCCGAAGCTGAAGGTACTCGAAGAAGATTCTCCGTGGGGGTGCCAAAAGAATGTGAGCGAGATGGAAACACACACAACACCTCTATAATCACCCAACACACACTCTTGGGATGATACACACACACACACACACACACACACACACACTATGGGGCACCACTCGGCTTACACAACCCACTTAGCGGAGACAGGGAACACACCGATGGAGTGAGAGAAGAGAGACTACTCATTTGCCCACTCAGACCATAGAGGCAAACACACTTCCCCCCCCCCCCCCAAAACTTAGCTCAAAAGAGGAAGATTTCTGATGATAATATACAATTGTGCTTGGTCCAACACCAATGGGGCAAATAGCTCACACAATATGGATGAAATATCCAGATACAATCACAAATTGGAGCAGAGATTTTGCTCATAGGAGAAATTTACACAGAAAAAAAATCATGAAAAAGTAATAAATTGGCAAAATGGATAGTTCCATTGCATTCGGAGCTGCCAAAAACCCTAGGTTACAATATCGAAGTGCTCAAATCCGACCTTGGATGAGAAGTTTATGGCCAAAACAGGCTCCAAAAAAAGCGAAAACTCAGTTGCAGCTGTTCCTCCTCTTATCTCCATGTTTTTTTCTGGTCTTTTTCGCCGGTTTTTTCAATGTCTACAATTCACTTTATTCATTGGGCACCTTTGGCCTTTTAGTTGACCTCAAACGGATCCCGAAAAACAAAAAAAAAATGACCCATGCAGGCATTTTTGTCACCCTTCTACATCCATCCGCACACCTGGCACTCAACTTTTTCTAATAATTGCATCCCGAAATCACGTGAAGTGTCTCCACAATACAAATCTCATGATGACCTTTTTGCATAATTCATCACAAGAAAACACTAGTTGTGTCTGTACTTATCCACATGCAAGTCTTGACCCCATTTGACCTTCTGACGCCACTAGATTTCATCTGACGCACTTGCTTACCTCATGTCGTCGGCCTGCAGATAGCTACCTCGAGAACTTTTAGGTGCTACCAACTCCTCATTATTATAGAAAAAACACACTAGTACTCGTGATAATGAAAATCGATGTACTATGTACACGCTGTCCTACCTGTACACATGTGGGCCCCACGTAACCACCTGGCTCATAAAAATGGGCAATCCATTTTTGCATGTACATGCTTACATTGTACCAACAAAATCTCCCTCAACTAAATCTTCAA
>NC_140955.1:109785212-109842320 GCF_014529385.1 Adiantum capillus-veneris | reverse complement strand
GTCGAGCCAGAGAGGAAAACAGCATCAGCCGAAGAACTCATACACAACAGCTGGGCCGAGGGATAGTCCCCCAAAACAATGCCTGACTTTCACAACTGTCAATCACATGAGGCCGAGAGACCACTATGTACAAAGCCAACTCCCTACACTGTGGCTCTTGTCAACTAGCCACTAAAACAAAGGGACATGCCTCGACTGGCTGGAGTCCCATAGCCCTTCCAAAGGCTGCCAAAACTCGACTGTGAGTGGCTCACTCTGCAAGTGACGTCTGCAGTGGTAGCCCTCTCTCTGTGTTTGCAAGTATATGACGCCAAGCCGAAAAATGTACAAAAAAGGACTCCTTGTGGTGGCACATAGGGTCCCCCCTTACCACTCACCAGGAACCATTGTACTCGTTCCAGTGAAAACACTCCCAAGCCCATAGCCTCCAGTTCCACGCTAAGACTGTTGGTCAGGGTCATGACGAAGTCCTCCCCACCAATGCCCACTACTCATCCTCTGAAAACAACTCTCTGCGACCCGGGCCCTACTGCAACTCGCTCTTCTCCCCCACCTTGACGCTCGAAGCTAATGATTGGGCATTTTTTGCAATAGTATGCAAACTTGGAACATAGTCCCAATTGTGACTCAAACCAATTACAAGGGACACACAAGAAATTGTATTCTAGCAAAGGTCCCTCGACTTTCCTGAATTCCAAGAAACTAAGAAGCATGTTTACGTGCTGTCCATAGCCGCTTTGATGACATGACACTCAAATATTAGATGACAGATGAAATGTGATCGTACCTGCTGACTCTCTGCATGGAAGCACATAGAGGAAAGTTAGCCTACATTTAAGAACGAGCCTTGATGTATCCACTTTGGTCTGGCAATGGACGGAGTGAACCTTTTTGGATTAGGGATTTCGTCATGGATCACGTGCCCTATTTGTCTAGTTAATTATAATCTTCCACCATGGCTTCCTATCAAGAAGGGCCATCTATTATTGTCATTGATTGTCCTAGGAAAGTACAAAGCAAAGAACATGGACGTCTATATGGAACCACTTATAGAAGAGCTCCAAATCTTGTGGACATGAATTGATGTGGTTCATATGTCCCAACCAATTGGACGATGGAATGTACATGTGCAAGGAATTCTCATGTGGACCATGCACAATTGGCCAGGCTTTGGTGAGTGCCTAGGTAAGTGCCTTTAAAACCCTCACACAATCAGTACTCAACATATTTTGGATCAACTCTTTCTTCAGTGGCAGTTCCTGTTTAGGGTGCATCAACTCTTCAAGTTTCTCTAAACGGATTGAAGCATTTATATTCCCTGATATTTGCAACACTTTAGTAATTTCTTTATGTTCCTCATCCAACAAAAAGAATGACACTTCACCCCCATCATTGGAACTCGAAGTAGTGCTACTTTTTGAGTCTTTATAACTATCATCACTAGTAGTTTTGGACTCATCATTCTCACTCACATCTTCAAGTGACATAGGTTGTTTGGTAGTCATATAAAACACTTTCTTTTCACCCTTCTTGCCATGCACACCTATTGTGCCCTTGCCGCCCCAATCTTGCACGACACCAATAGCTCTCAACCAAGGTCGTCCCAAAATGAGAGAAAAGGCTCCCAGACCAGCTGGCATAACATGAAAGTTCACCATAACCTTCACGTTAACGACTTCAGCTTCCAAATTCTTGACCATTCCCAAACATTTCACTTTGGCATGGTTTTCTAGTCCAGTTCGAAACCCAGAGCTTCTGCATGTAATGAGACCCAGTCTCTCGACACATGACTGTGTGATCACACAAACTTGAGCACCTCCATCAATGAAGTCTTCTCCCATGCCCATACTTTTGCCAAGCGTTCACCACAGGATAGATGTCGGGTAACTCTCCCACAGCCAACACTCTGACTTTTACATGCTTCATCTCTTTCTTTGGTTTCACTAATGACTTCCATTGCCTTTTAAGTTTGGGCACCATATTCATCAACTGTCCAAAATTACAATCTACTTTCCTCCCAATCAGGTCTTCCTTTAAACTGTAAGCTGTTTGGCCTTCTCCCAACAATAAATCCACCACTTCAAATCATCTACGAGGCTTTCTCTTTCTCTTGGCTTTTTCATCTTCACCCTGTTTCTCCTTCCCTTTCTTTCTACTAGGCCCTAGTGCTGCATAGACTTCCCTCTCTCTTTTGCCTACTGGCAACACATCTGCTTCTTTCTTTTCGACTTGCACATGACCACTAGAGGTTGAGGATTGATTCTTTTGTCCAGTACTTTGGTCTCCGCATACATCTAATGCATACTCCTTAGCTCTATTTGGAATCTCCTAAGGAAGTGGAAACATATCCCCTCCCATCCTTGTTGGCTTTGGACAATGAGTGATGATGTGACCAAATTCACCACAATTATAACAAGTAGGAATGAACCTCCTTTGCAGCTCAAAACCACCTTGTCCACGACCCGCATTAGCATTAGGATGAGCTCATATGCCTGAGCCATCCCTCTACCACTCCCACAACCACGACCACCTCCACCTCCACCACCAGAACACTAAGTTGTAATTCCTGCATCATGGTCATCATGTATTGCATATTTCGTTGCAGCTGCTCGATATTGGTAGCCCTTTGAACAGGTTGGCCTCCATTCTTCCTAATTCTCCTCCTTTTGGCTACCATTTTTTTCTCAAGGATCCCTTTCTCGTATTCATTAAGCCTTTGATCTTTCCATTCTTTCTCTTTGGCAATGGCAATTGCCTCCTCAAAGGGCAGGCCTTTTCAATAAACTTTGAACTTAAATTTACTTTTTTTGGTTTGAAAATTTTTCTTAACATGGATGGAGGGATCTTGTTTCCCAAAGCACGGGTCCATTTATCCCAAAACGTTGACTTGCATGACAAAATCATCAACACTTTGACTAGGCCTCTGAGTGTACCCCAGAATTTCATGCCAAACTATCAAGTACTATGATGAATTGGTATTGTGCCAGGAAAGCTTGATCCACACAATTGTTGTAAAACCAAAACCACCCCTTGGATAGGCCTGCATCTAACTCCTCAAAATTGTGTAACCAAACTTTTGCCTCATCCTGTAAACTATATTGTAGTAGCCGCAACAATATAGCTTAGTCTAGTATATTGGTAGTAAGCAATTGACTTCCAACTTTTCAATAAACATCTGTGCATTTCACTAGGCAATCCATGAAACTGTGGGAACTCGTCTTCCATGTTTGATTGCCACAAAAACACTTATATGTGACGTCGAAAACTCAAGGGATGTCGATGGATCACTCCAGTACCTAATCCACCTCACACAGGGTAACCCGGTCCCCAGTGCTGGCTTCACAAAACCTCATGACCCTCCAAAGTCTGCAATCCAATTATACGACCGTGTCAAGTGCTGTCCACAATTTTCACATACATAGGCAGGTTTCCATAAGGATCCACATCCCTTTTACGTTCATTGCCTATAGAATAGAAATATTTCACAGGAATTGGAGCACAGAAGCCTCCTCAGTGGGGGACACCAAAAAAATGTTAGCGTGCAAACAAAAAGGAAAACAAGAACCTCTATAGCCTTGCACACACCACACCATCGGAAGAAAACACAATAAAGTTGCGAAACTTCTGTCGAACACCTGTAAAGTCGGGCGGAAAACAGTCCTAACCAAAACGATGATTGAAATTTCTAAAAACCGAGACCATAAAGTTGAATCTCGTGTCATGTAGATCTTGGTAGATTATCCATATGCTTGATTCCGAGAATAGACGAGAGTGTTACAAGCTTTTGAAGTTGGGGTATCTCTCAAAAGCTCCAAAAAAGCTAGTCTCTGTTAGGGAAAAATGGTGTGCGGGGAATTGCAGCTATTAAAAAAGGGAATTTTTTGGCTCTTATCCCAATTTTTTTTCTCTCTCCTCTTAGCTGACATGGTTCTCTCCTTGGGCACCTTTTAATTGGTCCAATTTTGGCCTTTTTTGGATGAAAAATGAGCTGTCGATGACCATTTGACGAAGAAATGGGGTGTTTGGGCAAGTGTCCGACGACCAAAAAAAAGTGGCAAGGCACCTATCCAGGCAGTGGAAACTCACAAAATGCACCATCTCCTTCCCCTTGAGCCCACGAGCCCCCATACCCAAGCCTTGAGAGAGCTCGTTTCGCACCCAAAGTGCCCTATGGACCCTCCACTTTCCCCTTTCCTCTTCCCATGTGGGATTACTTCCATGCTACATGGAAACTCTCCCCAAGCTTGCCAGCTTCCCCAAAAATTCCGAGCTTCTCACAAAGCATGAGAGGACTTCTCGGAAAATTTTCCCCGAGGCATACCTTACTGCTCCGGTCACCGAATGACGCACCGTAAGACATGGCTCAAAGCCCATCCCCTGGGCTATCTCCAAAAATATAAAACTTCAGCATTTCTAATCTTAGACCCCCAAGTTGGCCTAGTTTCCCTTCTTGCATACACCTACAATCACCTTCTAAGTTGAGACCGCCCGCTTTGGATGCTCATAGCTCATGATGTACAGGTCCGATGCACAAGCTATAAAGCATGGCTGAAAATACTTATTAAAAACCATATTTTGGAGTCTCAAACAAGTTACAACCCAAAACATCAGCATTCAGGCTTGGAGAAATTACACCATTTTACATGAATTTTTACAAGGTCACATCCAAAACTTGCAGGGCTATTTGCACATATTTACATGAGGCTAGTGGGCAAGCTTTTTGGCATGACTTAGTGACTTCATGCTTATACAAAAAATTCCTGATAGCACTAATGGTTTATCAAGTGAAAATGGTATGAATTAAGAAGAGTTAGACTTATCTTTCTAAAAGGATTCCAAGATGTGTTCATCGATGATATCCCTATGGACTTACCTCCAAAATGAAGGAATAATGACCATCAAATTGAGCTCCTATCAGGAAGCTCACCGCCTAACAAGCCTCGTTATCAAGTTTCCCGAGCTCAACAAGGGGAGATTATGAGGCAAGTACAAGAATTGGTAGACAAAGGGATGGTGAGGCCTAGCTCCTCTCCCTTTTGTTCTCTAGTACTTTTAGTGCAAAAGAAAGATGGTACATACCGCATATGTGTGGACTATAAACCATATCACTATCAAAAATAGATTTTCCATACCTCAGGTAGAAGATTTGTTTGATAAGCTACAAGGCTCTACCTACTTCAGCGGGATTGACCTTAAAAGTGTCTATCATCAAATAAGGATAGTGGAGGAAGATCTCCTAAAGTGCGTGTTTCGTACAACGTTTGGTCTTTATGAATATCTAGTCATTCCTTTTGGGTTGACCAATGCACCTGACACATTCAATCGTTTGATAGAGAAAATATTTAGACCCTACCGCAAGTTCACTGGAGTGTTCTTTGATGATATCATCATCTACTCCAAGTCCTTGGAGGAACACAAGAAACATCTCCAAGGGATTTTTCAAGCATTGAGGGAGAACAAGCTTTTTCTCAACCAAAAGAAAAGTGAATTTTGCCTTCAAGAGATTCAATACTTAGGTCATAATATTTCTCAAGATGGTATCCGTATGGATCCATTGAAGTTAGAGTTGATAAAAGCATGGCCTAATCCAAGGAATCTACATGAACTAGGACGCTTTATTTGTATGCGTGCATACTATAGACGCTTCATAGGAAAATTTTCTCAAATAGTAGGACCATTACATGACTTAACAAAGAAGAACATTAAGTATTCATGGACTACTAAGGAGAAAAAATCTTAAGCTCAAAGAGAAGCTTACCTCTTAACCAGTCCTCATTCTTCTGAATCTCTCAAAGCCATTTGAGGTCCAATGTGATGCTTGTGGTTATTGCCTTGGAGCACTCTTGCTTCAAGAAGGGCATGCCATAGCATACGAGAGCCGAAGGCTCAATGTGGATGAACAGGTCTTGGGCATTTATGAGAAAGAGATTTTAGCTATTCTATATGCCCTAGACACATGGAAGCACTATTTATTGGGGACTCGATTCATTTTATGAATAGACCATCAAAGTCTCAAGTACTTCATGATGCAAACAAAGCTTTTCGACAAACAAATAAGGTGGGCAATTTTTTTTTCACCATTTAATTTTCACATTGCTCACATTGTTGGCAAGCACAATCAAGTTGCTGATGCATTTTCACAATGACATAAGTTAATGCTATGTCTATAGCAACTCACAGTGATCTATCTTCTATGATAGAGGAGTATGCTATTGATCCAGATTTTAAAGACATAATGTCAACCCATGCTTTGGGGAAAAAAGAGGAACCATTCACCTTGCAGGATGGTTATCTTCTCCATGGCAATAGGATATGTGTTACCCACTCCCTTCGTGAGAAAGTCATGTATGAATCCCATGCTCCTCCCTATGCAGGGCATAGAGGCATTCAACCTACTCTTAGAGGAGTAGAGACATACTTTTACTGGCCTACCATGAAAGTGGACATACAAGATTATGTTTCAAAATGTGTGGAATAGAGGCATTCAACCTACTCTTTGAGGAGTAGAGACGTACTTTTATTGGCCTACCACGAAAGTGGATATACAAGAGTATGTTTCAAAATGTGTGGTATGCCAAAAGACCAAGTATGACAGAGAATTACTCCAGCCATTGCGAATCCTTAATTCACCACAAGAGAGTATATCCATGGATTTTTTATTTGGATTACCCAAGTCTACCCATGGGAATATGGGAATATGGACAATAGTCGACAGCTTTAGCAAGCAAGCACACTTTATCCCTGTGAAGAAGACTATTAAGGCACACTAAATGGCAACTCTCTTCATATCCCGGATTTTCAAACACCATGCATTGCCAACATCCATCATTTCAGATAGAGATCCTAGAACGACCAATAATTTCTGGAAAGGTCTCTTCAAAAATCTAGGTACAAGATTGAATTTCTCTTTGGCCTATCACCCACAAATAGATGGCCAAAGTGAGATAGCCAATCTTACAATTCTTGATCTACTAAAGACCTATGTTACAGAAGTAGATCAATGCTCACAAAGGGAAAAGTACTTACCTCTTGTAGAGTATGCGTATAAGAATACTATCCATAATTCTACGGGAAAAGCACCTTTTAAAATCATAGAAGGAAGACCTAAAAGTCCATTTCTACTTAAAGTACATGGGAAGATCTTCGTTGCCGATGAGTATAGCCGTGACCTGCAAGCATCTTTTCAAAATATTAAGGAGGCTATATCCATCTCTCAACTAAGGCAAAAGGACGCTACTCACAATCACAGAAGGGCCTTAACGTTCAAAGAAAATGATTGGGTCTTACTTAAGTTTCCTAAGGGTCGATTGAGGAAAACAACGGGCAAAAATCCTATGGGCCATCAAAAGTATTATGCGAAAATAGCAAAAAAATACTATGGTCCTTTTCAAACGTTGAAGCCAATCAATGAGGTGGCCTATCAACTCAAGTTGCCTAGCCACTGGCTCATACACAATGCTTTTCATGTGAGCCGCTACCTAGTATCTAATTAGAAGCCTAGTGAGAATTAAGATTCATCAATCAGTCCTTAAGAGCTTCGTGTATTTGCATAATCTAATCCCCTAAGCTAAACCAACTAAACCCTATGGTCTTGCTTAGATTGACCACTAAACCAAACTTTTTGCACTTGCATTATTAGGAACATTATCTCTCTTAGTCATCCCCCCTTGCATATTGAGAATATTGAATCCCACTAAAGGAAGGAAGAGAAATAAAATATCAAGAAAATTTTAGCTTGGTTGAAGCTTACATTGGAGGCAATTCAAAATGTAAATCTGTACTTAAACCCTTTGTAGAAAGTTACTTGAGTCTAGTTTTTATGGCATTGAGACCATTATTAACCTCCTATTTTGAGGGGCATGTGTGTAGTACCTCACTCTCTCTCTTATTTTGAGGTGGAAAAAGAACTCTAGTTGGTAAAATTGTCCAAAATGTTTGGTAATGTTTGGATAATTGGCACAAGTGTGGCTAGCCCAATTGGGATAGTGGGTGATCAACTACTTTGAGGTCCATCATTTATAGATGCATTGTCCATTGCCTCAAGCAATGCTCTCACCACACATTGTACCAATGGAAGGAGATCATGGAGCGGCTACCCACTAGCCATCAAATGTGCCAAACTGTGTTGCAAAAGACTTCAGATTTGTCTCAACAGAGGCATCCTTGATATGGCCATTTCCATGGAATGAGCTAGTCACTTTGAAAATCTATTCAAGGCCCCAAGATTTATATTTAGATGTCAAATCGGATAGGCTTGTCAAAATAGGACTTCAGAAAACACAAAAATTAGATCAAGATTGAATTGAAAGCTTAAAGACAGAAGTTGGACACAAGAACTACAAGTAGTATACTTGGATACTGAATAAGAGTACAACTAGCACCAGGAGCTGATAGAACAAAATAGATGCTACGAAGAGAAAAATATCATTACAAAGACTCACTGAGGTCTACAGAGACACAACACCTCAAAATGAAGGAAAGACTCCTACTTATAGGTACTTTGATTGGACTCTAACTAATTGTGCACTATAACTGTTATTGTGATAATTATAGATGGTAACTACTAGATACAACTACGTAACCTGACTTACGATGAAGCACCTAACTATGGCATGACTTGTGATAATTATAGATGGTAACTACTAGATACAACTACGTAACCTGACTTACGATGAAGCACCTAACTATGGCATGATCTTACTATCTACATTCCTCCTTCCCTTTCTTTAAAGTTCGGCATATTCGAAATTTCAGATATCCATCTGATGTTACTTGGATCCACAAAGATAGTTTATGATACTTATAGGTAGAATCCTCATCAATCCAAAATGAGTTGAGCACTCTTAATCCACCCGATTTCTTTTGTGATTGATCTTTGACTTCAAAGTCACTTCCACTTGTGCTTATATGGAGCCTTCTGCTTAATATTTTTGGGTGGGGCCTAAAGTGTTCGAAGTTGACTCGTTCTTTGATTAGGAAGATGAAATTTATTCAATAATTTTCCAAGTTGAACAAAGAATTTGTGGTTATATATAAGTTTAACCTATTTTAAAATTGTATTTTTTGTTGTTTTTAGACTTATGAATCAAATATAATTCCCTGTGAGTCCTTCATAGATTTGGAATGGCTATCCTCAAGACGCTTTGTGTAGTCTCGATCTTGTGTACAAAACCTACACTCAAATCACCAAAATCTGGCCGCATGATCCACTTTAGTGGCCCGGATACAAGAGTAGTGCTACTTAAAAACTTATAAGCATTTTTTCTAAAGCGATTTGAGTAAAAACCGTAGAACACTGCCTAATAATACTTTGTGTTTAAAACTTATCTTAGATTGTTAGAGTTTCATTTCTACATTGAAATATAAATTTATGCCAGTAATTTGCTAGCTTGCAATGACTTGATTGCACTGTGAGCAAGAGAAGTAAAAAAGAAAACCTAGGTGTATTATGGGCGAGACTTTAAAATCTTGGTGTTACCTTCACAAGGAAAAAAATAATAATGTTGCTAGGAAGAGAAAGCAATAGAGTGTGCTAGGATTAGTTTGGAGAATTGAACACTACAATGTGTCTGAATCATGGTAAAGTCATGCAATATGGATGAAAATGGATTTCTTATGTATCCTAGAAGTTTCAGTATAGAGTATTGAATTCTTACATAGTGTGGGCATTTTTATTCAATATGAAGCTACTTTCCTTAGAGGGAATGCACATATAGATGCTAAATTGTATGTCCATACATGTTTAGCAGGTTGGATATCCACCATGTTGGATTCACATAGGCTAGATGAAAACATGTAACATTTTGTTTAGCTCTACACATCTAGAAATCTGCTACAATCATACAACCCTCTCTATCAAGAATTGGAATATTCCTATTGAGGAGCCACATATGTGTAGTAGAGATCCACTCAACCACCCCCTAACTTAGAGGCACTGAAAAGGTGTTACTTCTTGCTTTTCAGGCTAGAAAATTGTTCCATATGGATGCATTTGCAACTTGGAAGGGCTGTTAGCGGTAATTTTAAAAGGTGTATGTGAAGCCCATCTTAGAGGGGTTTTCCCTACAATGGCACACAAGAAAAACCTTATATTCCTTGCAAAGGAGAGTTGGAGAACCTTGAGATGTAGACCATTAGCCTTTACAATAGGTCTATTTCCAATATAAATGTGGATATGGATCATTTCGCTCATTGAATTTTGAGTGCATTGCTTTTCTCTTGTAGCTAGAGAGTACAAGAAAGTCAATGTGCATTGTAGGAGGTAGTTGTAGCATACGCCAACTCCAAAAAATCATCAATCCAGAGAGATCATCACCCAGCGAGGGCATGGAAACATCTTACAATGAAGTCTGAGAGCATCATTGGACACATTGAGTAAGAGGATTCAAGAGAATGCTTCTCCAATGCAATAGCAAATATCCATGAATTTACTAACTCTAATCACACCCTAATGATTTGCTACCATACACAAGGACTGTCGGGGCAATTTTTCCCTCTTTAGGAGGCTCTTTCCCATGTGCATTGTAAATAGCCCATCAGTCTAGGGCTATCTATCTTTCCATTGCACACTAAGTAATACACTCTTAGTTATGTGGCTTGAGCTTCCTTCATCTTCTCCAAACTGTGTGCGTTTCTCTGCAATCCTAATTTCAACAATTGGTATCAGAGCAGGTTGCATCCTCTCGGGCTTAGTCGCGAGCAGCTCCAGCACATGCGTGCTCACTTTCTCCGATTCATGTGAGCTTTGGTGAGCGTACGCAGGTCGAATTTTTTTTTGGGACTTAGCCCGCAGATATTCTCAGATTTTTGATTCGGGCTCATTTCGACCTTCGTTTCCACTACAGCCAGGTCCAAGCAATTTCGTCATTTTATGCAAAATTTTTGTCAACACCAATCACTGCATAATAGATCGCATACAGTCTTCTACGGGTTGTGCTATATAAAACGTGTTGGTCTTACTTAGTTTCTCCTCATTTTGGGCCTTTTTCACATCAGGTGCATGCATTTTCATGGCTGACAACAACACAGATGTGTTCAAGATATTTGATGCTAAGGACAGATTGGATGGGGACAATTACCCTATGTCTACTTACATGATGCAACATGTTCTTGTGTCAAAGGGAGTCTGGAATATTATGTAGGCATTGATGTAGGTCTTGAATCTGAGGATGTACGCAATGTTGAGGATGTTGTAGGTCTTGCTGCAAGGATTGCTGCTATTAGAGTTGATTTGTATTTGTGAGAACAAGTTCGTTGGGATGTAAAGGATTCGTAGACTCATGCGTTGATTGTGTTATCTGTGAAGCACACCATTACTCCTCACATTCGTTCAACAAAATCTACAAAACAGGCTTGGGATATTCTAGCAGGCTTTTATGGAAGCCGCAATGAGGCTAAAATTGCTTTGCTGCGTAAAGAGCTGGAATCAAAGATTATGCATGAGGAAGATGATATGGACACTTTCCTTGCTGGTGTCAAGGATATCGATGAGCAACTTATTTTTGCACGTGAAGTCATTTTAAAATGTATGCTTGTGTAGACTGTTCTTGATGCCTTACTAGATTCTTACAAGACTTTTGCCAATACTTGGAGACTTATGAACAAAGGAAATCTTGAAGTCGTCAAGTTTGATGCATTATGCACATTGCTTTTGCAAGAGTCACTTTCCAAAAAAAATAGAACTACGCAGCATGCAGTTGAACATGATTTTATTGCTTCTCAAAGAAAGGGTGGTAACAGTAATGCAGCCACTTCTAATGGTTCTGCTGCGAGTGACGAAACTTCTGTTCCTAATGCTTCGGCTGGTAGCAAATCGTCTGGAATTTCTGGTGATAAGGGTTTTTTTTTTTTGGCCATTGTTGTAAAGCTAATGACCACTTGATCAAGCAGTGTCCTAAGTTGAAGGCCAAAGAGGCTAAGAAGAAAGAGGGGAGTTCCACTACAAATGTTGGTTCCACTATAAATGCACCCATTGTTGAGTCTTCTATGAAAGGAGACTGTGATGCTGATGTTGATGCAGAATGGGCTTTTAGTGTAAAATGCACTTACAATTTTGTTGTCTGTAATGCATGCATGTCAGTTGCTACAGATTCACATGTGTGGTATTTTGAGAGTGGTGCTACAAAGCACTGTACCTCACATCGTGAATTGCTTACTCTCTTGAGTCTCTCCCTCATGAGAATTTAGTCACTTGTGCCAACAATGCCTCTAATCTGGTTTAGGGAGTTGCAAATATTGTGCTCACTGCTGCAAACGGCAGTTCTTTCACACTTGTTGATGCACTTTATGTACTTGGGATCAAGAAGAATCTTCTACCTATATCTGGACAGTTCATGATCTTAGTTTGGTGATGAAATTGCTGCACAACTGGCCTTTTGTGGTGTGGGATGTATAAGCTCACTTTGTATTACAAGTGTGGACAAAATTTTTCAAATACAGTTTGAAAATTCAAGGGCTATTACAGTTGCAAAACTGTGGCATGCACGTTTTGGGTATCTGAATTTTTCCAGTTTGCTGCGTTTGTAGAAAACTGATATGGTTGCTACTTTGCCACCTCTTGAAGCACGTGTCAAACATGTTTGTGAAGGCTTTATTCTGGGTAAGATGTAGCGTTAGAAGTTTACAAAGGATTTTTAAGTTAGGTCCACATGCAAGTTGTAGCTTGTGCATAGTGATATTTTTTGGCCCATGCAAACTCCATCCTTGGGCAGTTACCTTTATGGCTATGGCTGAAAATGTATCAAAATGTACTATGGGCACTCCCCATTCTGATTGAGGGGGGGATTATATGTCTCATGAATTTAACGCATTTTTGGCTAGTCATGGGATAAAACACCTCATGTGCCATTTTGCTTGATTGAAGGTTGTAGAGCTTTTTTTAAGGCTTACTTATCTGTTTGATGCTCTATTTGGGATCCATTTTAGCTTTGTGGTTGTTTGTCGTATTTGGCATTGTTCTGCAGAGTAGGTTCTCTTCTAACTGTACTATAATCGTAGGAGGAATTGAAATTAGAATTCAAGTGGTGGTGCAATAACATTAGTTCTATTGATTTCCTTTGGGACCCATTTATTTGTGACTATTGGTTGTTTTGTTGGTACTACTCATTTGGGAACCCATACTTGTCCCTGCTTCGTTTATGTTTGAGCTCGCACGACTCAAGGATTCCAAGAGACAAATGATGTAGAAGATGCAAAAGGTAGCAATGCATTACTTAAAAATATCACCATTCCTGAATTTCACGGGGAAGAGCGTGATCACAACAAGGATACGGTCAATACATTCTTACACAAATGGAGTGATATTCATCGATTGAGACACACCCCAGATAGAAAGACGGCTGTGGAAGCAAGTCTATCTCTTACAGGCAAGTCCCATAAGTGGTGCATGGATGACTTTTCCAATAGATGCTCGTCCTCCGTCTTGGGCTACGTTTCAAGCTTCTTTCTCCAAAGTTTTTTTGGACTCCAATGAAGAAGATAAGAATTGGTTATCATGGGATCCATTCCGTATGTCTGGACTCTCTCTCACACACTACCTTTTGAAGTATTGGGAAATCATATAAAAACTAGAAGGTCTACATGAATTCCAAAAGATACGGGGTTTTAATAGGGGTCTTGACAAAGACTATCGTCTTCATGTCAAGACTCAACATCCAAAAACTTTGGAAGAAGCCATTAGTCATGTGCAAAGATATGATGATGACCAAGAGAAAAAAGGAAATATTCCCTACTCTAAGAATACTTTTGTTAAGAGCAATGTGGCTAAGATCCAATGGCGAGATAGATCTCCCACACGTTCCAAGAGGAATAAGATCCAATGACAATCTACCTCTCCACGCCCACAAGAGGCTAAGAAGCCTAAGCAATCAGGAGATACTCCACGTGGGTCTCTCAGCACTGCTAGTTTTGAGCATGCAAAGAAACACAATTTGTGTTTTAGATGTATTTCGGACCAGCATAACAAGAAATATTGTCCTCTTTTGCAAGGCAAATAAAAGGCCATGCACACAGTGCAACGCCCCACATTAGATTTATCTCCTAAATATTGTGATGTAGAGGTTCTTCATATGAAAGAAAAGAACAAGTGTTCTGTGCCTGCTTCAATGTGGCAACCCACCTTTGTCCCCCATGATTTGGTTTTCATGCATGGAACTATTAACGGACAACGTGTTCGTATTTTAGTAGATGATGGTGCAACTCATAACTTCTTGAACTATAAGCAAGTCAAGAAATTGAAGCTTACACATACTCCTTGCTCTCACAAGTATGTGGTAGAGCAAATGTCTAGGAATGATAAAGAAGTATGGGACACGATGGTTGAAGGGGTTGAGCTTATTGTTCAAGATCATATGATGACCCTTGACTTCCAAGTTATGAACATGGACCATGCTGATATAGTTTTAGGACGGGAGTGGCTGCATGGTTTAGGAAACACCTTGCACACTAGCTATGAACACTCCTTATCCTTTATGGCCAACGGTAAAACTGTGCTTTTGCTTGGTGAGAAAAATATACCATCTGCACCTCTTATATGTACAACCGAGCTTCCTATTTTGCAAAAACCAGATTTAATAGATGAAGTCTTTTTGTATTACTACTTGTCTCCAAGTCTTGTGAATTCTCAAGAGCAAAGTGCGGCGAGTTCTAGTGATGGTATGCAAAGTGCAATGAATTCTACTGATAAACAAAGTGGTAACAAATCCAACGAGCAAAGTTCTCTCAATCTCAATTCTATAGAGCAACGTGCAACTATTGTAAAACAAACATTATAGGAATTACAAGATTCTCCATCCCATCATAACTCTACTTTAATTTCTTCTTTTGCACGACAAAATCTGACTCACTTACTCACGGAGTATAGTGATGTATTCTCGAGTGATTTACCACCGGGTTTACCCCCTACACATGATGTGCACCATGGCATATATGTCTTGCTAGGCACTAAACCGGTGAGTAAACCACCTTATTGTATGAGTGCGAAAGAAGCGAAGGAGGTTGAGAGTCAGCTGGATGACTACCTCTCCCGTGGTATCATGAGACCTACCACTTTGCCTTGGGCATCACTAATTCTATTGGTAAAAAACAAAGATGGTACTATGCGAATGTGCGTAGATTATTGCGGATTAAATGCCATAACCATCAAGAAAAAGTATCCTCTTCCAAGAGTAGATGAGTTGTTTGATCAACTCCATAGGGCAAGATATTGTACAAAGATAGATCTTCCTTCAGGATACCACCAAGTGTGTACCCTTTTACAAGATATCTCCAAAATTGCCTTTAGAACATGGTTCAAGCATTCTGAATTTTTGGTTATTCCTTTTGGTCTAACCAATGCTCCAACTACATTTACGACACTCATGGATAGCGTCTTATGTCCCTATCTTGGAAAATTTGTTGTGGTTTTCCTTGATGACATTCTCATTTACAGTAAGACTGAAGATGAACACACAGAACGCTTACGATTAGCGTTCGAACAGCTATGAGCTCACGCACTCTATGCTAAGCAAAGCAAGTGTGATTTCTTCAAAACAGAGATACATTACCTCAGTCATGTGATCTCTTATTCTGGAATCAAGATGGACACTGACAAGGTCGTTGCCATTCTTCAATGGCCACAACCCAACACAGTTGAGGAGCTTTAAATATTTGTAGGCATGGCTGGATCCGTGACTATGCCAAAATCACTGTTTCTATGACAGATCAACTTAAAGAAAAAGGTAAGTACTTTTCTTGGGAAGAAGCCCAAAAAGGAAGTTTTGAATAGCTCAAGGAAGCTATAGCCACTGCTCCCATCCTAGCAATCGTCGAACCACTTAAGCCATTTGTGCTAGAGACTGATGCTAGTGATAAAGCCATTGGTGTGGTACTTCTCTAGGAGGTAAGACCTATAGCCTTTGAAAGTAAAACGTTAGATAGAGCTGAATAGGATTATTCTATTTACGAGAGAAATCTCTATGCCATAATTCACACTTTACGAAAGTGGAGACACTATTTATATGGTGCCGACTTTGAAGTAGTTTTTTACCATGATATTATCAAATGGTTTACTACTCAAACAAACTTGAAGGGCCATAAACCTAGATGGAAAAAAATCCCTCAAGATTATGATTGTAGGCTACAATATCACAAGGGGCGATATAATGTAGTAGCGGATGCACTAAGTCGGATGCCTCAAATTAATTCACTTGCTTTCACGGAACTAAAGAGTGGAATTTTGGAGTCATTGTGTGGCAAGTGTGCACAAGATCAATCATATGCTAAAGTGTGGAGTGCATTTTTAAAAAGGGATCCCTCACACTCACATGTCTCCGAGCAGCTAGATCCACATGTCTCTGCACGCGTAGATAGAAACTCCAACACACTGAGCTCCACCCCTACTCAGGAACAGCTTAAGCGATGGAAGAATTTTTCCATTGATGATGGCTACTTACTCCACAAAGGTAGAGTATGTGTGCCAAAGGACTCAGACACTAGACATCAAATCTTATTTGAGTGTCATGATAGTCCAAGTGGTGGTCATCCCGGTATTCGTAAGACGTATGCCTTAGTTCGACGGCAATTTTATTGGCCGGGCTCACATCATGATGTTCAAGATTACGTACTAAACTGCCAATAGTGCCAAGTTAATAAGGCAGAGTGCGTCAAGGTACGTGGCTCTTTATATCCTTTAGAGATTCCACAAGGTAAGTGGGAGAGTATCTCTATGGAGTTTTTAGTAGGACTACCTACTACAAATCGTGGCCATGATGCCATTTGGGTAATTGTAGACCGTCTCACAAAGATGGGTCAATTCATTCCCACTAAGACTACGGTTAAGACACAAAAACTAGCACGTCTATTTGTAGAGCATATATATAAACTCTACAATATTCTAGCTAGTATCATTAGTGACAGAGATCAAAATTTCGACATCACTTCTGGAGAGTTGTGTTCCAAAATCTGGAAACTAAACTTAATCTAAGTAGGGCTGATCATCCAGATATGGATGGTCAAACATAAAGAGTTAATCAAGTGCTAGAGGATATGCTAAAAAAGTATATTAGCAGGAAGCAAACCATTTGGGAAGAGTACTTACCTATATTGGAATTTGCTTATAATATATAATAGTTCAAAGCATGTGACTACAGGGTTTAGTCCATTTATGCTTTTGTATGGATTTCAACCTAGATCACCCGTTATGGTGGGGTTGGCTAAGGAGAAGATACAACAAGCAAAGTATTTTCTCCAAGGCCATTTTGACATGCTTCGAGTTGCTCGACAGAATGTTAAGCAAGCTCAAGATCGATATAAGAAGTACGCAGATGAGCATCGTCGTCTTGCTACTTTCGAAGAATGAGACAAGGTTTTTTTGAAACTTCCGAAGCATTCAGAAAGTCTGAAGACGGGAAAAGTTGCTAAAATTTCACCACACTATCGTGGACCGTTTACCATTCTCAAACGTATAGGTCAATTGGCCTATAAGTTAGCTCTCCCAAAGCACTCACGGGTTTATCCTGTTTTTCATGTAAGACATTACGAAAACAACTAGGATAAAATGATAATGCTATTCACATAGGTGTGTTAGTTTATCTTATCGAACCGCCAAGCATTCCTCATGAGCCTGAAACGATTTTGGATTCTCATGAAATTCGCACCATACATCATGTCAAACGACAGGTGTTGGTAAAATGGCTAGATAGACATGAGGAAGGTTCTACATGGGAGAATGTCTCCGCACTTAAGAAACGTTTTCCTACGTTTGTTTTCGAGGACGAAAACGATTCTCCAAGGGGGGGGGGGGGGGGGGGGGGGGGTAATGTAAGGACATCGGTCCTATGGGCTAGGCCATCGGCAGAGCCGGATAGTGTGTACCACATTACCACCGCCCTTTCAATAAGTGGTACACATGATTACCTCAAGCCAAAAAGAATGCGGCAAAGCTTGAATTTTGACCATACATCGTGCCATTTTTGTAAGTAACCTACTTTTTCTCTCAGCAACACCATTTTATTGAGGTGTATAAGGCACTATACATTGAGCATAGGAAGAATAGGAAGACTCACCAGCAAATGCCAATAAGAAAATTGCTTATACCCACATCTTGCACATCATAAATTTTTCCATGCATTCATTGTGTATGCATAATAGGGCTACATTACAAGGCCTACATAGGCACACTTTTTGATTGCCCAACCACAACAC
Source organism: Adiantum capillus-veneris (assembly GCF_014529385.1). Classification (NCBI taxonomy): domain Eukaryota; kingdom Viridiplantae; phylum Streptophyta; class Polypodiopsida; order Polypodiales; family Pteridaceae; genus Adiantum; species Adiantum capillus-veneris. The sequence continues at coordinate 109,824,140 of NC_140955.1, read as the reverse complement.
ATACCCTTGGTGATACTCTGTCGCCAAGGAGGACTCCAAATAGGGGGGGGAGAGGCATTCTAAATGCGGACCTAGTATATGAATATTAGAGGAAAATGTGTATTTTTGCATTTGATTGTGACACTTTTTTGACAAAATTAGAGTATATGCCCTCATAATAGCGTTACAAAAGAAGTACGGAGATAAAAAACATATATGAGTCCCCAGGGACATGTGTATAGTGTACATAATTTTTAGAATTCTATCGAATGATTTTGCTTTTTGTTGAGTCAATTTCTGCTTTATTTTGTTTTTTAGATTTTCTTGAGAAAAACAAGAAAAATCCATAATCCAGGTGATGAACAAACTACATAAGGTACAAGAAAATGACAAAACTTCACGAGGTATGCCTCAAATGCCATATGCATAATGGGTAATGTCAAAGGTAAGAAAAGAATGTTCATTAGCCTTCGACAACAATATGCGGTCAAAATTGATTGAGAATGGTCATCAAACTTAGAGGTGGCCTATAAGAACAAAAAAAGTTGGTGATGTAACTAAACAAAAGCAGCAATTAAGTGTAAAGTTTCCTATTAGACATTTCATGCAACTACAAGGCCGTATAGAGAAAGTAGATCTCTATACTGTAAATCTTCTACCTTGTATATGACATAATGAAGCCTAACAAACAAAAGGGACTAACAGTACTGGCAAGAACAAATGGGGAAAAAATGATAGCTCAGTCATCTTTTGTGATAGATGTCTACAGGAGCAACCAGAGATCAAGCCCAATTTTGATCATCATCATTGGTTCTACGTGTGTTTGGTAGTAAGAAGAAGGTACCAAAAATGCCCATCAGTTGTTTTCGAGTGTGAAATCCAAAGGTTAGCTTGTAAAGCCAAATGCAAGTCCAAATCAATCTAAACTTTGTCGGGAGGCTATGAATTGAGAATACAAGCTAAGGGTTCAAACAAAAAAGTATAACCCCTAGCTACGAGATGCAATGTTTCCAAATTTGAAGCCATGATAGACATCTGCATACCATGTACATCATGTATATGAGCTTTGGGGGCAAATGGGCCATGATAGCTCATAGATGGGAATCTATCAGGAACGATGTCAGACAAATCCCTTTTGATGCAAGCTACTAACTTGGGGAATTAACTTGGGTTTGTCGAGCTTTAATTAAGTCATGTAGTAGAAGAAGTATAATGATTTACAAAGCAACTTTGATCACCTTGATATATGAACAAAGGAGTCAACAAAGAAGTCTTTGATAAACCGAATCGAATGTTGGGCATAGGTTTTGAACCTCACATCATAAAAATTATCTCCCAAATTTGGATTGACAGTAAGACCTTGCATTGGAGTGCAACTTGGTCTAAGGAACTTGAAGGTTTTGCCAAGAAAAAATTACATAATTGTTACAAACCTGTCATTGGTTCACAAGATTTAAAAGCCAATCATTCAATTCTATAGATTGTAGAAGTTGTTTCTGTAAATGAGAAAGACACAAAACTGGCAGATACTCATCATCAATTATGATTTTCCTGAATCATGTGCAGACTATGTGCATCGAATTAGACGAAAAGGTCATGCTAGGGACACCATGAATTTGGAGGAGGGGAGTGTTGACCGTTCGGTCAACATCACAAAGAAGTCAACAAATCGTTCAAAAAATATTTATAAAACCACTTAGTCATAAAATTTTTTCCAATAGAAGAGACCCTTTTCCTATTCAATCTGTAATTTTTTCTTGAGATTATTTTTTGGACATCCTTCTATATGTGAAAATGTGAGGAAATATAGAATAAGCTTATCCCTACTTTTGAAATCACGTGATAGGCCATTTTTCAGTGTAGTGATCCCCCCGAGCCAAGGATGCACCAAGCATAGGAGGACATGCAACAAATTTTTATATTAGTCTTGTATAGGTTTAAGCTTACATTTGTATATCCTATGGATGTGAGCCTAATTTAACCGTAATAGATAAAGGCTTGGAGTCCATGCCTTCATAAGAAGCTCATTTATGCAAAGAGGATTGATTCTTGAGTAGTCATTCTTGAGTATCACTTTTTTATAGCCTTGCCTTGAAGTCAATACCCATGCTTAGAAGGCTAGGGCTAATCGTTTGTAATTACAGAAGCTCTTTCTTGAAAATTTTAATCTCTTTTTTGCTCTTTAATCTTGTTTCTTCTATATTACATTAATTTCATGAAGTAGTTTTAGCCTTTCATTATTCTAGATTTGGGTGTGGTAATGCATTCTTGCTTTGATGACTGACTTTTAATATTCTATGAGTACTCAATTTGTGATATTTAGCATCTCTAAATAGGTTGATTAGTGAAGTGTGTGGTGCACTTTTGATATTGTGAGTGGAGTATGTGCCCTATTGTGTGCTCATAAGTGGGTAGTGAGATTCAAGTACCATTCACCCTTGTGTGTGGAGATTTTGATTGAGTACCTTGGTTAGCATGTGGTGATTGGGGAGGCCAACACAAATGCAATTAGTGTGTGCTTGTCAAAATAGTGCTTAGTGTGTGCTTGTCAAAAGAGTGCTTTAAGATTCAATTCATTGGCAACTCAGTCTTTAGTGGTCTTGATGTGTGTAGGTGATGCTTGATTGATCATTAGGGTGTGATTATAGTTAGTGAATTCATGGCTATTCCTCTATTTGCATTGGAGAAGCATTCACTTGAATCATCTTAATCAATGTGTCCAATGACGCTGCCACACTTCATTGTAAGATGTTTCCGGCATTCCCTCGTCGGGTGATGCTCTCTCCGGATTGATGATTTTGTCGGAGTTGGCCGATGCTAGAACTACCTCCTACAATGCACATTGAATTTCTTGTACTCTTTACAAGGTAAAATCAATGCACTCAAAAGTAGATGAGCGATATGATCCATATCCACATTTATATTGGAAATAGACCTATTGTGAAGGCTAATGGTCTATAGCTCAAGGTTCTCCAACTCTCCTTGCAAGGGAAATAAGTTTTTTCTTATGTGAAACTGTAGGAAAAAACCCTATAAGATGGCCTTCACATACACCTTCTAAAATTATTGCTAACAACCCTTCCAAGTTGTGAATGCATCCACATGGAACCAAATTTTGTAGCATGAGAAACGAGGAGTAGCACTTTGCAATGCCTCAAAGTTAGGGAGTGGTTGAGTGGCCCTCCAAAACACATATGTGGCTCCTCAATGGGAATATTCCAATTCTTGATAGAAATTGTTGCATGATTGTAGCAGATTTCTAGATGTATGGAACTAGACAAAATGCTACATGTTGTCATCTAGCCTATGTGAATGCAACATGGTGGATATCCAACCTATTAAAGATGTATGGACGTATACTTTAGCATCTATAAGTGCCTTTCCTCTAAGGAACGTAGCTTCCTATTAAATAAAAATGCACACACTATGTAAGAATTCAATTCTCTATCCTGAAACTTCTAACATCCATAAGAAATCCTAAACTGACTCGTGAGAAATGATCTCCAAATTCCTCTAGATACATCTTGAGACTATACTCAAGAGATTGAGTAAGGATTAATCTTGTACATATATAAAAGTTATCATCAAATTACCAGAATTTGACATGAGTGACTTTGGTGGCCCAAGCCGTTGTTGCAAGATGCAAGACTAGTTTTAGGAGCTTGCAAGCATCATTTTATCACTAGATTTCATAAGAAACTTAAAAAAATCACCTTGGTAAATTTTTTTTGTTTAGCACTCAACATTTTATATCTTTGCACAATTTCATTTTCCCAATTAAATTAATAGCAATATTTTTTAGCTTACAATGACCAGCTTAATTGTGAGAAAGGTGAGCTCTTGTTGCTATCTTCACAAAGCGAATTCATACAAACATTTGGTAGGAAAAATGAACAATACATTACCCATGCTATTCTTATAAGTTTCTACCACTAAAAGATATTGTGGTGTGACTTTGTGGTGGTCAAGTCACACAAGATGGAACTTATAAAAGAGAAACACTTTCTTCTAGCTCTTGAAAATTTCAAGCTAGAGCATTCCATTCTTACATTCCCACTTGGCGTGTTTCATTTGAACTATGTAAAATGTCAAACTTATTGTGTTAATTGCAAAGGGTTGGAATCAATGCCCTTTGATATCGAGTCTTAATCGGCATGAAACTAAATTTTCTAAATTCATTAGAAAGAAACAGAAAAGGCCAAATCTTGACCAAATTTTCATTGGTCTTTTTGCACTACATTGGTCTTATACCAAGATGAATATCATGTAGGCATGTTTAAATATGCAATCGTTTCAAAAAGAGTCTATCAACTTATAGTTCTAACCTTTAAAATTTTGGACACTTTGCGAGAAGAAAAAAGAGGCTCCATGTGAATTTTGCAAAATAATATACAAACTTATATACACATAGCTAAAAATTTCAATGTCCTATTTGCATAAGCTATAAATAAATTTATGTTTACTTGGTGAGCCTAATGAGATTTTTATGTTCCTTGAACTTGGACGTGGCTGCTTGGCATCATCTGGGCCATTGCCATCAAATCCACATCATATGGGCATAACAACTTACTCATTCTTTTAATATTATCATGCAATGCCATGAGGCAACAAAGTATACGTACTGACTTTTTCCATGCTTTTCAAGACCGCTCGTCACCATCATCAGGTAGCTCTTGCAACAGAAGTCGTAGCAAAGGCACAACACCCTTCCTTTTGGTTTTGGAAAAACGGTGGCAAGGTAGCTACCTCGCGTTGGGAGAATACACAAATGCCTATATGGTAGGCGCTTTATGGCACCAAGTGCTTGGTGCACACCTTAGGGTTGGGATGTATGGTCTTTGGACATGGAGCAACAATCACTTTCCGTGGCGTGGTTTGATTGGTCAAGGGGGCTCCTCACCTCACTGACATTTGATGGCAACTTGAGGTGTGGATGCAAGGCCTGTTAAACTTTTGTCAAACGGCTCGATGGAGGTACTCGCTTGAGTGGCATCTTTACTTGGTGAGCCTAATAACATTTTCCACTTTCTGGATCAAGTAGTGAGGCACTTGGCTCAAGATCAACCATCCGATAACTCAAATATGGGTCGTTCGTAGAAAAGCAGACGATGAAGCAATTTAAATTGAGCACGAGACATCCTTAGATGTATAGGGAAACCCGATGCAGCAGTTCGGAAGGGGGCCGAGCGCCATAAGCATTGGGGAATATTGCCACTAGTGCAAGTCATGGTCTAATGAGCTATTGACTTCAGTCGCACACCTCATCCAACTCTGTTGATAGCCTATTTGAAAATTTGATGAGGCAAGCATTTCAGAATGATCGGAAGACAAACAAAAACATTTCTCATGACCAATTCAATGCAGAATATGGTGTCAGTGGGACTTGTTAATGTGTAGCTCCAAGAAGATGCAACATCATTGTAGCAGAATTCAAGTAGTCAATCATGCAGATGCCTATGTTGCCGACCAGGATCAAAAGAATAGTCAAAGAGTAGAAGCAGAAACAATTTCTTTTATCCACATAAAGGGCTTTGATGTTGGAGAAACCGAAGAACAAGGACTGTGGAGTAATGGCATTTCTGGAGACAGGAGGCATACCAATATGTCAACACCTATTAGTCTCCAGCGGTAGTTCATTGTTGGCCATTCAATATCTGGGTGGGATAGCAAAAATTTTACAGACACTATGGCCAATATTGCGACGTCTAAAGGGATTCTCTTTTTAAACTACATGCAGGCGAGAACCAAGATGACCGCAATTGAGATTAGCAACAATAGTATACTGCAACGCTGCTCTTCAGCAGATGCATATGAAGTAGGGAATGCTGGTGGTGTGGATTTGAACGCATAGCAGTTACTGCTGTGGAGCTCGCTTCTTGCCAATAACCATGATTCGGTGGCGGATCTTATGAGCAAAGGTCCATGTATGTAGCAGGTATCGGATCAAGTTTAGATGGTTACAGATTGAGACACTATGGTATCGATACATAATCCAGGTTAGTCAGCAAGGAGGCAAGAAGACATAATTGCTGACCAAAACAGCTTACAACACACACACACACACACACACACACATACACAGAACGTAATATTGATCGTAGGACATAGAGCATAAAGTTACATCAACATGTTTTATGTGTGGTAGGGAGGACATATATTCACAATACTGCACGTTCCAATTGCACAAGCGTGACTCCATCTTGACAACATTGCAAGGTCCGTTATTTGTATCCAATTTTCCATGCGCATGCGTTTTCTTGGCGCAACACATAAACGCTATGGGGCAGGGCACGGCTTCCGTTTCTTATAATTTTTTGGAGAGACCACATGCACAGTGCCAGCTCTCCACCATACTTTTGTATGGCACCTCTGTATGACGTGCACAATATACTTTGCACTTTCAGTGTGATGTTTCATTTTTGCAAGACGATATGTTTAACTATTCACATTGCTTTTTCTAGCTTGACTCGTATATCGTCCTATAGATTGGAAAATCAAAAAGCGGGAGTATAACATTGCAGGTCACTAAAGCACCTCATTTATTGTTGCAATTCATTCATGCTTTATCTATTTGCTTGTTTTAGGTTTTCTTGAATTACTTCCTTTGCTTCAGTTTATTTGGATCTCGTTTTCAGAACTATGTACACTCAATGCCAATCAACATCTGCACGTGAGTTACACATGCAACTTTTTTCATACTCTTGCTTACCAATGTATGTGATGTATCACAATAGCGAATACACAAGTAGTGAATGCATGTGGTGTATCACACAACAGTGAATTCACCTTGTGCATCTTTACTTTAGCTCTAAATATATAACTGATACATACTAGGTGTCTAAATAATTGATGGCATACTATATATGTCCTCTTTTTAGTATGAAGTTCTCAAGACCTAGAAGATTACAGTCCAAGCGCCAATAAGCAAAAGAGAAAATTGCAGCCAACTTGAAACTAGCTTACCGTCCATATGCTAGGTCATGGTTTGAAATCATTGTATTGTATAAAGATTGGAGCATGCAATGTGACATCTTCTCTAACAATCTAGAAGTATGTCTCTGTTGCGTGGCAGCATACCTCACATATATAGTGATAAAGGAGGTCGACAGATAAATGAAATAGACACTCTTGCTGCCCTCACTTCTGTATTATTGTTGGGCACTTTGTCATCGGAGCGGCAACAACAAGGCTTAACAGCATTGTATCTATAGTCCATAACGAGTTCAAGATACCAACCATGAATCAACAGTATCCTCTCTGTATTCATGAGACCGATGAGTGATATTTAGACATAAAAGAGGTAGATACGTACTACAATTATAGACGAGCTCTCCATGTTAACCCAAACAACTTTTTGACCTTATCATAAGACAAAATGTCAAGGTAACAAGCAGTAAATTGGTAGATCGCTTCAAGAACATATGTGTTCACTTGCTCGGTAATCTTGTCCAACTACCCCCAGTTTGTAGTCACGCATGGGAGCTTTGTAACAGATGCCATATCACAAGCTCGGTCCACGGGCTACATACAACTTTGTCATGCTCTATAAGACATGGAACGGACCCGGAATTGCTTCAGTTCTTCACCATTTTTTGTGAAAGAAAACTAGTCGTAGATGAGATCAATTGTACCTTGGGTACATGTATTTTAGATGAAGCACATGTGCATGACTACATCAACAACTCTACTACAATAAACTGTACTCACATGTCGGATGTCCAACACTATAACAACCTTGACTTGAATAAATTGTATAATCAAACTGACATTACAAAATTTGAAATGAAGACCAATTAACGCGGATAACATAAATGTCCTTTTGTAGTGGCTCCTAGACCCTAAGTTCAATGAGATGGACTCGATCGCAATTTGTGTGCACTGCATGATCACTAAAAATATCAACTTGACAATCGGTACGGCAAACAGTGCAACATGCATTGTCGATGCCATAACACAGAACACAGGAAGTAAAGTTACAATTATTCTCCTCATTCATTGTAATGGGAATAACTACAAAAGAAGAAAGGAAAAACACACGCAACTATAAAAGAAGAAAGGCAAAACACACAAACATTAATCTGTAGACATAGTAGTACAACCTCGCTTGGAAATAATCTCAACTGTTACCACCCCTATAATATCTAAGAATTGATGCATTTTTCAAGTGTATATACCTTTCACACAATGCCGCCCTTCCCAAATTAGTCTTGCTCTTGTTCCTTCCAGTGCTAGCTGCTAAAAGTCAATTTGCATATGTCCTGTTACATTGTATAGATGTTATATAGCAAGGCCCACCAAGCAAGACTAGTTATGTATATGTTTGACTTTTCAAAGGTAAGACCGTGGAAAACTCAAAAAAATTAGTGGAGCCTTGATAGATATAGCTCTTAAAGTAAAGACTAGATCTTTTAAAAATGAAACCAACTCTTTAAGTTTTCAATTTTTGTAAGGCCCACTTGAAGAACAAGGCGATGAACGACCTTTCATGATGCATGGCTTGTTTTAAGAAGCCAAAAATATGTCTTTCTCTTGCAACTTGGAAGTGACCCAGTGTTTGGGAAAAGTGTGCCTCAGCTGGATGAAGGCAGGGGGAGAAGGAAAAATTCCGTTTGAAAAATTTAAGAAAAAAGAGTAATTACAAAAAAAATTGGGAATTTTGAAAATTTCCTCTTTGAATCGAATTTCGTATGTTTGAAAAATTGATTTTTCTCCAACATTGGGAGTCCATTTCTGATGGAACTATTGGAGAACCTTGAGTCCATTTCTGATGGAACTTCACCAGCGTGTTGAAGTTTAGGCTTTACTTAATCAGCGCGTACTTTTTCTGCTTTCCCCTGTCCATGTGCAACGTCGTTTTCTCATTGGTCAACAACGACGAGTGTCCACCCTTGTATCCGGTTCTTAAAAAACAATTGAATTTTGTTTTCCAAACTGCCACGGCGAAGAGGGACACTGCAGCGCCAGCAGCGATAAAAGTCAGTCTATTGGACCCGCCTTGCAACGATAAAAGTCAGTCTACTGGACCCGACTTGCGCAGACTGGATCAACACTCCACCCTTATATAAAGACATGCAAGAGCAGGCTCATACATACAGATCAACCTTAGCTATAGCTCGTGCAGCAGATTGCCGTATTTTTTAATATTCAATTGCCTGCTTTACTGCGGCACGTACGACATCCTGCTGTCAACAAACTTGTACGAGCCCGTAGCTATAGTACAAATAATGACTGCCTCTGCGCTAGCTTCTGTCATTTGCATCATGGTGATGCTATTGCCAGCTTATTACGCAGCAGCAGCTGCAGCTCCCGCTCCCGCTCCTGCAGCTTATAGTCATGATGCATATCGTGCCTGCAAGCAGAAGGCCGCCGATCGCATTTTGTGCGGTCCTAGCGCCTTCACCTTCTACCTGCACAACACCGTCTACAACCCCACTGTGGACAACAAGGACTACTTTAACTCTGTATACGGGCTGCCACCCAACGTGACGTGGCCCAATCCGTACTCCTTCGGCACCACCTCCACCTTCGAGGACCCCCTGACGGAGGGCCCCGCCAACACCTCGCAGCAGATCGGCGTGGCTCAGGGCTTGTGGCAACTGAACAGCAAAGTGGGCTACACGCTCTTCCACATCTTCACGGCCAACATCACCGACGGTGACTACAAGGGCACTATCTCCATCCTGGGCCAAATTCGCGAGGTCGACCCCGTGCGCTACCTCACAGTGGTGGGTGGAACAGGTGATTTCTTGGGCGCCCGAGGTTTGGCCACTAACCGCCTTGTCACCATCGACCATACGGCCCCCGCCACATGGACTCTTTCCTTCGACCTCGACCTCTACTATTGATTCTACATCAGATCACAAATTTCCAATTGCACCAAATTTTGATCAGTCAATCAACCATCCTTTCCCTATTTTGTTGCCAGCAGAGCTGATAAATATCATAGTGCCATTCTCTCACAATATATAATACAACTCATGAACTCTCCTTATTAAGTAGGTATGAGTGTTTATAGCTATGAGTAATTAGTGATTATGTTTGAGTTTATTATTCTACTACAAATAACCTTGAGGGCTGTTAATTACTTTGATACCTCAAAGAAGATGTCCACCAGCATCTATAGAAAGAAATTTGAGTGCAAATGTTGTTCATGGTGGGAGCTTTTTTGCATGTGGAATGTCTCCGAGTTATAGTTTTTAGAGTAAGTCCTTAAAAGTCCCTCTGTGTGTGTGTGTGTGTGGCGATAACTTCTTCTTTTATCTCTCTCTCTCTCTCTCTCTCTCTCTCTCTCTCTCTCTCTCTCTCTACCTACCTACACACACACACACAGCCTATGGGTGAACATGAAAGAGGGGAGGTAGTTATGCCATATCATGCTTTAATTTTGTAATATTGCATGTTTAACATATGAAAATTACTAGCAATGTTTGCAAGAATCCTTTTTCAAGTACGTTTTGCTTTTGGCTTGAAAAAACGGTGGATGGAAAGAGTGGAGGCTTTCAGGGTCAACTTCAAAAGACCCTATGATAAGGACGTGGAAATCTTGCCCATACTTGTGATGTGTAGGTGCCTGCTCTTGTTACACATGCAAGCTCATTTGTGTTGTCTATGGCATTGTTGACTAGAGCAACCAATTCTCCCTCGCTCGATAAAGTTGAGAGAGAGAGAGAGAGAGAGAGAGAGAGAGAGAGAGAGAGAGAGAGAGTTGTTTTACACTCCACACATGAGAGAAAAATTGAGTCTTGAGCATGCAAAGTTACAAACTTTAGTTCAAAACAGGTAAGTTTGGTTGAGACATTTGCTAGAATTCAAAAGGCACCTTGAAATCCTCGCTTTCTCTATCACATGCAGTCAACTTTAATTCCTTATAGCATTCCAACAACCTTTAGTGTATTTTTCATTAGACCAAATAAAAATTTTCACATGCATAGATGTCTCTCTCCCAACGTACTCGCACTCGCCAAGGTGTCTGCAGGTTTAAAAATCACACGAGAGTGTCGCTACGTTGTCGAGAAATTTTCGGTCTTGCCAGGAAAGCACCGGGCTTATGGCTGTGAGAGTTTGTGAGAGAACTCAACAAAAACTATATGAAGGAGTTAAACCATAGATGCCATGAAGATTAGGGTTTGGAAAGAAGTTCAATCAAAGAAGACTCACTCTTTCTCTCTTGCACTCACACACACAAAGAAAGAACGCAAAAGAGAATGTCAAAACAATACAAAGATGAAAACATCAAGGCTATGGTCATATCGTATCATGGGTAATATGAAAGGGTTAATGGATGAGTTAATGGCATTCAATCTTGGCTGACCAAATAGGCTACGAATTGTTCTTTGGAATTGTAGTTTTGTGCTTACCATAATATATATATTTTGTCTAGTGATTGGGATTAATTGTGTGTACAAATCCTCTTGGTTCATAGCAAGATAACTACGCTTACATCAAAAGAAAAATTATAGTCTATGAGAGTTAGTATGATGGGATCCGGTGATAGAAGTATTTCATTGAGCCTTTCAGGGCCGAAGAGAAACACTATACGTTGTTGAAAGTGTATTTTAGGGCTAATCCATACGTTAATTCTAATAGATCGTACAGAGTGAAAGCGATAGAAATGATCATCATGTGGGTTATTCATCTAGGATAGTATGTGAGAAATGTAGATATGAGAGAAGTGAAGAAATGAGAAGTTTCCCTCCCAAGCCCTATTCTTGCCCGTAGGCAATAAGGATACTACGGGGAGAGATGTACCTGTAGCAAAGAGAACCTAGAGAGGATGAATGAATGAGAGAGATAGGTTTGGTTAAGGAGATCATATTAGATACATATATATATGTTGGATTAGAGATGAAAATGAAAACAACAAGAAATCAAGAAAACATCAATGTAGAACACATCTTACTTGAAACCCTTCGGCACCATTATTGATGGAGAGAGAAGAAGAGTGGATAATTCCACTTTGATTGATACGCCAAGTACAACACCTTCTTTGATTAAAGTTGATCCTCCAAGGATGGCGTACAAGAATGGCTAGTTTTCCTCTAGGAGAAAGTGTAGGCTTGGGCTTATGTTAATGGGGCTAAGTACAATTAGGCATTACTACTCACTCCCTCAAGAATTCCTCTCATCAATGGCTTGAATGCTTGAGTTCCTTCCAAGGAAGAAGAGGTCCCCTTTTATAGGTGAAGGGAACCCCCAAGGGTTTACACAAGAAGAGAGGAGCCACTGTGAACAGGAATTGGAAAAGTTGGAAATGAGCTGCCCCTGCATGATGTGGGCAGACTGGGGTCCAGTATTTTGATCATATCTCCTCAACCGTGGCTCCAAATAAAAAAGTAAAACTATGGGCAACAACTTCAGCTCATTAGCTACGATTTTCATTTTAAAATCGTTTTCCAATTCGGATTGGAACCTTGTGTAAAAAATTCATCAAAATAGGGTCCATTTATGGCAGCAAAAGTCTTCATGTGGTCTCCTTAGCCTAGACTTTCATTTAATTCCAAATGACACCTCATGCCATATGAAAGCATGACATTGCTCCTTGACAAAGTTTTGTAATCATGCTTGCAATAATGCATTAAAATAAGTGTATCTTTGAAATCATGCCACCTAGTGTCCCACTAGGATTTGATTCCCTCATAGTAGCTATTTAAAAAGAAATATAAGAAAAGTATAAAAAATACATAGAATATATATATATTGGAGTTTACCCTAGATATAGGATCTAGCTAGGGTGTGAGATGATAATGAAATAGTAGAAATAAAGAATCAATTCTTTTTGCCCCAAGTTAAAGAGGCGGAGCTATTGAGCTTTTCCCATAGTATTTTCTGATGGTAAAGTAAGGATAGGTTACCCTTGAGAAAAATAATAGGATGAGATAGAAGGCTTATTATTATACTTAAATATGCATATATACATTATAGGAAAGATAATTATGGATCTAAAAAATTACAAGATAGCTCTTGTAGCATGCGTTCCCACTATGTACGTGTCACAGCACGACATCCACCCCCTCTAAACCTGCACATCCTCCGGCATGTGCCAACCTCATGGTAACTTGTGAAAGCAACCGTATCCCCTGTCATCCCATGACCTCCTCCAGGATCATATGATTAACTCAAAAACTTGTATTGTACTAAGCATTGAGATTCTCCGCATCTTTTAATTCCTCTCAGATCAAAAGGAATTGTTCTATACATCTGTCTCCAAAACATCTGTAACAAATCTCCATTATGCGCAAAATCTTCACAACGTAGAGACATAAGTTCCTCATCCTCCTCTTTAAAAAACACTTCCAGGCTTCCTGTAATATACTTGAAAGATTTTTGAAAATGCACTTCAACCTTCTGACCAATCTGTAAATCCATATGTACCTCTTTCGCATAGAAGTCTGAATCTACATCTTCATTCTCAAAAGAATCCTCTAGATAGCCTTTCTCAACATCGAGACAAACCTCATAAATGTGCATGGTAAACCTCTCATCAATTCTCTCACCTTTTACCAAATACCTCTCCAACTTTATAGCATAAAACTTTGCATACCTCTCAAATATGGTGTCTAATTCCCTTTCCAAATCATCCTGGTAGGTATGCTCCCGGTCACTTGTAACCGACTGCTCAAAAACCTCCTTGGAGTTATTCTTTGACACAATATCTTCACCCCTTCTTCCTTTTTGACTCATCGCTAAATTATATTCAACTGAATCATGTCTCCACTCATCTAGGGAGAACCCTTCTTCATTACATGACTCTGGTGTCAGCATAGAGCTAGCATCCTCTTCTTGCTTCAAGGAATCACCATGTATACCCTTCCTATCCATAGCAGATAGATGCTCACAAACCTGCTTGCAATTTATACCCTGTGACACAAGAACTAAATCCCTTTTATGCCTCAGATATTGTTTGCATACCTGCAAGCAACCGAATTTCTTAGAACCCTGTATAGTAGGCACTTTATGGCAAGCATCTTTATTTGCATCTTCACACAGATAAGAAATATCACCCCCATCACAGACCATATCCGAAGAGGTTTCTTGCTCTTCTACTCTATCCTCTGATGTCACTTCAACCTGTATAGCATAACCAAACACTTCTCTATCTTTGATTTGTGAATCTTGAAGATTCATAGCTTCATTTGTAGAACCCCAATCCTCATGCAGAGAATCTGCATCTGTCATTCCTTCCTCTACCATGGAATTGTGAAAGCTTGCTGAATCTAGCTCTAAATAAGGCACAATTTCATGAGTCATATGCATCACATCTGCTACTCCATATACACAAGACATACATATTACTCTGTCAATGCACTCCTCTTCTTCCACCTCGTCTAATTGAGGTACTTCACAATCCGCAATGCTATTAACAGAGCTATACTCACAAAGGAAGAGATTTTCAGTCACCCCCTCTAAATTAGCACTTTTGCAGCTAGGCATATCCATTTTGGGTAGTGCCACATGCATCAAACTCGCATAGGAAAGCATTGATAATGGCTTCTTCATCCTGGTATATGTCTTCAGTATAGGCATCCGGCTCTTCTAAACTTGGTAAAAGTTCCTGGATCTGCTCAAAAGTAGATTGTAGCACATCACTAATATAGCCGTCTTCCACCTGTTTTCCCTTCACATCCTTTGTCAAAACCATAGCATCATCATCCTTGTATATACACTCATGTGCATCTTCAAACGAATCAAAAGGAGCATCCAAATCATCTATCATAGCCGACGAGTTTGCATCATCCTCTAAGTCGCTTTGAGCTGTTTCAGGCGCTTGGATAGCATCATGAGAGTCATTATCTTGAGATACGAAGGTTACAAGACCCAAACGTGCATAAATAGCTTCGACTATGTCTGCTTCATCTGCATACAATAAATTTGCATCTTGCAAAAGATATGCATCTATTACTGATTCTAAATTGTCCTGTATGGATGTGTTGACACTTGCATGGCTTACAAGAGACACCAACTCTAGCTGGTCACATCCACTTCCACTCTGCTCCATCTCTTGGTCTTGATGTTCCAAGCATATCTGTGTTATAGCTGTACAAAACTCACCCCAGTTGCTTGCATATACACTTGCATAGTCTTGAACTTGGTGCTTGAAATCATCACTCACAAGTTCAACAAATGCTGCAATCATCCGAGCTTCTGGAATTTCTTGAAGCCTCATCTCTGACACATAGCACTCAAGATATCCCTCTGGATCATAGCCTTCCAATATATTAAGCTCATTATATACGGATTGCATAGCGCTTTCAATCGCTTTTTGAATCGGGTCTTCTTCTTCAAGCCATTTGCATCTGTCTTCAAGCTCTTTCATTTCAACATATAGCTGCTCCACTTTGCTAACCATCTTTATGTACTCTCACCCCGGCTTGTTCGCGTCGGGTTCACCAAAAATATGTCGAGAAATTTGCGGTCTTGCCAGGAAAGCACCGCGCTTATGGCTGTGAGAGTTTGTGAGAGAACTCAACAAAAACTATATGAAGGAGTTAAACCATAGATGCCATGAAGATTAGGGTTTGGAAAGAAGTTCAATCAAAGAAGACTCACTCTTTCTCTCTTGCACTCACACACACAAAGAAAGAACGCAAAAGAGAATGTCAAAACAATACAAAGATGAAAACATCAAGGCTATGGTCATATCGTATCATGGGTAATATGAAAGGGTTAATGGATGAGTTAATGGCATTCAATCTTGGCTGACCAAATAGGCTACGAATTGTTCTTTGGAATTGTAGTTTTGTGCTTACCATAATATATATATTTTGTCTAGTGATTGGGATTAATTGTGTGTACAAATCCTCTTGGTTCATAGCAAGATAACTACGCTTACATCAAAAGAAAAATTATAGTCTATGAGAGGTAATATGATGGGATCCGGTGATAGAAGTATTTCATTGAGCCTTTCAGGGCCGAAGAGAAACACTATACGTTGTTGAAAGTGTATTTTACGGCTAATCCATACGTTAATTCTAATAGATCGTACAGAGTGAAAGCGATAGAAATGATCATCATGTGGGTTATTCATCTAGGATAGTATGTGAGAAATGTAGATATGAGAGAAGTAAAGAGATGAGAAGTTTCCCTCCCAAGCCCTATTCTTGCCCGTAGGCAATAAGGATACTGCGGGGAGAGATGTACCTGTAGCAAAGAGAACCTAGAGAGGATGAATGAATGAGAGAGATAGGTTTGGTTAAGGAGATCATATTAGATACATATATATATGTTGGATTAGAGATGAAAATGAAAACAACAAGAAATCAAGAAAACATCAATGTAGAACACATCTTACTTGAAACCCTTCGGCACCATTATTGATGGAGAGAGAAGAAGAGTGGATAATTCCACTTTGATTGATACGCCAAGTACAACACCTTTTTTGATTAAAGTTGATCCTCCAAGGATGGCGTACAAGAATGGCTAGTTTTCCTCTAGGAGAAAGTGTACGCTTGGGCTTATGTTAATGGGGCTAAGTACAATTAGGCATTACTACTCACTCCCTCAAGAATTCCTCTCATCAATGGCTTGAATGCTTGAGTTCCTTCCAAGGAAGAAGAGGTCCCCTTTTATAGGTGAAGGGAACCCCCAAGGGTTTACACAAGAAGAGAGGAGCCAGTGTGAACAGGAATTGGAAAAGTTGGAAATGAGCTGCCCCTGCATGATGTGGGCAGACTGGGGTCCAGTATTTTGATCATATCTCCTCAACCGTGGCTCCAAATAAAAAAGTAAAAATATGGGCAAAAACTTCAGCTCATTAGCTATGATTTTCATTTTAAAATCGTTTTCCAATTCAGATTGGAACCTTGTGTAAAAAATTCATCAAAATAGGGTCCATTTATGGCAGCAAAAGTCTTCATGTGGTCTCCTTAGCCTAGACTTTCATTTAATTCCAAATGACACCTCATGCCATATGAAAGCATGACATTGCTCCTTGACAAAGTTTTGTAATCATGCTTGCAATAATGCATTAAAATAAGTGTATCTTTGAAATCATGCCACCTAGTGTCCCACTAGGAGTTGATTCCCTCCTAGTAGCTATTTAAAAAGAAATATAAGAAAAAGTATAAAAAATACATAGAATATATATATATTGGAGTTTACCCTAGATATAGGATCTAGCTAGGGTTTGAGATGATAATGAAATAGTAGAAATAAAGAATCAATTCTTTTTGCCCCAAGTTAAAGAGGCGGAGCTATTGAGCTTTTCCCATAGTATTTTCTGATGGTAAAGTAAGGATAGGTTACCCTTGAGAAAAATAATAGGATGAGATAGAAGGCTTATTATTATACTTAAATATGCATATGTACATTATAGGAAAGATAATTATGGATCTAAAAAATTACAAGATAGCTCTTGTAGCATGCGTTCCCACTATGTACGTGTCACAGCACGACAACGTCACTCAAACAACACATATGGCTATGAGCCAGGTTTAAGTGAGTTTTTATTTCGCACCCAGCAAAGTGCTTTGACAACATTTATGAGACACAAGGCTTTTACCAAGTGTCACGATTACGCCGTTGACTTTACTCAATAACATTGGCACACAGTTATGAGTATTCGGCAATGTGCGGATATAAGCTCACAATTTACATCAGATTACGGAAAATTGTGATATATCCATGCTCGATTGTGCAAGGCACTTCTAGTCTCGGGTCTATCTGCCGGACCATCAATGTCGCCAAGGGATTCCACCTCTACGTGCATGGCATGCCAATGAGCTTGACATACTTCAATCTCATTACTAGGTACGCTTCCACTATAACACTAACTACTTTGTCAAGGACAAGGTAAGTAACTGATATCTTCAAACATTTTTTATGTTATTCACAAGCAAGGTGCCGTGTTTACAGTTTCCCTTGTACGGTCATGCTCACATACAAGGCTAGTGGGTCATGCTATGACTTACTATCTTTTTTGACGAGGGCGTGGTACACGTACACAGTTGTACACTTATAGGACAAGCTACGACATAGACATGGTCTGCACGGGACATACAACACATTTGAATACGGGGTTTTTCCCAACATTCTCTCTCTCTCTCTCTCTCTCTCTCTCTCTCTCTCTCTCTCTCTCTCTCTCTCTTTCTCTCTCTTTCCAACTTCTATGCGGGAAAGGTGAAAGTAGGGATGATTTTATTGATATCTTTCTATGTCAATATGGTAACAGGAGAGGCTAGGAGCAATCTCTTACCACCTATTTTGGCATGGCTAATAGCCATCTCTTTGTCGTCCATCAATGATTGATTTCATGATCGACCACTTCTATCCAGTTGAGTACCCATCGATTATAATGGACAAGCAACAGTCTTGTCATTTGTGCTTTTTTGGGCATTTCTTTTAGCACTCCACACTTTAAGTGTGAAAGTCAAGTTGAGTTTTTGAACGTCTTAAACTCGTAAGGGCTTATCTCTACTAAGGTGTATGGATGAAGCCAGCATTTTTGACTGCACAACTGTTCACAAATAACCAAGATTATGGATTTTTGGGTGTGAAAATGATTTAGTTGTGCATACAACTCCAACTTCTCCTCTTCACAGTACGAGTGCCTATATGCATATAATTTTGTGGTAAGACCTGGCTTGTGATTACTAAATCACTTAGCAAGGGTTGATGATCAATTCTTGGCATCTTCACACTTGCATTTTCAAGGAATGAAATCCATAAGTTGCAAACGGCTCGTGAATAATTTCAGCTTCCAGAGTTGACTTAAGATACTATCGGCTGCTAGTTGAGCAGTTTTCGTGCAACATTTAACCAAGGGGTTGACAATTCTGATTTTAACCGAGGAATCTGGTTTGCTAAGGCAACACCCACGGTTCCATGTGTACTACTCTTTGCCTTTCCCTAATTTTCAATTAGTGTTCCTAGGCCTTTGTCGGTGGGAAATTTGTGTAGGTGTTTTTCACTCCGCTACAGGTACGCATCTATTTTGGTTTCTTTTGGTTTGGTTTTTCTACATACGATGCATATCCATTTTTTCTCTTTAGACAGATGACAAGGCATGTAAGAGCCAAAGACATTTGGGCTATAGTGTCCAAAATAAGTTTCTGCATTATGCAGTAATAGACCCACTCGTAGGGTTTTTTTGGCACATGTTGTCACATGGGATACAACATGGTCTAGGGACTCACGGAGTTTGGTTTAGCCACTGTAGAGCAAGGCTATTGAAGGTCCCTCTCACTCCTGTCCTAGAGTGTTTGCAGTTACTTCCACACACAAGTACATTTTGTACTTGTAGGATGTTCTTTTTTCAGACATCCTTACTTGAGACATATTCCACATGTGGTGAATATGAGTCTGTAGGACTGACACTGGCGCCCACTAGTTCAAGTATGTGTCACGACAAAGTCCTTAGGTGCTGTTCAACTCTGTTCTCTAGACCATTTTCAGCATGACGTATCGGGAGCAATTTAATGGCCAGAAATTGTCAGATACTTAGAATGACTTGTTCAGGTACAAGTACTTCTAAACAAAATTACATATGTTTGTTCATACATATAACAAGGCTTTGAGTTTTTAATGAAAAATTTCCATTGTTTGTCTCTAGAAGTGATCAATGTTTCACCTTCTATTATGGCTCAAACATTTCAACAAGGCTTGCAAATGATTACAACTAAAAGTATCTAGTTTCTTTTTAGAACTATTTACATTCTTCTTTACTATGTGCTTATGGATTTTTTCTAGTTAACCATGATGGTTATTCAGGACATTGTTGATTCCTCACTAATGTTGTATGATATTGTAATCCCCGTTTATCAGTCATCTGGGATGATGGTCTGTAAATCGTGGGAGAAACACACCTCATTACTGTCAGTTAACCAAGGGGATAGGCAGATTACAAAGTGTAATCTTGTCTTGAGGGATATGCAAAGTGCGTACATTAGCACCACACAATCCAATTAAGAACCATTTACCGCTCATGTGTAAGTCAGCTTCTCAACCTTGAACACTTGTTATGGTGGGGTTGTCTATTGATGAAAATGGACCAGTGTGGACTGGGGATCCTTATTATGGCTAGCTCTAGGAGCGCATCTATACATAGGGTGATAGGGTGGTGGATCCAGTATCACAGTCTCCTAGGCCTTTCACTTGCGGCCCTAAAAACAACATAATGGAGATCCGTTTGGCAAAACGGAAATCCATAGAGCTTGCCCACAATGATATGCATTGTGGGCAAGCTCTATGGCTTGCCATATTGCCAAAGGCCAGCCATTGTGTTGTCTAAATGTTTGCGAGCGATTTTCAAGCTCTAAAATTCCCTCGTGTCCCTAAAAACAACACAATGGCAATCCATTTGGTGATAGGGCAAGCCATAAAGCTTTCCCACAAGGAATATGCATTGTGGACAAGCTCTAGAGCATTCCATATTCTCAACGGCTTACCATTGTGTTGTCTATATGTCTGCGAGCGGTTTTCAGGCCCTAAAATTGCTTCGCAGTCCTAAAAACAACACAATGGTGAGCCGTTTCTCAAATTGGCAAGCCATAGAGCTTGCCGACATTGCATATGCATTGTGGGCAAGCTGTATGGCTTGCCGTTTTGCCAAAAATCTCACCGTTGTGTTGTTTTTATGTTAGGTTAGGTTAGGTTAGGTTTAGGTTATAGGTTAGGTGAGATTATAGGCTGGGTTAGAGCTAGCGACAAATTAATAGTAGAAAAAATGCAAACGGAATTTGAAGATGACTCGTGTACTTCTAAAAACGCAAACGAACTTTGGTTAGGTTTAGGTTATAAGTTAGGTTAGGTTTAGGTTATAGGGTAGGTTAGATTATAGGTTAAGTTAGAGCTAGCGACAAATTAATAGTAGAAAAAACACAATCAAACTTCAAAAATGCACTCAGACTTCAAGAACCAAAATATATAGTCAACACAATGGTGAGCCATTTGTCAAATTGGCAGGCCATAGAACTTGCCAACATCCAATATGCATTGTGAGCATGCTGTATGGCTTGCCATTTTGCCAAACGCCTTACCATTGTGTTGTTTTTATCATAGGTTAGGTTAGGTTGGTTTTGGTTAGATTATAGGTTAGGTTAGAGCTAGCGACAAATTAATAGTAGAAAAAATGCAAACAGACTTCAAAGATGACTCGTGTACTTCTAAAAATGCAAACGAACTTCGTTTAGGTTAGGTTTAAGTTATAAGCTAGATTACATTAAGTTAGGTTAGGTTTAGGTTATAGATTAGGTTAGAGCTAGCGACAAATTAATAGTAGAAAAAACACAATCGGACTTCAAAACTGCACAGAGACTTGAAGAACCTTAATATATAGTCAACACAATGGTGAGCAGTTTCTCAAATTGGCAAGCCATAGAGCTTACCGACATCGCATATGCATTGTGAGCAAGTTGTATGGCTTTCCATTTTGCCAAACGCCTCACCATTGTGTTGTTGTTATGTTAGGTTATGTTAGCTTAGGTTTAGGTTATAGGTTAGGTGAGATTATAGGTTAAGTTAGAGCTAGTGACAAATTAATAGTAGAAAAAATGTAAACGGACTTCGAAGATGACTCGCATACTTATTAAAACACAACAGACTTTGGTTAGAGGTTAGGTTTAGGTTATAACGTAGGTTACATTAAGTTAGGTTAGGTTTATGTCAGATTATAGGTTAGGTTAGAGCTAGCGACAAATTAATAGAAGGAAAAATGCAATCGGACTTCAAAAGTGCACACAGACTTCAAGAACCTTAATATATATTCATTGACCAATAAAGACGATATTATTACCTTGTGGTCCTAATATCCGGGCACCTTTAGACTGAGGTATGCGGGGATCGGGCTTGGCTACAGAATGTGAGATTATTAGAGCTAGCAGCAAATAGTAGAAAAAATGCAATCGGACGTCAAAAGTGCACACAGACTTCAAGAACCTTAATATATAGTCATTGACTAGTAAAGACGAGACTGGTCCTAATCTCCGTGCACCTCTAGACCGAGGTGTGCGGGGATCGGGCCTGGCTACAGAGTGTGAGGTTGTTAGAGCTAGCAGCAAATAGTAGAAAAAATGCAATCGGACCTCAAAAGTACCCACAGACTTCAAGAACCTTAATATATAGTCATTGACCAATAAAGACAAGATTATTACCCTGTGGTCCTAATCTCCGTGCACCTCTAGATCGAGGTATGCGGGGATTGGGCCTGGCTAGAGAATGTGAGATTGTCATGTGCTTAGTAGTGTGTAGTTATAACAACTAAAGTGTTTTAATTATTTGTTGCATCATTGGTGATAAATTATGGACGATAGGATGTTGTGTCCTTGTGCGCATTGCAAGAATTAGATCTTTCCAAAATAGAAAATCTATGACCAACACATACGCAATCACAATCTCTTTCCGATAGAGCAACTACAAGACCTGCGTTATCTATCTGATGGTCTAGAGATTGAAGGTCAAACTCCGCAAGTAGATATTACTCCAACTTCATCCTAGAGAAGACGATTTTCAAGCAAGCAACCATCAACTGAGTCCTCCCAATTAATACCTGATGAGGAATTTCAAGAAGTAGAGATGGAGCAATGTTGGACGTGTTCTTTGACATGGATTCCAACATAGAAGGCAAAAACAATGAATGCAGTATTGTGGACCTCCTCATCCATCCCGTTCATATCGATGTCATGATAGCAATGATAAAGATGGCGCAATGATGCAAAGTCTTGCACGCATGCCGCTCTACACTAGTGCGAAAATCGCCGTTCTTTGTACCACGTTGGCAATGCTTAATTTGCAGTCTGTCTATGGTTAGTGTGATGCCTTAGTCACATAGATTTTTAGGTAAATACATTGTATCCTAAGCGTGAAAAAGTGAAAATTACAGTTTATATAAAGTGATCAAAGGTCTTACTTGTTCATGTAATGACAGGTTGCTGAATGAGCAAATCTTACCAAAAGGGAATCACATGCCCCCTACCCGTCCAGCCCCTCAAAAGCTTCTTACTAATTTGGACTTGGATTATCACAAAATACATGCATGTCCTAATGATTGTATACTTTTCTTTTTCCGAGAAAAAGATCCTTCTATTAGTTAATGAAAACTGCCCATAGGGCTACAACCACCTCTGCAAGAGAGGGATACAACAAGCATGATGGGGAGACTCTCCCAATGAAAAAACAACATATATACAATGAGACTAAATCAGGAGATGGGAGGAAGGAAGAGCCACACAGGTGGACAGTAGTGCCATCTGAGCACCCCTTGGACTATGGTGTAGAAAGGCCCAAGGCTCCAGAGTAGAAGGAAAGCCTTGCGGCGTTCCTGCATGCGGTCGGAGTTGCCCTGTAGTCCCTCAAACTGTCCTCTGAGTGTATGGATCAACTCTAGCCAAAAGTCACAAACAGTCTCTGCTGGTGGCACAGGGTGAGCCTCAAAGATGCGGAAACCTTGGGCCCGCCAGTTGAACCAAAGTGTCAGGCCACTGATGAGCTCCCAACACTCCTCTCTCTCATTGCACCACTCCTGTGGTGTAAGCTCTGTAGCAGGCTGGAGTGTAGGTCGCCCCCCTGCATCACTATCATCCTGCTGGTGGAAGATAGCTCAAACTGAAGTGCCGGGCCCGTAAGGGTGGACAAAGCCGCTTCCCCCTATGTGTACTGTCGAGCCGAGGAGAGGGCAGGCATCAGCCGAAGAACTCATAGCCACACCTGCTGGGCCGAGGGATAGTCCCAAAGACAATGCCGCTGACTCTTCACCAACTGGTCACAAGGTGCACATGAGGCCGAGAGACCACTATGTACAAGCCAACTCCCTACTGCTGTGGCTCTGTGTGCAACTAGCCACTGAAACAAAGTGACATGCCTCGACTGTCTGGAGTCCCATAGCCTCTTCCAAAAGGCTGCCAAGAACTCGACTGTGAGGTGCTCCTCCTGCCAGTGACGTGCTGCAGTGGGGAGGGCCTCTCTCTGTGTTGCAAGTATATGATGTCCAAGCCGAACAATGTACTAAAAGAAGGGGACTCCTGTGTGGTCTGCAGAAGATAAGGGGTCCCTCCATAGCCACTCACCAGGATCCCATTGTACTCGTTCCAATGGAAAACACTCCCAAGCCCATAGCCTCTTCCAAAAGGCTGCCAAGAACTCGACTGTGAGGTGCTCCTCCTGCCAGTGACGTGCTGCAGTGGGGAGGGCCTCTCTCTGTGTTGCAAGTATATGACGTCCAAGCCGAACAATGTACTAAAAGAAGGGGACTCCTGTGTGGTCTGCAGAAGATAAGGGGTCCCTCCATAGCCACTCACCAGGATCCCATTGTACTCGTTCCAGTGGAAAACACTCCCAGGCTTTGGTGAGTGCCTAGGTAAGTGCCTTTAAAACCCTCACACAATCAGTACTCAACATATTTTGGATCAACTCTTTCTTCAGTGGCAGTTCCTGTTTAGGGTGCATCAACTCTTCAAGTTTCTCTAAACGGATTGAAGCATTTATATTCCCTGATATTTGCAACACTTTAGTAATTTCTTTATGTTCCTCATCCAACAAAAAGAATGACACTTCACCCCCATCATTGGAACTCGAAGTAGTGCTACTTTTTGAGTCTTTATAACTATCATCACTAGTAGTTTTGGACTCATCATTCTCACTCACATCTTCAAGTGACATAGGTTGTTTGGTAGTCATATAAAACACTTTCTTTTCACCCTTCTTGCCATGCACACCTATTGTGCCCTTGCCGCCCCAATCTTGCACGACACCAATAGCTCTCAACCAAGGTCGTCCCAAAATGAGAGAAAAGGCTCCCAGACCAGCTGGCATAACATGAAAGTTCACCATAACCTTCACGTTAACGACTTCAGCTTCCAAATTCTTGACCATTCCCAAACATTTCACTTTGGCATGGTTTTCTAGTCCAGTTCGAAACCCAGAGCTTCTGCATGTAATGAGACCCAGTCTCTCGACACATGACTGTGTGATCACACAAACTTGAGCACCTCCATCAATGAAGTCTTCTCCCATGCCCATACTTTTGTGCCAAGCGTTCACCACAGGATAGATGTCGGGTAACTCTCCCACAGCCAACACTCTGACTTTTACATGCTTCATCTCTTTCTTTGGTTTCACTAATGACTTCCATTGCCCTTTAAGTTTGGGCACCATATTCATCAACTGTCCAAAATTACAATCTACTTTCCTCCCAATCAGGTCTTCCTTTAAACTGTAAGCTGTTTGGCCTTCTCCCAACAATAAATCCACCACTTCAAATCATCTACGAGGCTTTCTCTTTCTCTTGGCTTTTTCATCTTCACCCTGTTTCTCCTTCCCTTTCTTTCTACTAGGCCCTAGTGCTGCGTAGACTTCCCTCTCTCTTTTGCCTACTGGCAGCACATCTGCTTCTTTCTTTTCGACTTGCACATGACCACTAGAGGTTGAGGATTGATTCTTTTGTCCAGTACTTTGGTCTCCGCATACATCTAATGCATACTCCTTAGCTCTATTTGGAATCTCCTAAGGAAGTGGAAACATATCCCCTCCCATCCTTGTTGGCTTTGGACAATGAGTGATGATGTGACCAAATTCACCACAATTATAACAAGTAGGAATGAACCTCCTTTGCAGCTCAAAACCACCTTGTCCACGACCCGCATTAGCATTAGGATGAGCTCATATGCCTGAGCCATCCCTCTACCACTCCCACAACCACGACCACCTCCACCTCCACCACCAAGAACACTAAGTTGTAATTCCTGCATCATGGTCATCATGTATTGCATATTTCGTTGCAGCTGCTCGATATTGGTAGCCCTTTGAACAGGTTGGCCTCCAACTTCTTCCTAATTCTCCTCCTTTTGGCTACCATTATTTTTCTCAAGGATCCCTTTCTCGTATTCATTAAGCCTTTGATCTTTCCATTCTTTCTCTTTGGCAATGGCAATTGTCTCCTCAAAGGTGGCAGGCCTTTTCAACTAAACTTTGAACTTCAAACTTTCTTTTAGGTTTGCCACAAAAATGTTCCTTCTTTAACATGGATGGAGGGATCTTGTTTCCCAAAGCACGGGTCCATTTATCCCATAAACGGTTGACTTGCATGACAAAATCATCAACACTTTGACTAGGCCTCTGAGTGTACCCCAGAATTTCATGCCAAACTTCATCAAGTACTATGATGAATTGGTATTGTGCCAGGAAAGCTTGAT
Source organism: Adiantum capillus-veneris (assembly GCF_014529385.1). Classification (NCBI taxonomy): domain Eukaryota; kingdom Viridiplantae; phylum Streptophyta; class Polypodiopsida; order Polypodiales; family Pteridaceae; genus Adiantum; species Adiantum capillus-veneris. Next base: position 109,798,041 of record NC_140955.1, on the reverse strand, counting down.
CCACACAATTGTAGTCCAAAACCACCCCTGGATTTTAGGCCTGCATCAACTCCTCAAAATTGTGTAACCAAACTTTTGCCTCATCCTGTAAACTATATTGTAGTAGCCGCAACAATATAGCTTAGTCTAGTATATTGTGTAGTAAGCAATTGACTTCCAACTTTTCAATAAACATCTGTGCATTTTCACTAGGCAATCCATGAAACTGTGGGAACTCGTCTTCCATGTTTGATTGCCACAAAAACACTTATATGTGACGTCGAAAACTCAAGGGATGTCGATGGATCACTCCAGTACCTAATCCACCTCACACAGGGTAACCCGGTCCCCAGTGCTTGGCTTCACAAAACCTCATGACCCTCCAAAGTCTGCAATCCAATTATACGACCGTGTCAAGTGCTGTCCACAATTTTCACATACATAGGCAGGTTTCCATAAGGATCCACATCCCTTTTACGTTCATTGCCTATAGAATAGAAATATTTCACAGGAATTGGAGCACAGAAGCCTCCTCAGTGGGGGACACCAAAACAATGTTAGCGTGCAAACAAAAAGGAAAACAAGAACCTCTATAGCCTTGCACACACCACACCATCGGAAGAAAACACAATAAAGTTGCGAAACTTCTGTCGAACACCTGTAAAGTCGGGCGGAAAACAGTCCTAACCAAAACGATGGTTGAAATTTCTAAAAACCGAGACCATAAAGTTGAATCTCGTGTCATGTAGATCTTGGTAGATTATCCATATGCTTGATTCCGAGAATAGACGAGAGTGTGACAAGCTTTTGAAGTTGGGGTATCTCTCAAAAGCTCCAAAAAAGCTAGTCTCTGTTAGGGAAAAATGGTGTGCGGGGAATTGCAGCTATTAAAAAAGGGAATTTTTTGGCTCTTATCCCAATTTTTTCTCTCTCCTCTTAGCTGACATGGTTCTCTCCTTGGGCACCTTTTAATTGGTCCAATTTTGGCCTTTTTTGGATGAAAAATGAGCTGTCGATGACCATTTGACGAACAAATGGGGTGTTTGGGCAAGTGTCCGACGACCAAAAAAAAGTGGCAAGGCACCTATCCAGGCAGTGGAAACTCACAAAATGCACCATCTCCTTCCCCTTGAGCCCACGAGCCCCCATACCCAAGCCTTGAGAGAGCTCGTTTCGCACCCAAAGTGCCCTATGGACCCTCCACTTTCCCCTTTCCTCTTCCCATGTGGGATTACTTCCATGCTACATGGAAACTCTCCCCAAGCTTGCCAGCTTCCCCAAAAATTCCGAGCTTCTCACAAAGCATGAGAGGACTTCTCGGACAATTTTCCCCGAGGCATACCTTACTGCTCCGGTCACCGAATGACGCACCGTAAGACATGGCTCAAAGCCCATCCCCTGGGCTATCTCCAAAAATATAAAACTTCAGCATTTCTAATCTTAGACCCCCAAGTTGGCCTAGTTTCCCTTCTTGCATACACCTACAATCACCTTCTAAGTTGAGACCGCCCGCTTTGGATGCTCATAGCTCATGATGTACAGGTCCGATGCACAAGCTATAAAGCATGGCTGAAAATACTTATTAAAAACCATATTTTGGAGTCTCAAACAAGTTACAACCCAAAACATCAGCATTCAGGCTTGGAGAAATTACACCATTTTACATGAATTTTTACAAGGTCACATCCAAAACTTGCAGGGCTATTTGCACATATTTACATGAGGCTAGTGGGCAAGCTTTTTGGCATGAATTAGTGACTTCATGCTTATACAAAAAATTCCTGATAGCACTAATGGTTTATCAAGTGAAAATGGTATGAATTAAGAAGAAGGTCACATCCAAGGTCACATCCAAAACTTGCAGGGCTATTTGCACATATTTACATGAGGCTAGTGGGCAAGCTTTTTGGCATGAATTAGTGACTTCATGCTTATACAAAAAATTCCTGATAGCACTAATGGTTTATCAAGTGAAAATGGTATGAATTAAGAAGAGTTAGACTTATCTTTCTAAAAGGATTCCAAGATGTGTTCATCGATGATATCCCTATGGACTTACCTCCAAAATGAAGGAATAATGACCATCAAATTGAGCTCCTATCAGGAAGCTCACCGCCTAACAAGCCTCGTTATCAAGTTTCCCGAGCTCAACAAGGGGAGATTATGAGGCAAGTACAAGAATTGGTAGACAAAGGGATGGTGAGGCCTAGCTCCTCTCCCTTTTGTTCTCTAGTACTTTTAGTGCAAAAGAAAGATGGTACATACCGCATATGTGTGGACTATAAACCATATCACTATCAAAAATAGATTTTCCATACCTCAGGTAGAAGATTTGTTTGATAAGCTACAAGGCTCTACCTACTTCAGCGGGATTGACCTTAAAAGTGTCTATCATCAAATAAGGATAGTGGAGGAAGATCTCCTAAAGTGCGTGTTTCGTACAACGTTTGGTCTTTATGAATATCTAGTCATTCCTTTTGGGTTGACCAATGCACCTGACACATTCAATCGTTTGATAGAGAAAATATTTAGACCCTACCGCAAGTTCACTGGAGTGTTCTTTGATGATATCATCATCTACTCCAAGTCCTTGGAGGAACACAAGAAACATCTCCAAGGGATTTTTCAAGCATTGAGGGAGAACAAGCTTTTTCTCAACCAAAAGAAAAGTGAATTTTGCCTTCAAGAGATTCAATACTTAGGTCATAATATTTCTCAAGATGGTATCCGTATGGATCCATTGAAGTTAGAGGTGATAAAAGCATGGCCTAATCCAAGGAATCTACATGAACTAGGACGCTTTATTTGTATGCGTGCATACTATAGACGCTTCATAGGAAAATTTTCTCAAATAGTAGGACCATTACATGACTTAACAAAGAAGAACATTAAGTATTCATGGACTACTAAGGAGAAAAAATCTTAAGCTCAAAGAGAAGCTTACCTCTTAACCAGTCCTCATTCTTCTGAATCTCTCAAAGCCATTTGAGGTCCAATGTGATGCTTGTGGTTATTGCCTTGGAGCACTCTTGCTTCAAGAAGGGCATGCCATAGCATACGAGAGCCGAAGGCTCAATGTGGATGAACAGGTCTTGGGCATTTATGAGAAAGAGATTTTAGCTATTCTATATGCCCTAGACACATGGAAGCACTATTTATTGGGGACTCGATTCATTTTATGAATAGACCATCAAAGTCTCAAGTACTTCATGATGCAAACAAAGCTTTTCGACAAACAAATAAGGTGGGCAATTTTTTTTTCACCATTTAATTTTCACATTGCTCACATTGTTGGCAAGCACAATCAAGTTGCTGATGCATTTTCACAATGACATAAGTTAATGCTATGTCTATAGCAACTCACAGTGATCTATCTTCTATGATAGAGGAGTATGCTATTGATCCAGATTTTAAAGACATAATGTCAACCCATGCTTTGGGGAAAAAAGAGGAACCATTCACCTTGCAGGATGGTTATCTTCTCCATGGCAATAGGATATGTGTTACCCACTCCCTTCGTGAGAAAGTCATGTATGAATCCCATGCTCCTCCCTATGCAGGGCATAGAGGCATTCAACCTACTCTTAGAGGAGTAGAGACATACTTTTACTGGCCTACCATGAAAGTGGACATACAAGATTATGTTTCAAAATGTGTGGAATAGAGGCATTCAACCTACTCTTTGAGGAGTAGAGACGTACTTTTATTGGCCTACCACGAAAGTGGATATACAAGAGTATGTTTCAAAATGTGTGGTATGCCAAAAGACCAAGTATGACAGAGAATTACTCCAGCCATTGCGAATCCTTAATTCACCACAAGAGAGTATATCCATGGATTTTTTATTTGGATTACCCAAGTCTACCCATGGGAATATGGGAATATGGACAATAGTCGACAGCTTTAGCAAGCAAGCACACTTTATCCCTGTGAAGAAGACTATTAAGGCACACTAAATGGCAACTCTCTTCATATCCCGGATTTTCAAACACCATGCATTGCCAACATCCATCATTTCAGATAGAGATCCTAGAACGACCAATAATTTCTGGAAAGGTCTCTTCAAAAATCTAGGTACAAGATTGAATTTCTCTTTGGCCTATCACCCACAAATAGATGGCCAAAGTGAGATAGCCAATCTTACAATTCTTGATCTACTAAAGACCTATGTTACAGAAGTAGATCAATGCTCACAAAGGGAAAAGTACTTACCTCTTGTAGAGTATGCGTATAAGAATACTATCCATAATTCTACGGGAAAAGCACCTTTTAAAATCATAGAAGGAAGACCTAAAAGTCCATTTCTACTTAAAGTACATGGGAAGATCTTCGTTGCCGATGAGTATAGCCGTGACCTGCAAGCATCTTTTCAAAATATTAAGGAGGCTATATCCATCTCTCAACTAAGGCAAAAGGACGCTACTCACAATCACAGAAGGGCCTTAACGTTCAAAGAAAATGATTGGGTCTTACTTAAGTTTCCTAAGGGTCGATTGAGGAAAACAACGGGCAAAAATCCTATGGGCCATCAAAAGTATTATGCGAAAATAGCAAAAAAATACTATGGTCCTTTTCAAACGTTGAAGCCAATCAATGAGGTGGCCTATCAACTCAAGTTGCCTAGCCACTGGCTCATACACAATGCTTTTCATGTGAGCCGCTACCTAGTATCTAATTAGAAGCCTAGTGAGAATTAAGATTCATCAATCAGTCCTTAAGAGCTTCGTGTATTTGCATAATCTAATCCCCTAAGCTAAACCAACTAAACCCTATGGTCTTGCTTAGATTGACCACTAAACCAAACTTTTTGCACTTGCATTATTAGGAACATTATCTCTCTTAGTCATCCCCCCTTGCATATTGAGAATATTGAATCCCACTAAAGGAAGGAAGAGAAATAAAATATCAAGAAAATTTTAGCTTGGTTGAAGCTTACATTGGAGGCAATTCAAAATGTAAATCTGTACTTAAACCCTTTGTAGAAAGTTACTTGAGTCTAGTTTTTATGGCATTGAGACCATTATTAACCTCCTATTTTGAGGGGCATGTGTGTAGTACCTCACTCTCTCTCTTATTTTGAGGTGGAAAAAGAACTCTAGTTGGTAAAATTGTCCAAAATGTTTGGTAATGTTTGGATAATTGGCACAAGTGTGGCTAGCCCAATTGGGATAGTGGGTGATCAACTACTTTGAGGTCCATCATTTATAGATGCATTGTCCATTGCCTCAAGCAATGCTCTCACCACACATTGTACCAATGGAAGGAGATCATGGAGCGGCTACCCACTAGCCATCAAATGTGCCAAACTGTGTTGCAAAAGACTTCAGATTTGTCTCAACAGAGGCATCCTTGATATGGCCATTTCCATGGAATGAGCTAGTCACTTTGAAAATCTATTCAAGGCCCCAAGATTTATATTTAGATGTCAAATCGGATAGGCTTGTCAAAATAGGACTTCAGAAAACACAAAAATTAGATCAAGATTGAATTGAAAGCTTAAAGACAGAAGTTGGACACAAGAACTACAAGTAGTATACTTGGATACTGAATAAGAGTACAACTAGCACCAGGAGCTGATAGAACAAAATAGATGCTACGAAGAGAAAAATATCATTACAAAGACTCACTGAGGTCTACAGAGACACAACACCTCAAAATGAAGGAAAGACTCCTACTTATAGGTACTTTGATTGGACTCTAACTAATTGTGCACTATAACTGTTATTGTGATAATTATAGATGGTAACTACTAGATACAACTACGTAACCTGACTTACGATGAAGCACCTAACTATGGCATGACTTGTGATAATTATAGATGGTAACTACTAGATACAACTACGTAACCTGACTTACGATGAAGCACCTAACTATGGCATGATCTTACTATCTACATTCCTCCTTCCCTTTCTTTAAAGTTCGGCATATTCGAAATTTCAGATATCCATCTGATGTTACTTGGATCCACAAAGATAGTTTATGATACTTATAGGTAGAATCCTCATCAATCCAAAATGAGTTGAGCACTCTTAATCCACCCGATTTCTTTTGTGATTGATCTTTGACTTCAAAGTCACTTCCACTTGTGCTTATATGGAGCCTTCTGCTTAATATTTTTGGGTGGGGCCTAAAGTGTTCGAAGTTGACTCGTTCTTTGATTAGGAAGATGAAATTTATTCAATAATTTTCCAAGTTGAACAAAGAATTTGTGGTTATATATAAGTTTAACCTACTTTAAAATTGTATTTTTTGTTGTTTTTAGACTTATGAATCAAATATAATTCCCTGTGAGTCCTTCATAGATTTGGAATGGCTATCCTCAAGACGCTTTGTGTAGTCTCGATCTTGTGTACAAAACCTACACTCAAATCACCAAAATCTGGCCGCATGATCCACTTTAGTGGCCCGGATACAAGAGTAGTGCTACTTAAAAACTTATAAGCATTTTTTCTAAAGCGATTTGAGTAAAAACCGTAGAACACTGCCTAATAATACTTTGTGTTTAAAACTTATCTTAGATTGTTAGAGTTTCATTTCTACATTGAAATATAAATTTATGCCAGTAATTTGCTAGCTTGCAATGACTTGATTGCACTGTGAGCAAGAGAAGTAAAAAAGAAAACCTAGGTGTATTATGGGCGAGACTTTAAAATCTTGGTGTTACCTTCACAAGGAAAAAAATAATAATGTTGCTAGGAAGAGAAAGCAATAGAGTGTGCTAGGATTAGTTTGGAGAATTGAACACTACAATGTGTCTGAATCATGGTAAAGTCATGCAATATGGATGAAAATGGATTTCTTATGTATCCTAGAAGTTTCAGTATAGAGTATTGAATTCTTACATAGTGTGGGCATTTTTATTCAATATGAAGCTACTTTCCTTAGAGGGAATGCACATATAGATGCTAAATTGTATGTCCATACATGTTTAGCAGGTTGGATATCCACCATGTTGGATTCACATAGGCTAGATGAAAACATGTAACATTTTGTTTAGCTCTACACATCTAGAAATCTGCTACAATCATACAACCCTCTCTATCAAGAATTGGAATATTCCTATTGAGGAGCCACATATGTGTAGTAGAGATCCACTCAACCACCCCCTAACTTAGAGGCACTGAAAAGGTGTTACTTCTTGCTTTTCAGGCTAGAAAATTGTTCCATATGGATGCATTTGCAACTTGGAAGGGCTGTTAGCGGTAATTTTAAAAGGTGTATGTGAAGCCCATCTTAGAGGGGTTTTCCCTACAATGGCACACAAGAAAAACCTTATATTCCTTGCAAAGGAGAGTTGGAGAACCTTGAGATGTAGACCATTAGCCTTTACAATAGGTCTATTTCCAATATAAATGTGGATATGGATCATTTCGCTCATTGAATTTTGAGTGCATTGCTTTTCTCTTGTAGCTAGAGAGTACAAGAAAGTCAATGTGCATTGTAGGAGGTAGTTGTAGCATACGCCAACTCCAAAAAATCATCAATCCAGAGAGATCATCACCCAGCGAGGGCATGGAAACATCTTACAATGAAGTCTGAGAGCATCATTGGACACATTGAGTAAGAGGATTCAAGAGAATGCTTCTCCAATGCAATAGCAAATATCCATGAATTTACTAACTCTAATCACACCCTAATGATTTGCTACCATACACAAGGACTGTCGGGGCAATTTTTCCCTCTTTAGGAGGCTCTTTCCCATGTGCATTGTAAATAGCCCATCAGTCTAGGGCTATCTATCTTTCCATTGCACACTAAGTAATACACTCTTAGTTATGTGGCTTGAGCTTCCTTCATCTTCTCCAAACTGTGTGCGTTTCTCTGCAATCCTAATTTCAACAATTGGTATCAGAGCAGGTTGCATCCTCTCGGGCTTAGTCGCGAGCAGCTCCAGCACATGCGTGCTCACTTTCTCCGATTCATGTGAGCTTTGGTGAGCGTACGCAGGTCGAATTTTTTTTTGGGACTTAGCCCGCAGATATTCTCAGATTTTTGATTCGGGCTCATTTCGACCTTCGTTTCCACTACAGCCAGGTCCAAGCAATTTCTTCATTTTATGCAAAATTTTTGTCAACACCAATCACTGCATAATAGATCGCATACAGTCTTCTACGGTTGTGCTATATAAAACGTGTTGGTCTTACTTAGTTTCTCCTCATTTTGGGCCTTTTTCACATCAGGTGCATGCATTTTCATGGCTGACAACAACACAGATGTGTTCAAGATATTTGATGCTAAGGACAGATTGGATGGGGACAATTACCCTATGTCTACTTACATGATGCAACATGTTCTTGTGTCAAAGGGAGTCTGGAATATTATGTAGGCATTGATGTAGGTCTTGAATCTGAGGATGTACGCAATGTTGAGGATGTTGTAGGTCTTGCTGCAAGGATTGCTGCTATTAGAGTTGATTTGTATTTGTGAGAACAAGTTCGTTGGGATGTAAAGGATTCGTAGACTCATGCGTTGATTGTGTTATCTGTGAAGCACACCATTACTCCTCACATTCGTTCAACAAAATCTACAAAACAGGCTTGGGATATTCTAGCAGGCTTTTATGGAAGCCGCAATGAGGCTAAAATTGCTTTTCTGCGTAAAGAGCTGGAATCAAAGATTATGCATGAGGAAGATGATATGGACACTTTCCTTGCTGGTGTCAAGGATATCGATGAGCAACTTATTTTTGCACGTGAAGTCATTTTAAAATGTATGCTTGTGTAGACTGTTCTTGATGCCTTACTAGATTCTTACAAGACTTTTGCCAATACTTGGAGACTTATGAACAAAGGAAATCTTGAAGTCGTCAAGTTTGATGCATTATGCACATTGCTTTTGCAAGAGTCACTTTCCAAAAAAAATAGAACTACGCAGCATGCAGTTGAACATGATTTTATTGCTTCTCAAAGAAAGGGTGGTAACAGTAATGCAGCCACTTCTAATGGTTCTGCTGCGAGTGACGAAACTTCTGTTCCTAATGCTTCGGCTGGTAGCAAATCGTCTGGAATTTCTGGTGATAAGGGTTTTTTTTTTTTGGCCATTGTTGTAAAGCTAATGACCACTTGATCAAGCAGTGTCCTAAGTTGAAGGCCAAAGAGGCTAAGAAGAAAGAGGGGAGTTCCACTACAAATGTTGGTTCCACTATAAATGCACCCATTGTTGAGTCTTCTATGAAAGGAGACTGTGATGCTGATGTTGATGCAGAATGGGCTTTTAGTGTAAAATGCACTTACAATTTTGTTGTCTGTAATGCATGCATGTCAGTTGCTACAGATTCACATGTGTGGTATTTTGAGAGTGGTGCTACAAAGCACTGTACCTCACATCGTGAATTGCTTACTCTCTTGAGTCTCTCCCTCATGAGAATTTAGTCACTTGTGCCAACAATGCCTCTAATCTGGTTTAGGGAGTTGCAAATATTGTGCTCACTGCTGCAAACGGCAGTTCTTTCACACTTGTTGATGCACTTTATGTACTTGGGATCAAGAAGAATCTTCTACCTATATCTGGACAGTTCATGATCTTAGTTTGGTGATGAAATTGTTGCACAACTGGCCTTTTGTGGTGTGGGATGTATAAGCTCACTTTGTATTACAAGTGTGGACAAAATTTTTCAAATACAGTTTGAAAATTCAAGGGCTATTACAGTTGCAAAACTGTGGCATGCACGTTTTGGGTATCTGAATTTTTCCAGTTTGCTGCGTTTGTAGAAAAATGATATGGTTGCTACTTTGCCACCTCTTGAAGCACGTGTCAAACATGTTTGTGAAGGCTTTATTCTGGGTAAGATGTAGCGTTAGAAGTTTACAAAGGATTTTTAAGTTAGGTCCACATGCAAGTTGTAGCTTGTGCATAGTGATATTTTTTGGCCCATGCAAACTCCATCCTTGGGCAGTTACCTTTATGGCTATGGCTGAAAATGTATCAAAATGTACTATGGGCACTCCCCATTCTGATTGAGGGGGGGATTATATGTCTCATGAATTTAACGCATTTTTGGCTAGTCATGGGATAAAACACCTCATGTGCCATTTTGCTTGATTGAAGGTTGTAGAGCTTTTTTTAAGGCTTACTTATCTGTTTGATGCTCTATTTGGGATCCATTTTAGCTTTGTGGTTGTTTGTCGTATTTGGCATTGTTCTGCAGAGTAGGTTCTCTTCTAACTGTACTATAATCGTAGGAGGAATTGAAATTAGAATTCAAGCAGTGGTGCAATAACATTAGTTCTATTGATTTCCTTTGGGACCCATTTATTTGTGACTATTGGTTGTTTTGTTGGTACTACTCATTTGGGAACCCATACTTGTCCCTGCTTCATTTATGTTTGAGCTCGCACGACTCAAGGATTCCAAGAGACAAATGATGTAGAAGATGCAAAAGGTAGCAATGCATTACTTAAAAATATCACCATTCCTGAATTTCACGGGGAAGAGCGTGATCACAACAAGGATACGGTCAATACATTCTTACACAAATGGAGTGATATTCATCGATTGAGACACACCCCAGATAGAAAGACGGCTGTGGAAGCAAGTCTATCTCTTACAGGCAAGTCCCATAAGTGGTGCATGGATGACTTTTCCAATAGATGCTCGTCCTCCGTCTTGGGCTACGTTTCAAGCTTCTTTCTCCAAAGTTTTTTTGGACTCCAATGAAGAAGATAAGAATTGGTTATCATGGGATCCATTCCGTATGTCTGGACTCTCTCTCACACACTACCTTTTGAAGTATTGGGAAATCATATAAAAACTAGAAGGTCTACATGAATTCCAAAAGATACGGGGTTTTAATAGGGGTCTTGACAAAGACTATCGTCTTCATGTCAAGACTCAACATCCAAAAACTTTGGAAGAAGCCATTAGTCATGTGCAAAGATATGATGATGACCAAGAGAAAAAAGGAAATATTCCCTACTCTAAGAATACTTTTGTTAAGAGCAATGTGGCTAAGATCCAATGGCGAGATAGATCTCCCACACGTTCCAAGAGGAATAAGATCCAATGACAATCTACCTCTCCACGCCCACAAGAGGCTAAGAAGCCTAAGCAATCAGGAGATACTCCACGTGGGTCTCTCAGCACTGCTAGTTTTGAGCATGCAAAGAAACACAATTTGTGTTTTAGATGTATTTCGGACCAGCATAACAAGAAATATTGTCCTCTTTTGCAAGGCAAATAAAAGGCCATGCACACAGTGCAACGCCCCACATTAGATTTATCTCCTAAATATTGTGATGTAGAGGTTCTTCATATGAAAGAAAAGAACAAGTGTTCTGTGCCTGCTTCAATGTGGCAACCCACCTTTGTCCCCCATGATTTGGTTTTCATGCATGGAACTATTAACGGACAACGTGTTCGTATTTTAGTAGATGATGGTGCAACTCATAACTTCTTGAACTATAAGCAAGTCAAGAAATTGAAGCTTACACATACTCCTTGCTCTCACAAGTATGTGGTAGAGCAAATGTCTAGGAATGATAAAGAAGTATGGGACACGATGGTTGAAGGGGTTGAGCTTATTGTTCAAGATCATATGATGACCCTTGACTTCCAAGTTATGAACATGGACCATGCTGATATAGTTTTAGGACAGGAGTGGCTGCATGGTTTCGGAAACACCTTGCACACTAGCTATGAACACTCCTTATCCTTTATGGCCAACGGTAAAACTGTGCTTTTGCTTGGTGAGAAAAATATACCATCTGCACCTCTTATATGTACAACCGAGCTTCCTATTTTGCAAAAACCAGATTTAATAGATGAAGTCTTTTTGTATTACTACTTGTCTCCAAGTCTTGTGAATTCTCAAGAGCAAAGTGCGGGCGAGTTCTAGTGATGGTATGCAAAGTGCAATGAATTCTACTGATAAACAAAGTGGTAACAAATCCAACGAGCAAAGTTCTCTCAATCTCAATTCTATAGAGCAACGTGCAACTATTGTAAAACAAACATTATAGGAATTACAAGATTCTCCATCCCATCATAACTCTACTTTAATTTCTTCTTTTGCACGACAAAATCTGACTCACTTACTCACGGAGTATAGTGATGTATTCTCGAGTGATTTACCACCGGGTTTACCCCCTACACATGATGTGCACCATGGCATATATGTCTTGCTAGGCACTAAACCGGTGAGTAAACCACCTTATTGTATGAGTGCTAAAGAAGCGAAGGAGGTTGAGAGTCAGCTGGATGACTACCTCTCCCGTGGTATCATGAGACCTACCACTTTGCCTTGGGCATCACTAATTCTATTGGTAAAAAACAAAGATGGTACTATGCGAATGTGCGTAGATTATTGCGGATTAAATGCCATAACCATCAAGAAAAAGTATCCTCTTCCAAGAGTAGATGAGTTGTTTGATCAACTCCATAGGGCAAGATATTGTACAAAGATAGATCTTCCTTCAGGATACCACCAAGTGTGTACCCTTTTACAAGATATCTCCAAAATTGCCTTTAGAACATGGTTCAAGCATTCTGAATTTTTGGTTATTCCTTTTGGTCTAACCAATGCTCCAACTACATTTACGACACTCATGGATAGCGTCTTATGTCCCTATCTTGGAAAATTTGTTGTGGTTTTCCTTGATGACATTCTCATTTACAGTAAGACTGAAGATGAACACACAGAACGCTTACGATTAGCGTTCGAACAGCTATGAGCTCACGCACTCTATGCTAAGCAAAGCAAGTGTGATTTCTTCAAAACAGAGATACATTACCTCAGTCATGTGATCTCTTATTCTGGAATCAAGATGGACACTGACAAGGTCGTTGCCATTCTTCAATGGCCACAACCCAACACAGTTGAGGAGCTTTAAATAATTTGTAGGCATGGCTGGAT
>NC_140955.1:109649103-109785012 GCF_014529385.1 Adiantum capillus-veneris | reverse complement strand
CTTGTTAAGATCTTTGATGTTCTCTTGTGATTGTCTTATGACTTCAAATTCCAAGGCAGACAAGCGTTTCCCTTGCTGTCAAATGAATGTTTTCTCTTTTCAACGACAGGTGCTGATTTGCCAACAACAGTATCAAAGAGGTGATTCCATAATTCCTCTGCCATCATGCAAACACACTTATCATAAGAAAGCATTCGGAAGTGGTTGGAAATTAAGAAGGTACTTCTGCTAGGCTTGTTGCCAGAGAGAACTTATAAGTCTTTTGATAAGCTTAACGTGGTGGCATCTCCTGAACCCTTTTTTCCAATTGTTAATATCTTTGATAAATGTGATATGCAGGTGTGCCCTATATGTAATGTTGAGGTGGAGTCCACTAACAGCTACGTGTATACGTGTACAATAACGATGAGCAATTCTTGCGTCATCTATTATACAGAGCACAAAGGCCTTTGGAAAGCACACAAATGGAGGCTTGGCTTGGCTTCATTTTCTGTACAACTCAAGGTTAAAATGGACCTTTCCAAATGTATAAAGGGAATTGTATTTATATACCATCACAGCAAATATACACGACTTCCAGGTGTAAATTTTTACTACATTCAAGCACAGAAATGAATGTGTTTGTTAAGCTCCTTGCAAAAGCTATGCAAGATTTTATTTGCATAACTTGGGTTGATGTATAAATTGCGTTGTTTGCTCTTTGCACAACTTTGGTCAGAAGGATGTGGTCATGCGTGCATCAGTTATCCATCAGATATAATTGATACAGCTAAGTTAAATATGGCATAGTTTAAAAAAGACTTGGCATAGTTTATATACAAGCAATTGCTGGTGCACGCTTGACCATGCATTAGGCATAGTGATTTGATGAAGTAGCTGATAACTATGCTTGGCATGACCATTACCGAAGATTTAGTCGAGGAAGGGCATAGCAACTGCAATACTTGTGTCGGAAATATTTTGTTTTTGTTGCAAGTTTTCTTCTCTATTCACGTTACATATTGAAAGCTTTATGTTTAGTATGGTATGACGCATAACAATAGCTAAAGGAAGGTCCCAACCTTTCCCCTTGGAGGTACGGTTGAGCAGTCTAAGGCATTCCTCTTGGGTATTTCAATCACATGGTTTCCTGCTGCACATTATTTTCTACTCTTATGCATGTCTGGAAGGGTCAATCAAGGAGGGAGGAATTCGACCCTTTTTTGAAGGACCTACTTGATTGAAGTGTGGGTGCATGGGGGCTTTGAGCCCGGGTTTTCTTGCATCACTAGGATCACCTTGTCAGTGGATTGCTGTGAAGTGTAAAGCATTGTCTCATAACTTTAGATTGTCTTTTCGTGTTTGAGTATGTTTGAAGGTGCCATATATTGCAACATTTGAGAACTTCAGGGTCCATCTTACTTTGACATCTTTGAGAATTTAGATGTAGTGATCCCCAGGCATAGATTCTTTTTGGCTTACATAAGGCCTTAGTAAAGCATTGAATTCCTAGGAGCATAGTTGGATAAAACTTGCTAAAGTTGGCCACGTGGCAAGTTATTGATGGCAAACTTTTTCTTCCTCTTTCTTGTAAGACCATCACTAACTAAGCATTGTCTTTTGTATATGTAGGCCATTGTGTGTGTGAGAAAGAGTTTACACTTGTTTTCCTATTTCTATGGGGAGGAGCATTGAGTCGTAGGTCGCACGCTCTTTGTCATCCTCTTATATTGGCCATCCAAACTTTTCACCTTGTATTTAGAAGTTTTTGACCCTTGTAAAACCTCCTCCCTGTGGACTCCTTAAATGTTGTAGAATTGATGCCCTCATAAGAGATTTGAAGAGAGCTCCAAAGATTTTATATGACTGCAGATACATGGACAAGTGTGGACAAGATTTGATCGAGTGTAAAGAGGCGCTAAACCTAGTTAGCTCTCAAGTTTGCGCTCTCCTATTTGGCATGGCATAAAGGGTTAGTTTCCAAGGACTTTGATGGCTCATGGAAGCAGCTTTAGGGCCCCATATGGGAGGAAGACATATTCATCCTAAAGAAACTTGCTTGGCAGTTTTTGAGACCTGACAAAATGTTAGCTGGACTCCATATTTTGTTAATAAATTGCTTTTATTTGAGATACTTTGAAAAAAGCAAATCAAGAATTCTAACTCAAAAGCTATCCAATAAATCCACAACGTAATTTTTAGCTTTTGTCCTAGGTTTCTAGAAACATAAACTAATCCAAGCAATATTACCTTGAGGCTTGTTTTTCTCCTTTTTTTTTGGATGCCACTTTAATAACACGTACATGGATGGCTAACACACATGCACAAGCATGTGCACACCAAAATTCTTGGTGTGGAAAACTTGAGGAATGTTCAAGGATGCTATACACTGCAGTCTAAAAAGATGAAAAGCATTCAAGAGAAGATCATATTGAGGTCTATGTAATCTTTGCGACAAGTCTCTTCAATAGAATTGGTGTAGAGGTATACTAAAGTAGTACATCCATCTACTATAATGGCAACAACTTAAAGATGATACCTAGTTAATGGGGCCAAAAATACCCAACAAAGCTCAAGTTACAAGCTCCCAAAAAAAGTTTTGTCATCATACATTTTGGTGTGTGGCACTAATGAATAAGCTTTATTCTATGGTAGATAACTACTCCAAGAGTTTAAATCTTTTCTAAGGCCTTACATAGGCCAAACATGGAGGCTAAGAGGAGTTGATAATTTGTGAAGACGATGATCCCACACAAGACTATGTTGCTATTCAAGGAACACCCACGAGAGGGTAGGATTAGAAGAATTACAGTGTATAAAGCTCTAAGAAGGGAACGCATTAATATAAGGGCCTATATTAATATTGGCTATTCCAACCGCAACCCTATGAAAGCCATATATACTCGGCCATTTTGAACCTTAGTCTTTTGTCTTTCATCTTTCTCTCCCATCCTTTGTCACTTTATATATTTTATGTTTCTTGTGTCTTTCTATAATGGAAACGGCCTATGAACTTTAAGAATAGCGGAATTAAGAGAATTAGAGTGAGCATTTTAATGCGACTACTTTGAGAACATAGAGGGTGAACTTAATTGGCATGAACAATACTTTTGCAAGAGAGAGGTAACGAACTTGACAATATTTGAGGACCGGATTTATGTAGAGCCGGTCTCCCCTCCAATAGGCTTTTTTATTATAGGTTCTCCCATAAAGAGACACTTGGTACAATACAATCTTTGTGTTCCTTGTGACCTAGGTGATGTTATGAAGATGGAAAGCTTCATGCATCAAGAGCATAACATAAACTTTGTAAAAGCATTAACCATCCCCGTTCACTCCCAAGACCTCAAACACCTTCGAAGGTGGAGAGAGCTAGCGAGGAATGAGGGTAGGGAAGAGGAAGAAGAATGATTCATAGGAGAAAAAATTAGTTCCTTTTATCACTCTTCTTGCTTAGCATAGCATAATACCATAGTACTGAAGATGGCAAGCTTAAGCATTGAAGCATGGCTCTTGGTTGGGTTTACATTCCATAGCCAAGAGTGTTGGTGTAGGTTCTCAATTTCTCAACACGCTTGGAGAAGGAGACAGAGTTCTTGCACTTGGCACTTCACACAATGAGAGAGAGAGAGAGAGGGAGGGAGAGAGAGAGAGAGAATACCTTGCAAGCAAGCCTCCTCCTTTGAAATGGGGACTAAGAAGGCATAAGTCTCTCTCTCTCTCTCTCTCTCTCTCTCTCTCTCTCTCTCGCGTAGAGGTAGTCTTTGGACAAGTGTCCTACTTTCCCCTTTGAGAGAGAGGGCTTGATAAACACCTAATCAATTAATTTAATTAGCTAAATCCTCTTTGGACCTCTTTAAGGGTCAACTAATAGGCTTTGGGCACTCCTTGAGGGCAACCTAGCTAGGGGCTTGACATGTGTCCCTTTTGCCTCTTGAGCAAGGGGTTCCCTTTGGGAGAGAGAAGTCATTCAACCTCATCCCCTACTTGTGTGTCTCGCCCCCTCCTCTGTAGGCGTGCATGTTGAATTTCAAGACCCAAGCAGCTTGACCCCCTATACATGCTTAAGTACCTCAAGCACCTTAGTCATCAAGCATAGGGTAAGTAAGTGCATGTCCTCTCTCTCTCTCTCTCTCTCTCTCTCTCTCTCTCTCGTTCCTAGCCTTAAGGGATCGCCACCTCCTTGTAGGGACTGAATTTGAATTCAATCACACGCCTACCTTCAAGCATGCACCTTAGTTGTCAAGCATCTCATGCACTTTCAATTATCAAGCACCTCAAGCATAGGCCTAGATTTAACCTAAGGTCTAAGGACTTTTACACCAACCATTGGAGGTCTTTAATGAAGCTAATGCTAAGGTCTTTAAGCTCCATTGCTAGATCTTTGACATACCATCTCTCATTTGGACCCTTTGACTTTGGCCCCGTGTCGAGATAGATCCATAAGCACATGTCTATATTCTAACTCTTGTTGCCCATTTATTCTCCCGCATTAAATGATCAGTTTAATATAAGAAAATCATTTGGATTGGTTAGATATTAGATATTATGACATTACCTCTCTCTTGAAATCATAGTCGTCCTCGACTATGAGGTAGAAGAGATAAAGCCTTAGTCATTAGTAGATGTTTCTTAGCGGGTAGAGGATCCCTTTTTACCCTACGACATCATTCCAAGAGGGATGACTAATCCATTTGGTGCTTGGGAGACGTAGCTGCCGCAAGCGTGTCTACTCTTTAGTCTATTTCATTCTCTCAAAGTACAATGTCAAATTCTACTTGGTGTTTGAGAGACGTCATTATCACAAACATGATTCTAAGCATGCATACTACTTAAATTTGTGCACAATAAGAAGAGAATTAGTCTTATAAGACAAAAACATTGATCGTTTAAAAGAAACATGTACATTTGCTTGCTCTAATGTAGCATTGTAAGCATTGACAAGGTTCATACTATCCTTAACCTATATTTCTTGCATCTATCTAGCATCTTCAAAAGGATAATTTTTGAACTTAATAAGATGCCATCAGATAATCTTATCATGTCATAGTACTTTGTCCTCATGCCAAAGGATAGCTTCGGGTTGTAGCATCTCTTCTTGGTCTTTGATCTCTGGTGGGTCTTTAATAATTGGTTCGCTTGGTGGCTCTCCTTTGTAGGGCTTAAGTAGGCTCACATGGAAATCATTGTGTATGAGCCAATGGTTAGGCAACTTGAGTTGATAAGCCATGTCATTGATTGGCTTCAAGATTTGAAAAAAACTATAGTATCTTTTTGCTAGTTTAGCATAATACTTTTGATGGCCCATAGTAATATTTCTAGCCGTTTGCCTTAATCGAGCCTTGGGAAACTTGAGTAAGATCCAATCATTTTTTTTGAATGTTAAGGCCCTTCTGTGCTTATCAACAACAACCTTTTGCCTTTGTTTAGAGATGGATGTAGCCTCCTTAAGCTTTTGGAAAGATTCTTGTAGGTCACGGCTATACTCATCAGTAGTGAAGATCTTTCCATGTACTTTAAGTTGCAAGGAGCTTTTAGGTCTTCCCTTTATGATTTCAAAAGGTGTCTTTCCTGTAGTAGTATGGAAAGTATTATTGTACACATACTCTACACGGTGTAAGTATTTCTCCCATTGTGAGCATTGATCTACTTCTGTAACATAAGTCTTTAGTAGATCGAGAATCGTAAGATTGGCTATCTCACTTTGGCCATCCGTTTGTGGGTGATAGGCCAAAGAGAAATTCAATCTTGTACCTAGATATTCAAAGATACCTTTCCAAAAATTATTGGTCATTCTAGGATCTCTATCTGTGACACAATGGATGTTGGTAATCCATGGTGTTTGAAAATCTGGGATATGAAGAGGGTTGCCATTTGGTGTGCCCTAACAATCTTTTTGATAGGAATAAAGTGTGCTTGCTTGCTAAACCTGTCTACTATTGTCCATATTCTCGTATTCCTATGGATAGACTTGGGTAATCCAAAGATAAAATCCATGGATATACTCTCCCATGGTAAATTAGGGATTGGCAATGGTTGGAGTAAGCCAAGTTGCTTCCCTAGATCATACTTGGTCTTTTGGCATACCACACATTTTGAAACATACTCTTGATAGGTCAATAGAAGTATGTCTCTACTCCTCGAAGAGTAGGTTGAGTGCCTCTATGCCCTGCATATGGAGGAGCATGTGATTCATATATAACTTTCTCACGAAGGGAGTGAGTAAGACATAGCCTATTTCCATGGAGAAGATAACCATCGTGCAAGTGAATGGTTATTCTTTCTTCCCCAATGCAAGGACTGACATTATGTCTTTAAAGTCAAGTCAGTAGCATACTCATCTATCATAGAAGATAGATCATTATGAGTTGCTATAGACAGTGCATTGACTCTTGGGCGTCCGTGAAAGTGCATCGGCCACTTGAATATGCATACCAGCAATGTGAGCAATATGAAAATAAAATCGCGAAAGAATTTTTTCCCACCTCAGTTTTTTATCAAAAAGCTTGGTTTACGTCATGAAGTACTTGAGACTTTGGTAGTCCGTTTGCAAAATAACTAGAGTCCCCAATAGATAGTGCTTCCATGTGTCTAGGACAAGTAGAACAACTAAAGCTCTTTTTCATATATACTCAAGACCCGTTCGTTCGTATTGAGCCTTCGGCTCTCATAGGCTATGGCATGCTCTTCTTGAAGACTTCTCCAAGGCAATCACCACAAACATCACATTGGACCTCAAATGGTTTTGAGAGATTCAGAAGCATAAGGATTGGTTGGGAGGTAAGCTTCTCTTTGAGCTTGTCAAAAGCATTTTTGTCCTTAGCAGTCCATGAGTACTTAACGTTCTTCTTTGTTAAGTCATGTAATGGTCTTGCTATTTGAGAGAATTTTGCTATGAAGCATCTATAGTATGCACACATACCAATATATCTTCTTAGCTCATGTAGATTCCTTGGATTAAGCCATACTTTTATTACCTCTAACTTTGATGGATCCATACGGATACCATCTTGAGAGATAATACGACCTAAGTATTAAATCTCTTGAAGGAAACATTCACTCTTCTTTTGATTGATAAAAAGCTATTCTCTCTCAAAGCTTGAAACATCACATGGAGATGTTGCTTGTGCTCCTCCAAGGACTTGGAGTAGATGATGATACCAGTGTACTTGCGGTAGTGTCTAAATATTTTCTCCATCAAATGATTGAACGTGGATGGAGCATTTGTCAAATCAAAAGGCATGACAAAATATTTACAAAGACTAAAAGAAATGTGCGTTCTTAATACAAAAAATTACAAGGGATAAATGAGGCTCCATGCTTAACAATCTTCCACTTGGAGACTGACTTCCAAACCAAACCTGTGACTACTTTTCATCCTGGCTTCTTATCCTTGAATGCCGATTGAAGATGAGCAGAAGATCAACTTCTCCTTGTTGACCATCTTTGTAAACATGTCTGTAGGATTTTCACTTGTATGCACCTTTCCTAGCTTTAGCTGTCCCTCTTCCAAAAGTGTGCGTATGGAGTGAAATGTGCTTTGTCATTTGAATGAAATGATGAGTTCTTTGCAAGATGGATAGCGCTTTAGCTATCACTGTACAAGGCACAATTGTCTTGTTTGAATCGAAGCTCTTCTAAGATCTGTTAAGCTGCAATATTTCTTTGTTTGCCTCTATCATTGCTACATACTCTGCTTCCGTGGTGGAAAGTGAGACCACTTTTTGTAGCTTTGAAGCCCAACTTACTACTATGCCTCCAATCGTGAAGACATAGCGAGTAGTGCTCCTTCGAGTATCATTATCACCTGGCACATCTGCATCATCATACCCTTGAAGAAAAAATATCAGTTCCTCCAAAATACAAAGCATTCATTGTTGTCCTTTTCAGATACCAAAGTATCCACTTCTCATAGCTTGCCAGTGCTCCTTACTTGGGTTGTCCATGAACTTGCTTACAACTCTCATTGCACGTGCAATGTATGGCCTTATCCAGACCATATCATACATAAGAGAACCTACCGCTGTAGCATATGGAACTTTAGACATATAGGCTATCTCCTCTTGTGTCTTTGGACACATATCCTTGGTTAATTTTGATTGACGAGACAAAGGTGTAAAAATCATTTTTGCATTTTGCATTGCAAACCTTTCTAATACCTTCTTGATGTAATCCTCTTGTGATAGCTTTATTGTCTTCTTCGTCCTGACCCTTGATGTCTTCATACCAAGTATCCTCTTTGCAACATCTAAATCTTTCATTGAAAAAGATTTAGACAACTCCTCTTTTAGGTCTTTGATGTCCTGCATATTAGCACTTGCAATCATCACGTCATCAACATACAATATTAGGATGATGAGCTTCCCATCTTCCAAATTCTTCGTGTAGATGCAGTGATCTGAGTTGCATCTTGTGAATCCATGATCCAACATCCATCGATTGAACTTCAAGTACCACTGTCTTGATGCTTGCTTTAAACCATAGAAGCTTTTCTTTAATCTACAAACCATTTTCTCCTTACCTTTTACTTCACACCCCTTTGGTTGAAGTATGTAAATTTCCTCCTCTAAGTCACCGTGAGGGAATGTCGTATTTACATCCATTTGCTCAAGATTTAAAGCATGAGAAGCCACAAGGCTTAAGACAAGACTACTTGAGTTCATTTTTACAACAAGAGAAAATATTTCATTGAAGTCAATACCTTTATTTTGAGAAAACCCTTTTACCACAAGTCTAGACTTGTACCTTTTCTTCCCACCTTCTTCTTCCTTCAGCTTGTACACTTATTTGTTCTAAAGTTTTCGCTTACCTTTAGGCAACTCAACCAACTCCCATGTTTGGTTGTGATGTAATGAGTCCGTCTCCAATTGCATGCTCTTATCCATTCTTCTTTGGATTTGTGTTGCATAGATTCCTTGTGTGATTCCGGCTCTCCAGAATCTGAGATCAAGAGATGGTTGAAGGAAGAAATAAGCCTTTCTGGAGGTCTACTTGCTCTTGTAGATCTTTGGGGAATAGGTTGAGGCTCCTCATTTGGTTGATGTTGTTGTACGTTGTCACCATTTGCACTCCTTGAGTCTTCATCGTCCTTAAGCTCCATGTACTCATCACATGTTTCTTTTGTTTGTTTTCTTTCCAAGTAATCTTTGTATATATTTTATTTGTTAAAAATTACATCCCTACTCCTAAAGATTTTACCATCTTCAGGATTCCATAGGCGATATCCAAAGTCACCTTCTCCATAGTCGATGAAGAAACACTTTTTGGACTTTGCATCTAGCTTTGGCCTTAGGTTTCTATCTATGTGCATGAAAGCCTCGCACCCAAATACTTTGAGAAATGAATAGTTCATTACTATTCATTGGTTTACGTGTCCATGCCTCCTGTAGAACTCCCCCATCCCATGCCGTTGAGGGTGACTGGTTGATTAAGTACACATACATACATACTGCTTCCGCCAAAGCTCAAGCGATAGGCCTGCATGTAGCCGCATGCTTCGTGCTCGCTCCAATGTCTTGCTCATCTTTCCAAAGTCCAATTTTGTTGAGGTGTCCTTGGGGGTTCTTTTTTGCCTCCGAATGCCATTGTTAGCACAAAATCTTTCAAAATCTTGGCTGCAATATTCGCCTCTATTGTCGGATTTGAGGCATTTAACCTTGGTACCTACTTCATTCTCCAGAAAGGCTTTCCACCTTTGAAATATAGAAAACACATCGTATTTATTCTTCATGACATAGACCCATGTTTTTTTAGTTGCATCGTTTATGAATGTTACATAGTACAATGAACCACTAAAAGATGGTGTACTTGCAGGACCCCAAACATCAAAAGGAACCAATTCAAGTTTTTTATTTTTTCTTTCATTTCCTGATTTTTGAAATTTTACCCTCTTTTGTTTACCATAAACACAATCTTCACAGATGTCTAAGTCCACTTCTTCAAACCTGGTAGAAGCTTCTTTGTTTGAAGGATTTGCATTCTTTTGGCACTCATATGCCCAAGTCGGTAGTGCCACAGCGCAATGTCGACTTTTGTTGCATAAGCTGAAGATTGCAAGCTGACAGTACACAAGTAAAGTGTACCAACCTTTTCTCCTTTGAAAACCACCAAAGATCCCTTTACGATCTTCCACCGTTTGATTTCGAATGCAATGTTGTGACCTTCATTGTCCAATTTTCTTGTAGAGATCAAATTTTTGCGAAGAGAAGGAACATGCCTAACATCTTTAAGCTAGCAGTTTTGACACAAACTGTACCTTTGCCGACAATTTCACAAGCTTCATCATCTCCCAAGCATACATACCCAAAATTACCTTTGGTGTAATCTTGAAAATGTTGCTTGTGTGGTGTTGCATGGAATGAAGCCCCGGAATCTACTATCCAAGAATTAGACACATTGTCTAATGAGAGAATTATAGCATCTTGCTCTACTTTATCTGCCACATTAGCCTCCGATGTTGTCTTGTTGTCTTCAGACTCCGACTCCTTCTTCTTCTTGGACCAGCAATCCTTCTTGACGTGGCCCTTCTTGCTGCACTTCCAACATTCAAGAACTAACTTTCAGTGTGACTTGCTCCACCTTGAGCGATCACGAGCCTTTTGGTTTTTGAACTTCTCCTTAGGCCTTCCTCTTGTTTCCTCTGACAGTGCAACACTTGATGATTCTCCTGTGCTTCTCCTTCGCAGTTGACTTATGTTGGTGTTAAAGTCATTAGGTGTTCTGCAACTGGACCATTCTATGCCATCTTTAGATTGAACATGGGCTTCATGAGAAATACGTTATTGGATGCCAATGGTTTCTCGTAGAGGCCGCCAAGTGACTTCATTAAGTCCTCCGTGGTCTTCATCTCTGAAACATTGAAGGCCACCGTTGACGCCAAGCTTAGCCAGATTGTTTCTAATTCCTTTCGATCAAGGACAATCCATGCTTCATCTGCCATTGTTGTGGGCTTCTTTGCAAGACCGCCTAGTGGCAAATGAAGGTCCTTCTGGTAGAGATAGTCTTCAATCTGCATCTTCCAATGTTGGTAGTTTTTGCTGTTGAACTTCTCGATCTTGAGCTTCCCTTCCTATGCCATTACTCCCACTCAATTCAAGGAACCCTTTCCTTAGATACTTTAGCTATGGGCAAACCTTGCTCTGATATCTTTTGTTAGGAAGTATGACGTAGCTAAGTAGATAATTGAGTAGCTTATTTAATGGAGAGAGACAAACTCTTACACACAAAAGATTAGAGAGAGAGAGAGAGAGAGAGAGAGAGAGAGAGAGAGAGAGAGAGAGAGAGAGAAAGCACGATATATGTGGTTCACCCAATGTGGGCTACATCCACGAGAAAGCAACCACTCAATGGCTTTAATACTTCAAACAAGAAGTAGTTTACAAAGGGATTATACCCTTAATAGAGCTCCCACCTTGCTTCACTCTCACCACATCACACCCACCTTGTTGCATCAAATTTAGACTCTTTAATGTGTGTAAAAACGGCCTCCCGATATAGGCCAAAAGGGCTACCCTCTCATGAGAGGCAGCCGTGTGTAGCCGCCCTTGTGTAGACAAGTCCAAATGGACTCTCCAATCCACCCATGTGTGGCCACCCTTGATAAGGCAAGTTTTCCTTTGAAATTGGCTATCAACCATCAGCCATTGACTATCAACCCCATAGGTCAACTGGCCAAATGATTGGCCATTTCCCGACCACTTTTCGACTGCTATCCGGCCATCATATTCTGACAAAAAGAAATATTCTGGTGAAGCCAGTCTTGAGCTTTGCTTGAGACTGGCCTTGAAAATTTTTGGTTTTTGAAAGTGATTTTTCTTCATGCACAATGGCTTCTCCTCATAAGGGGGGCCTTACAATTGTGCGTTTTTAATACAAAAAATTACAAGGGGTAAATCAGGCTCTATACTTAACACTAAATGAATTGGAGAACAAAAGAGAGAGGAGCTAGGCCTCACCATCCCTTTGTCTACCAATTCCTGTAGTTGCCTCATGATCTCCTCTTGTTGAGCTTGGGAAACTCGATAAGGAGGCTTGTTAGGCGGTGAGCTTCTTGGTAGGAGCTCAATTCGATGGTCATCATCCCCTTATTTTGGAGGTAAGTCCATAGGGATATCATCGATAAAAACATCTTGGAGTCCATTTTGAACATTAGACAAGTCTAACTCTTCTTGATTCCTACCATTTTCATTTGATAAAACATTAGGACCATTTAGAGACACTTTGACAAGAGGAAATTGAACTTTTTATCAAAAGCAGGTGAATTTACAAGTGATATAGTACAACTGGACTCATTAGCATCTATATACATGCTCTTTTCCCTGTAGGCGAAGTAGATTCTCCTTTTAGGGAACTTCATGTTGGTAGCCATGCGGTTGAACCATGGTGCCCCTAGGATAACATCCTCATGTTGGAGAGGAGAAATGAAAAAGTCTTCTTTGTCGATGTAGCTTTGGAGATGAAGTCTCAACTTCCCAATCAAGGGAGTAACGGAGGCTTGCTATCCCTTAAAATCTCCATCGGTAGTTATAATATTTTCCATCTCAAAAGCTTGAATGCCCAACTTAGTGGCCAACTCCATTGATATGAAGTTGTGAGTAGAGCCAGGGTCAAATAGAATGAAGCATCATGCTCCCTTATCCTTCCCCAAGCATAGGAGAGAGGCAATCGTTTGCAATGAGCATCCTTTTTTGCAGCTTCGACTGTGGAAGCTCTAGGAGTCTCATTGCGGGCATTTCTTTTGGGGCAAGAACGATAGCCATGTCCTTGATCCCCACACTTAAAACATTTATGGTCCTTACGAATAGCTTCTAGCTCTTGAGAAGAGAGTTTATTTTTACCTTTGTAAACTCCCTTCTCCTTGGAACAATTGTTGTTGTTGTTGTTGGAATAGCATTGGAAAGAGTTTTGGGCATTGTTCCTCCCCTTTGCTTCATTTCAATCTTTGTTTTCCATGGGCTTGGCATTCTTTTTAGCCCCTTGTTGTAAATTGATGTACGAAGCAATCATAGTGCGGTGGATTACTTTGATGATAGAACCAAGCCGTTGGGAGTTGACAGCCAATTCTTTAGATAATCTAGCAAAAAAATGTTGCTTTTGCTCGACGAAGCCTATCTTTTGAAAGATAGTAGCCTTGAGATGTAAATCCTAAAACTTGTTTACAAGGAATTTCTTCATGATGGAAATTCGTAGAGTTTTTGATATTTTTGGGGCTTCGCCGTTGCCATGAAGGCTAGCCCACCATTGACATGCAAATTTTTCAAAGTGTATAGCTACATGATGTAGCTTGGAGGACTCTCTAAAGCCCTCGTCTCCAAAGGTCGCATTAAATTGTTGGATGAAGACCAATCCTTTGTCAGTAGCACCAAAGGTGCCATCATAGTTAAGGAAAGAGATAGATACTCTTTCCACCCTCTTTGAATTTCTTGAGCTTTTGAGACCTTATCCATGCAAGGTAGGATTTGTGATGTCCTCTCCTCTTGTATTCTCTAGGAGAATAGATGTTGCTTTCATTGTAAGAGGAGGAATGTGAAGAAAAAGGAGAAGAGGGTGACCTTTTTCTTCCTTTATTTCCCCTCTCTTCCCTTTCGGAGTGACAAGGAGAAGGACTATGGGTTGACCGTTTCCTCTTGGGAAGAGTTGGCGAACGTCTAGACCGCCGTCTTCGTGTAGCCCATCTTTATAGGAGCTTAGTGATTCACTTCTTTCTCGTTGTTTGGATTCCTCCTCTCTTATGGGAGAGAGTCTTCTTATATGGGAGTCTCATCAAGAGGCCTCCTAAGCTCTCTCTCCTCTTGGAGAGAAAGGGAAATCCCATAAACACGAAGTTGTTGAGTAAATTCACCTTGCAAAGGAGGGTTGCCCATAGCTTGTTGCAACCTAGTAACAAGATAATTAACAAACATGGGGGCATCATCATTAGCACCTTCATGTGCAAAATCAAGTTTGTCAATATTCATTCTACTCTCTTGGTTATTGTTAGCCATGCTTATTAAACTTAGGTATAAATTACTTTGTGCGTTGGTACCCTAAAAAAACCTTAGTTTCTACTCTTGTTTACCTTTGAAAATTAGTCCTTAAGCAGCCATACCCGTGGTTTAGAGACTGTTGATTGCAAAGACTAGCGGAGAGGGTCTAACGTTTCTCGGTTGATTATGGTTCTTGTTGAGCTTGCTAGTAGCTCAATAATGGTTAAGCCAAAGGCAAGCCCCGAGATACTCCATTATTAAGAATATAGTTCCAAATGGTGTACCTCAAACTAAGTCCTTTTGGACAACTTAAGGACCTCTCTTCTTAAGCAAGAAAAGACAAACCAATAGCCCTAATACCAATGTAATGGAAATGGCCTATGAACTTTGAGAATAGCGAAAATAAAAGAATTAGAGTAGAGGGTGAATTTAATTAGCACTAGCAACATAACCATTATACTTAATTAACTTGGCATGAACAATACTTTTGCAAGAGAGAGAGGTAATGAACTTGAAAACAATTGAGACCAAATTTATGTGGAGCCTATCCCCCCTCCAATAGGCTTTTGTATTATAGATCTTACATAGAGAGAGACTTGGTACAATACAATCTTTGTGTTCCTTGTGACCTAGGTGATGCTATGAAGATGGAAAGCTTCATGCAGCACGAGCATAAGATAAAATTTGTACAAGCATTAACCATCCCGGCCTCAGTGCCAAGGCCTCAAACACCTTCGAAGGTGGAGAGAGCTAGCGGGGAATGAGGGTAGGGAAGAGGAAGAAGAATCATTCAGAGGAGAAAGAAATAGTTCCTCACTTATATCACTCTTCTTGCTTAGTATAACATAATAGAATAGTAATGAAGATGGAAAAGATGCAAGCTTAAGCATTGAATCATGGCCTTTGTTGGATTGCATTCCATAGCCAAGAGTGTTGGTGTAGGCTCTCAAGTTCTCAACAAGCTCGGAAAAGGAGATGGAGTTCTTGCACTTGGCACTTCACACAATGAGAGTGTGTGTATGTGGGAGAGAGTATACCTTGCAAGCAAGCCCCCTCCTTGCTTGGGTCGACTCCCTCTTCTAGCTCATGCATGAAGCTCATTGACTCTCTCAAGCCTATCCAATCACAAACCTGGGTCAATTCAAAAAGTAGATGTAGTCTTTTGATAAGTGTCCTCCTTTCCCCTTTGAGAGAGAGGGCTTGATAAATGCCTAATCAATTAATTTAATTAGCTAAATCCTCATTTGGCCTCTCTAAGGGTCAACCAATAGGCTTTAGGCACTCCTTGAGGGCAACCTAGCTAGGGGCTTGACATGTGTCCCTTTTCCCTCTTGAGAAAGGGGTGCCCTTTGGGAGAGAGAGAAGTCATTCATCCTCATCCCCTACTTGTGTGGCTTGCCCCCTCCTTTGTAGGCATGCATGTTGAATTTCAAGACACACCTTGTCCCCCTACATGCTTAAGCACCTCAAGCACCTTAGTCATCAAGGATAGGGTTAGTAAGTGCATGGCCTCTCTCTCTTTCTCATGCCCCTAGCGTTAAGGGCTCGCCCCCTCCTTGTAGGGATTGAATTTGACTTCAAGCACATGCCTACCTTCAAGTATGCACCTTAGTTGTCAAGCATCTCACGCACTTTCAATTATCAAGCAACTCAAGCATAGGCCTAGATTTAACCTAAAGTCTAAGGAATTTTACACTAACCATTGGAGGTCTTTAATGAAACTAACCCTAAGGTCTTTAGGCTCCATTGCTAGCTCTTTGAAATACCATCTCTCATTCGGACCCTTTTGACTTTGGCCCCATGTTGAGATAGATCCATATGCACATGTCTATATTCTAACCCTTGTGCCCGTTTATTCTCCCACACTAAATGATCAATTTAAGATGAGAAAATCAATTGGGTTGGTTAGATATTGAATTTTATGACACTTTCTTTCTTTGATTATAATTGTTTTTGAAAAGTTCAATTCTAAATTTGGCATCAAAGCACTAGGTATGCCTGTTCTTTTAAGGAAGAGATTGACTTGATGAAGTTCAAAGAGATAAGAAAAATGATTGAGAAAGATGCAAAATATCTTTGAAGAATTATTTGGATAGCTAGCCTACTTTTATGTGAAACATTTTGTCACATGGAACATATTTGAGGGGCGATATTTTTATTATATGAGAGAGATAATAATACCAAATATATATCATATGGTGGTATACCTAATGGCTTTAAAAAAAATACATTCACCACCTATATAGTGCAAGGACACAGAAAAAATATGAATGTATGAATGTGAACTCAACCATCCCTTCTTTATATGGACACAAAAAGTTTTTTGACTTTCCACTTTCATGGGTCTTTTCATTTTCTAAACTCACCCTTCACTTATGCACTTAAGATGTTCTAAAAGGTTTTTTTATTTTTCTGAGATTGGAGTGATCTAATGATACCAATACACATTGTAATTTTTTGGGTTGATTAATATAATTCACTCACAATTGTGAGTTTTGGAAAATAAAAATAAAAATTTATAATATTTTTTTTTTTTTTTTTGGAAGCTTTTGTGTAACCACGCATTAATTAGAAGATCTTTGCTTGAAACACAAGGGTGTTTTTCAACAAGCGAACTGTACTTTCCAAAAGTATTTGTGCTTTTCATACGGTCCAAAGAAGATGAGTTCTTGATTGAGAGTTTATCCTCAAAATGATTGAGATTTTATCCTCAAATTAGAAAGACATCTCTGTATGCTTGCTTTTTTTTTTCTTTGCAAAACTCATAATGGCGAGTGGATTATAATATTAAAACCAAAAAATATAATATCTTGCCATGCTCGTGCCAAGCCATGACATCTTTAATAGACCATAGTTACATCAGTTGAGAGGGATGCCATCCCACGACGGAGATAGGGCCCACACCCTTACCCAAATAAGTTAGTCATTGTTGCACCACTTGCCCTGTTTTACTCATCACTATTCATCCATTTTCCAATGGCGATAATTGCTCCCTGCTTTCTTGTATTATCTCTGTGAACCTAGCTGTTTCTATGGCATTTTTGAAGACTTGACAATTTTTGGCCGTCCATACCTGTTTGAAGTACCAAAATCTAACAATTGGTGTTGTGGTAAGGAGCACTTGACTCTTAAACACCTTTCCTCTCACGAAGAGATCGTTCTTAAAGAATCTTATTTTCCATGTCGTTTGAACCCATATGCAAATCTTTCTCGCTAGGCTACAAATCATTGGGCAATTCTTGAAAAGAAGTGGGAGGTCTTCACTAGCAGTTTTGCATTTTGAGCATCTAACCGGACCAATACCCCTGGTACAACCCTTCAACCAAGTTGGTAAGGCTCTCCATAGTACCTTCCATAAAAAGACCTTCATCCCATTGTCATGAAGCTTTGAGTCCATAACGTGAAATTCAGAGTGGCTGTCAACTTTTGGATAGTATCATCGCTCAAGCAGATTACTTGCATCTGTTACTAACTTGGGAGCAGGCTATTTGGGAAAAGTTTCATGAATGTTGATGCTTTGCTTGAAAAGCATGCATAATATTGTGGTTGTCAAGGTGTTGATTGATATGTATGTCATATATTGCAACTGGCAATGCTTTCGTTGATGGGTAATTAGTCAAATGTGGTGCACTTCAAAAAGCACGAGGAGTTGTTGAGGGAGAGAATCACACCACCTATAAAGCGCATGCAACACTACCTAGATCAACATAATGTCAATCGAGGACACAGATGACACGATAGACGAACGGAGGCAATATCTGTAGCTTGTCAGGCTGAGACCATCCCACACATACGACCCTCTGGAAGGTCAACTAAACCACAATCAAGAATCTCTCTGCTCTCAACTACAGCACCCAACCCACATACACACAAACGAAAGGAAACTCACCGTATCTTACTAGAATCGTACGAAACTTAATGAACACCATCCCCTCACTACTAGGACACCTATCCCAAAGCCTCTACACTCAAAACCCTTCCTTGCAACTATGGTCCTTAATATCTATTCTCGTGGTGGTTTCCATATGTCTCAGGTAGAGATGGTTGTAGCCCCAATCTTGAACCATTTTCAATTGCCTAATGAATGGTCTTCCTAGAATGATGTCATAGTTCTTTTTCTTGCCAAAGTCAACAATAGAAAAGGCTTGCTCATATTCAATGTCACAAGAAGTTACAACTTCTTTTTCTAGCAGTCCTAGGGGCCTTTTCATGTGTCCATCTGCAAGCTACAATTTCATCCTAGTAGCCCTCATTGCTGGTTTTTCTCATTTTTTCTAGATCTCTTTTGTTGCAACGGCAACATCAGATCCACTGTCAAGGATTTCCATGGGCTTTATGCCTTGGAATTCCACAGGAAGAGTGGTATTCCCATCTTCTCCCGCATAATACTCACCTACCTTGTTTAATGGAACTGGCCTAATGTTTAGTCGAGGCATTTCCAGCTCTTTGATCTCTTTCTTGATCATTGGAATTGTTATGCCAAATTTCTCTAGGCATTTTCCCACAGTAGTCCACATGTTTGGTCTTATTCTGAGCAACTCGGCTAACGTTATCGTACAAATGAGTGGGGTAGATTGAATATCTATTACATTAGGAGAAATATGGACTTTGCATGGGTCTTGTAAGGACTCTAATTTTTAGGGATTAACACTAGGTTGGTAATGGGACAGTTTTATGTTCTGTTAAGTGACCATTTTCCTTGAATTATGTCAAGAGTTTCAAAATGGATTTTGAGGTGCTATCTGTCTAGAAAGTTGTCTCATAAGTTGAAAAAAACTCGACATTTTTTTGGAATATCAATTCCATCTTTAACCTTGTCCTTACACAACATTTCACAACGTAAACTGTGTGAAAAAACGGGTCCTGTTTTTGGTTTTTTTCAACTTTTTGCAACTATACCACTCTAGAATTCATGTTTGTGAGGTCTATAATGCTAGAGAACTATCTTTAGTAGTCCTCAACATGTTCTGATGCTTCTAGGGAGAAATAAATGTTAAAGTTGTAAGTTATGACCAAATTACAGAAATTGTCAAATCCTGTTTTTTAGCCAATTTTAGCTCTTCTATGATTTTTTTGGTGGCTTTCATGATATCCAAACACAGTTTTGATTTTCTATGTCGCATATTGTAACATAAAGCTAATATTCCTTGAGTTTTGGGGTACCTAATACCCTATTTTGCATAGTAGACAACGATGGTTGATTTTTTCAATTATAGAAGAAAACGAAACATTCTAGTATATCAAGTATAGCTTTTTCAATATTGTTAGTTTCTTGTGACAACTACATGCATTTTGTAGGTAGCAACCATATCTAGTCATAAGGATCAAATTTGGCTAGATATTGAGTAGTTTCTATGGGATTCTACAACTCATAATGTTGAACCTAGTTTTTTCATGTTTGCTGTATTTAGCACTTCATCTTTGTTCCCAAGATTCCCCTTGGTAAGAGATGTATTATTCTTTTGACATGCTCCATGGATCCTTATGAACCTAAAGGACAATAGGGAACTAAGAAAACATGCATATATTATTTGTATCGAGCGTGGCTATAGAAACTTTGATGATAGGTTTGCAGAATGGTAAAAAATCAACTTTTTTGTACCTATTTCTTTTGGAAAAACAAAAAATAGTGAGTGAGAAGCAATCATATGTTCTGATCACCAACCCATTGAAGTTAACTAGGGAATTTATCTCAAGTCCTACAAAAATCCCTAATCTTATTTTTATGCAACAAAACGTAAGAAATGACTGTTTTGATGAAAATGTACTTGTCCATCAACTTTGGAGGCTTGGTGTGACCAAAAGATGAGAAATTCTACAAGTTTCTTATTTTTTCCATGTGTAGTAGGCCTTGAACTATAACCTCATGAAAGGATTTTACAAAATGAGTGGATCTACTATAGTTTTGGAGGTTTTTTTCAAAACCCTGAAAGGACACTTTTATGTCCTGTTAGGTTACCAACCTAGTGTTAAGACTAATGTTGTGTAGGGTTAAGGGGACACGGGCATTCAAGAAGCTAGTTTTGATTAGGCTTTTCTAGCCTTTTTTTAAGACACATATAGGATGTGGACCTAAGAGGTCACTTTTTCTCTCTAGTTTTTTGAAAGTGAAGGGAGTCAAGGGGTGTGACCACATCAGCAAAAACGTGGGTCACTAAGAGCCAAAATTTGATTTTTTTTCAGAAAAGTCATTTTTACTTATTTTCTATTTAAAAATCCCCTCCAACATATATACATATCAAAAAATCTTTTTTTGACATTTTTTTAAACCTACAAGCACTGAAAGTCCACTTCACTTTTTAAAAACATCCTCCAAAAAAAAAAAACCTTTGTTCTCTCCTTTTCCTCCTCCTCTCTCCCTCCCTGCCTCCTTCTCTTCTTCCTCCCCTCTCTCTCTCCCTCGCCCCCCTTGCCCCCTTCTCTCCTCCCATCTTCCTCCCTCTCCCTTGCCCCTCTCTTGTTTCATCCTTTGCTTACTCATGCAACAGCTGCAATGGTGCTCATGGACATCACAAATTGTGTGCCTCCACCACGATGTAGTTCGCACAACAAAAGCATACATTTTTGCTTGTCCACGTCGCTTGTACGAAGGCTGCACGTGAGGGTGAGCAGAGGTCATCCCAGGAGTGTCGTACCGGCGATGAGGTGAATGTTGATGGTTCTTGAATATCTTAGGAGGGGAGAAGTAGGCTTGCTATGCTACTGCAATTGGTTGTGTATGGGTGCATGTGCTTCTTTGCATTTGTGGATGCACGAATTTTAAGCTCTTCAGCTCAAAATAGTGGTATTACAAGAAAGTATTGCCTCTGCAAAGAGGGAGGTTGAAACTCTCCACCAACAATAATTGTAGAAAAAGGATGTGCACATTATGAAGCTTGCCAATACCATCACATATCTTTTGGTTGTGTTCTTCTTATCAAAACTTTGAAATCTAAGTATTGCCTCTACTTGTTTTGTAGTGCTTGACACAAAGGTTGCTTTTTGCACAAATAATGGAAGGTTGAAGGTTAGAGAGGTCAAGTGTCACCACTTAAAAAAAGCCCGTGTTTTCCATTTTAAGGCCCTAAGGACCCTCAACCACAGGGGCCATAAGGGCACACGTGCAGAAGTTGTGAGGCCTTTAAACACATAGCAAAATGGGGGGGGGGGGGGGGGGGGGGGGGGGGGCTCTTGCTCTCTGTACATCAAACAACACATCTTTATCTCATGACCATGCATGAAAAAAATATTTTTTTTCCATGTAAAGGTGCTCGAGGGCCTTTACATGGCAAAAATTGTAAAATTTAGGTATTTGAGTATGATACAAGGTTTAGGCTGTTGAACTTTTAGGCTGTTTTCAATAGCTTCTAGCTTCCAATCGGCTCCAAATCTGTTTGGGCTTGTCTCACATGAATTAGTTCATCTCGTCGTCGTGCTCTTTGAACATCATGTGATGCGAAAAAGTCATATCTTTCTCGGATTCTCCAAAAATCAACGTACAAGTTGGCATTTTTGTAAAAATGATATAAAACAGACATTTCTTACTTTTTTTCTTAATCTACGGGCTCCAACGAGCATCAAAGCCATCAAATCTGAAAATACTCAAAGAACCAATGTTTTTCATTGTGTTAAGGACTATATTTCCTATATACAAAACTTTCCCAAAATCTCTTCCTAACACCTTCAAAAGTTGATTCCAAGGAGTGTCCTCCGTCAAAATTTGAAAGTGAAGAAAAACAATAAGAATGAACTCCTAAACTGTGTACAAACTTTAGAACAACCAAAATTTCCTTCAAAAAAAAGTTACTGCTAAAATTTTAAAAATAGGTCCCTCCTTGGACTTCCCACAACGATAGAAATCAAAGGGTTCAAGGAGAGATATGGTGTCACAAGTGCATGGTAGGAATTTCATGGAGGTTTATTCTATAAAGATCTCTTGTAATTTATCATGTCTTTTCATGTACAATCTTACGAAAGAAAAACAAATTTATACTTTAAATGACTACAAATCTTATTTAACTTATTAAACAATCTAAAATATGGCAGATCTAGACTGGTATTACTTATCAACAAACAAAAAAGTCCAAATTTTTTCTCATTAACTTTAATAAACATACATTCATGAACAACTTCCAAGGGGTAGTGTGGTCATAGTTCTTGCATCCATTCCATGACATGGTATGGTCATGGGGTGACCTATCACATGAAAATATCTTTGGTGGGGTGCCCTCATGTTAGGAACGGGTGTGTTGCTGATGAAAAGCTGTTAAATTGTCATACTAGGGATCTCTCCATGTTAGCATAATGATTTTTGGTGTAGTGGGAGCCACATTGCTTGAGGACAACTTTGTGCCACCGTAAAAGATTCATGTTATCCCAGTTCCTTGAGCCATTCTTGCAAACACCACCACTCAACTAGCATAGTAAGAGGTCACCTTGTATCATGACGCGTTGGAGACCTCTTCAAACAAAAACATGTATGAATTCAACATTTGCAATCTATATAATAAAGACACTTGTTAAGTATATGCTGTACAAATTTGCAAGTATTTCCATCCAAATGGGAATAAACAATCCTAAAATATACATTAGGATGAGATCACCCAACTCTAATAAGCATGTATTTGAAGCACCTACCTGCAAGATGTAACAAAGAAGGTTGTTTGGCCATGACATAGAGGTGTAGTGTTTGATGTCCTCAAAGCAAGACCCCCTCCCCCCCCCCCCCCCCTCCTTGCTCTGTGTTCAAAGATGGGTCAAAGGCCTCACAAATTTTGTGCACTTTAGCAATTGGTATCATCTTTAGCAATACCAAATAAGTAGCTACAATAGCTAATGAATAGGGATATTTAAGAAGATTTGATACCAAAAACTTGTCAGCATTGCTAAAAAAGGTGGAAACTCAAAGGCTTTACAATATATGTATGTTGAGACACGAATCAATAATATGTCACCTCTATACATTGACATCTCCATCTCAAGTTGTCATTTCTCTAAGTCAAGCTTGGCATATGCATAGTATGGAAACAATAACATGTTGGAAAGCAATAATTTAGCTTTCTTAACTTGTGAAACGTTGCTAATGATATGTATTTAGTATCCCCAAATGAGGACATCTTGACAAAGGCTGTGATCCACTTTAATAAGAATAACCATTGATGATTAATTTAAATCAAAATATTGCTTGAATTTCTTCATGGTGGAGTGATAAAGACTTGAAACTTGAAACATCTTACATGAAAATCAAAATATCCATAAAAGTCAACAATATTTCTCAAATTTGTATGAAACTCAAGTAATCTAAATTAAATACTCTCACTCAATGCGTCACCATTTTACAACAAAACATATTTATATTGCATTTATAGAGGAATCCAACCTCATGAAAATAATTACAAACGAAGACAATGTTGTTGCTGTTAGGCTTCTCTTACAAGTATTTGTCTTCCTCATCTAGAGATTCATATACACTTGAGTATTTGTGTGTCTAAGACACTAGGGAAGATAGTAGTACTTTATGTATGGCTTTTCTAAGAGCTTCTAGAGAGTACCTATTGATTCACACAAATCCTACTATTCTTATCAAAATCTTTTAACATGGTAGTACTTGTTTATTAGATGTTTCCATAATCGGCATGTACCTCATGTCTACAAGCATTCTAGCACCTGGTAGTGGAGGTTGTTGTCCTAAGACTGTCCTAAGACTGACTGTGGTCTTGAAACTCCTACTGAACCTGGCACATTCCCCGAAATGTATCTAGGTGGAGTATGTGCTACTGGAATAAGCTGTACATACCTCTCCCTAGCATATTCCATGCTATAGTAACACTCTTCCCTCATATGGATTGTCCGTTTTTTGTCAATTTTGCACCACTTAGGTTTCCCCAGATTATACTTTACAAGAGGAGTTAACCTCTTGACCATGTCGTCGATAAACTTTTCTTGATTGATAGGTGCCACTGGTTTTGCAATGGAATCACTCATCCGTAAATCATCCTGTTGAGAGGATGTATCATTCTCTTGACTCTTATAATCCTTTTCTTTATATTCCTCACATTTATCCACCAGATAAAGAGCTTTTTTGATCAATTCGTTTAATGTCAAGATCCTTATCATATGTAGATCCTGTTGAAGACCTGCATGTGTCATTCCGTGGATAAAGATCAACATCAATCATGTTTGCGTAGGTAGTTCTACTCTTGGACAGAACTTGACATATCTCTTGAGCCGTAATGCCGCCTTGCGTACCAATTCACCTTCTTTCTACTTAAATCTGTGAATTTGTGAGATTGTGTTGTGAGCTATGTCCATGTGCGATAATTCTTTGATGAATTCCTCAAATAGCTCGTCTAGAGTCTCAAAATCTCGTCTTTCCATTGAGTCAAAGCATGTAACCGCGTCATCTTCTAGAGTCAATTCGAATGCCGCAAACCGTGTCACAAAATCCAAAACTTCCTTTGCTCTAATTACTCTTCTAAAAGCCACTACGTGATCTCTTGGATCTTTATCTCCAAAGTATTTCTTCTTTAACCATTTCTAGATCTGGGATGGTCTAACTCGCCGATCATCTACAAGTCTAACCATAAGAATTAGTCATTGCGATATAGGCCCGATATAGGTTGCTATGAGCGAAGTGAGAAAATCCCTAACATGGTGGGGAGAGAGAGAGAGAGAGAGAGAGAGAGAGAGAGAGAGAGAGAGAGGCACAAATCATATTGTACCATTTCGTCAAGGTCCAGGGTCGCAGGGCACGCAATCAAGGCCCTTCATCTACTAGCTATTACAGGCGGTAATTTCTGCCCAGCGCCGTCTGATGTGAGACAACTCAGCACACGTAATGTGCATGGCAATGATTGCCAATTATTGTGCGCCACCTTAGCATGCAGAAAGTTGTCTTCGGTCAGTTCCCTGCAGCTAATCTACACCACCCATCTGGTCAACATTACTTTACGTAAGTTAGCAGCCGTAACCATTGGATCTCTGCCAAGTCAGCGCTCGGAAAGAATTTACAGGTGAAGCTGAGCGGGACGGCTTGTAGCACGAGGCCTGTAGTTGAGCACGACGGCCTGGGCCCTGTATCATCGCATGGTACTGTAAAGCGATCCAGGAGCTGCGGGCGCTAGCAACTCAGCCTGAGTTTGGTCAGAGAACACTCATTGGCCCTGCTCCCCTGGACACTTGACGGCCGGGAAAGGTCGTCCAGTGACCTTTCCCACGTAATATGTGCTCCCCCACGGCTCCCGGCCTCCGCCGGTCGCCATGGGGTCACACATATTACGAGGAAAGGTCACTGGACGACCTTTCCCTACCCCATAGAGGTAATTCGAGCACAATTCTTGTTTGACCACGACTGAGGCACAAACAAATATCCAGTGCAGTAATTTGTGAACCCGCTCTAAGCGCTTGCTGACGTTGCGTTGGAGGCAAGGCACATGCATATATAAAGTAAGCCTCATTAAGCAGCAGTATTGAGTATTGAGCAACGTCGACGTGAACCAGATTCCAGAAGCTGCCTTGCGTCTAAAGCTTTCTCCACAGACGAGGTAACGTCGTTCCTTCTACGTCGACGTGAACCTGCAAAGCTTTCTCCACAGACGAGGTAACGTCGTTCCTGCTACGTCGTCGACGCGAACCAGAAGCTGCCTTGCGTCTAAAGCTTTCTGATCTGGAGCGAGCGATTCGACCATGAGTACTCACAGACGAGGTAACAATATCGTTCCTGCTACGTCGATTCTGCATCCAGATATGAAATTTTACACCCATGGGGGCTGTCTTCAACCATTGGTGCCTCGAGTTCTTGATTTTGACGAAGAAGAGGCCTCTCATGACAATGTTACACACAGAGCAGACAATATGCTTCTTCTTGCTCACGATCAAGGCCTTCCGGACATTGAATATTACACTCATGGAGAATGCCTTAGGCCAATGGCTCCTGGATCCTTTGAATCCAATATGATTGAAAGAGCATGTGTAGACACGTACGCTGCAGGCAGTCCACAATTTTGTAAATTGTACAGGCTCTCCCAAGACTCTAAATGCCTAATGATTCCTCGAAAACCTGAAAAGAACAGCCCCTCCAAACCTTTCTTCAACAACCCGTCTCTGGGAGTGGAGAAAATCTTAAAGACTGTTTTTAGAGGCAAAGGCACATTGAGTTCAAAGCAAGGCAGTGATGTGGTATTCACATCATGGGTGGTGTGCCCATCATGCCCGCAACGCAGCGCTCTGGCTTTTACTTCTGGTCACTCGTTCACGAAGCAACGATGTGGACTCACGCTTGCAAATAAGTCAAATATAGCCTCGTTTGATTTTGGAGAGAGTGAATTTTCAAGCCTGACTGGCTGTTTTGGCAGACATGTAGACGAGCATGAGTTTGCTCTTTGTGGGTTCCAATGCTCTACTCAACCATTGGCACTTGCTTTTGATGGGGATGAAGACGTTGCCTTATTTTCTATTTCAGATGATCAGCAAAGCATTACTGATTTTTTGCTCCCATGTAGCCCAGAGCTGGAGTGCAAGGACGAGGAGACCTTCATGGCCACCTTTAGTTACCCGTGCACTCAGACTTTTTTGATGCGGGCGTATGCAGAACTGGTGGAAGGCAAACGAGACCACGGTATTATGGATCTGTACAGGTTTTTATCTTTGGAGAAAGGACAGTTGTATGATCTCCTACGCCAGACTTTCGGAGCCTTTCACGAGGGCAATCTTGTATGCTCACCAGGAGCCGTGACGAGTGTGGGTAATGGCCGCTGTTACTACAAATGCAGCACAGTGGGTGGGTCTAGTGGCGGGCCAGTGATACCTACACATCTACCGGGCTACTCGTATGGAATTCATGCTGGGTCCTTGGAGCAACAAGATTTTAATTTTGCATCGTCTTCAGATTCTCATGCATTTGTCAACATCTACTCGCACTACGTCTTACCTTGGTTGCCTCCAAAAGGGAGCAGATTCTGGTATGGATACAATCTTGCACCCTTCCAAAGGTGGCTAAGAAAGCACAATCTCGAGTGGAGAGGTGAGAAGAGCAGCAGCACGGCTTGGATTGAAGATGCATGGCGGAGTTGCGTGAACGCCGGAACAGCGATCAAAGGAATGCTGTCAATGAAGAGCGGCTGGGATACCCCAATTATAAAGGAGAGAAAACTGAAGTTGGAGGCAGAGGTTGTGACTCCCACGACAACCATAATACCAGCTGCACTATGATTGAACTATATTTTCAGATGTGTCCGAACTGATTAATGCTTAAAGCATGTTGAATCCTGTAAAAGATGATTCACAATTCAATTAATATAAAGATTGTGTGTGTGTGTGTGTGTGTACATGCCAACAGCTGCTTACAGAAGCTTTTGTAGGGTAATTTGATCAATGTCGTCTCAAAGTACTAGGGGTGTGTGCAATAATATACTGCTGGCTTTGAAGTTTGGTGTGTGCAATATCACAGGACATAGCTGGTGAGAGGTGATCGATCAGGCTAGCTGATTATCAATATATATTGCATATTGGACGTACTTGACGTGCCCTTGCAGAATTCTGCTATCAAAGATGCGATTGTGGTCGTGAGTTATCGACGGTTTTGCACTGCAAAATTCTTGGATGATCCGGGGTGGCTTCAAAATGACGTTGGAGCTGAGTAGATCATCTCCATTTCTTGTTTTAAGCAGAGA
Organism: Adiantum capillus-veneris; assembly: GCF_014529385.1. Taxonomy (NCBI): domain Eukaryota; kingdom Viridiplantae; phylum Streptophyta; class Polypodiopsida; order Polypodiales; family Pteridaceae; genus Adiantum; species Adiantum capillus-veneris. Next base: position 109,757,420 of record NC_140955.1, on the reverse strand, counting down.
GATTGCATGCCGTGGCATGAGCCGGGGTTCATGTGATCATTTGAAGTTTGGTGACTTGCAGAACCAGCAGCATGCAGATTGTGTACTGATGAAGTCTGGTCATAATTTGTCCTCCTAATTTCCATCTGATAAATTCTCTGAAATCTGAACGACTGATTTTTGCAATAGCTGGCACAGCCCAAAGTCCTGATTCCTGCAATATTAATAGGCAGCCCAACCCAACCAGCTGGTCCGCACTGCACCCAATTAGCCGCCTGATCCTGTCGCCACTAATTTCTCCACCAACGCCAGTCTGGAATTGATTACCAGGTCATGGCGTAGACGTGTACGAAATCGGGAAAGAGCTATTGATTTTAAGCTTTCGCGCGAGTTGTCTCGCTAGCTACATTCAGGCTTTCTCATGAATCTGACCATCTGGTTCCCTCAAGTCTGGTTATCGATCTGATCGACAGCTTCCTGAAATCTGGAATGTGGCATCCGATTTCTGAGGTCTGAAGAGAATGTTAATCTGAATTTCGTATAATCTTTGATTTTTGATTTCTGAAATTTGGCCTTTCTGGTTTATTTCGAACTGAAATCTGAAATCTGGCTATCTGACTTGCAGAGAAATCTGGTCCTGATCGGACCTTCTGCTGATCTGGCCATAGTCCATTTAATTTTCTGGCCACTTGATCTTGTGTGTGTCTGTGTGTGTGTGTGTTGGGGGTGGGGCCGGCGGGGGTGCATATGCTCTTGGTACACGTGTCATTTTAAATCTAATGTGTAGTAAGGTTTTGGTTATATTCCGGCCTGCTTCCCCTCGTGGCAAAGCAAGGCAAGCCGGTTACCGGTCGAATGTAGCCGTTAGGTGGCCTTTGACCAAAAAGTCAACACACGGAGCTCACACATAGTGCTCGAACCCCCGACCTCATAGCCTAGAGCCGCTGCCCTCACCACTGCGCTACATGCGTGCATCTGTACCTCCTGTGGCACATGATGCTCTACATATTTTCAAAATGTGTGATGCCCCCCCAAAAAGCGACGTGACTCGTTGGGCAGGTAGCCTCCACCTACACGTACACAAGCAGGCCGAGATTTATCATGAGCCTGTGTAGTAACCAATAGTTTCCAATGAGAAACGGGGAGCTCTCTAACATAAGTGTGCTCTATGTGCCTACTTATTTCAACATAGGCGCAATGGTTTTTATTTAAACAAGTAGCTACACTATACTTGTGTCAAATCTATGAACATCTCAAGCCTTAAAATATTGTCACTCGAAAAATACCTCCATTTCATAGCACCTTTATAAACCGCAATGAGAATTCTTTAGGGAACAATATTGTTATCCTTCTAACACATTGGTACGCAACCACACTCGACTACGCTGGGTAAGCCAACTCTGCCTATATCACTGGAGCTATGCCAATTTTCATTTTGATCTCTTGAAATGTCCCATCGTCGGTAGTCCTCTATACATTCGTACTTGGGCATGTCCCCTAGTAGCAGCTCCACTTGGATTGCGGGCCTTTGTAAGCTGAATGTGTGTCTTGGCCCCATTTCTTCTATCAGCACCGCTTTAGGGGGATTTTCCAATAACATGAGCTTTCTTGGGTTGACTAGTTGTTTTCCTTGATTGTTAAGAACCTTCCGGATCCCTTTCCGAGGTCTTCCTAGTTTTTCGATTCCTCATTTGACTTTGCCTCTTTTGTTTGTGTAGAGCATAAAGCAGAAGTGTATGCACACTCGAACAGACATAGCTTGGAGAGAGAGAGAGAGAGAGAGAGAGAGAGAGAGAGAGAGAGAGAGAGAGAGAGAGAGAGAAGAAGAAGAAGAAGATAAGGATAATGCACAACTGCAACAAAATGAGAAAGAGAGATATCATTATCATTTCATAAGCCTTATCAAGGCAATTACAACAATAGGTTCACACCTAAGTGCCCAAGTTGGGATGATCCCAACAATTGCTCCCTTCAGCCAAACTTGGTGTAGTCATAATCGTAATCATAGCCCCTAGGCTCTACTGATATGTCTAGGTGTAGTGCTTGATACATCATGGTGGTTGTCATAATGGATTCATCGCCAAGGTTCACAAGAGCATTTATCCTAGGCTCACAAGGTAGTCCTATATGCGGGTCATATGGAAGGTCCTACCTACAACGTCAAGGCTCACAAGAGCATTTATCCTAGGCTCACAAGGTAGTCCTATATGCGGGTCATATGGAAGGTCTTACCTACAACCTCATTCATCATCATCTCGACGTGGCAATGCCTAATCCCTTTACAGCATCATCATATCCATACAAGAATGACTTGAGGGGTTTTCATCATACGTTATGTTTTTACTAGATCATCATATACACACAATATCATCGTCAGACATCATTTTCATAATTGTCATCATACATAAAAGCTTTCGTGTGAACAAACTCTTAAGAGTGAATTATTTTTGGCAAAAAACACTTTAGTTGAAGAAAACATGAGGTGATGTCAAAAGTGGCCGTCCATGCTTACATCACCTTTCTCTCTGACTGCCACCGCCCCGACTATGCTGGTTGCTGAATGCGGTTGCCTCCGGTAGGGCCTCTATCTCACTACCCCTATATGGGCTTCTTGCGATTGTATGAATACTATCGAGCTACCCTTAGATGGAGTTGTCTATGACTGCAGTACCTGTGGTGGGTGTGTTGACAACCTACGATAGGGCTGATTATGGTGCTGAGCAAAAGAGGGTGTGCAACCCATGGGACTATTTGACACCACCTTGTGAGGTGGGATCGGCGGTCCAGGATCTCTGAAAGATGTGGACCGTCCGTTTATTCCCAAAAATAAAAGATTCCTGCCGGTCTGCCCCCACGATTTTTTGAACCCACCACCTCCCACACTAGAGACGTCGGCTCTCCCATTAAGCTATCATGCGCCACTTGAAAAGAGGGTGAGAGCGTAGTATGTATGATATGGAAAAAGTGACGGGGAGATCACTTTGGAATGGTTGGGGTCACATGATGATCACTTGGCGATCACTTTAGAATGGTTGGGGTCACACGGTGATCACTTTGGAATAGGTAGGTTCACAGGGTGATCACATCTCAATTGGGAATCACACGGGGATCACTTGGCAATCACTTGATGTTCACATTGATTTTCCTTGGCGCTCACTTTGATTGTGATCACATGATGATCAATTGGGGATTAATTCGCCATCAGACGGCGCAAAACCAATCCCGCCCCCCCCAATTAATAGCGACCATAATTGATCCCACCTGACACAATTGGTGTCAAATAATCCTGAGGGTGTGCAATGGCAAGAGGATGAGGCATGGACTACTTGTCATCACATGGCAGATGTAGATGGTTTGAGAGCACGCCCTTGTTTAGGGAGCTCAGAAGTTGCACACTTATATGATGTGACCTCAACAATGGCAAGGGCAACATCCTATGTGTGTTGATAGAACTACAACTAGTGGGTGTGGTGAATAATAATAGCGGACCAAAAAATGCGATACTCAATGTCTAGAGAAGAAGAGGAGCCAGGATTTGATACCACTTGTAGAGCACGAAGCAGAAGTGTATGCACTATCAAACAGACATAGCTTAGAGAGAAAGCAAACGAGAGAGAGAGAGAGAGAGAGAGAGAGAGAGAGAGAGAGAGAGAGAGAGAGAGAGAGAGAGAGAGAGAGAGAGAGAGAGAGAGAGAGAGAGAGAGAGAGAGAGAGAGAAGAAGAAGAAGAAGAAGAAGAAGAAGAAGAAGAAGAAGAAGAAAAGAATAATGCACGACTAGAGGAAAATGAGCAAGAGAGTATCATTATCAATTCATAAGACTTACAAAGGCAATTACAACAATAGATTCACGCCTAGGTGTCCATGCTGGGTTGACCCCAATAGTTTGTTGATTCCCAACCCCTTCTTGACCGTCTTGATCATGATTGTCATCATATTTGTCAGAGTCTATCCGACTCTAGTCGTCATCCTCATCCTGATCCTTGTCATTATTTTCCTCCTCATCCTCCTCCTGATCCTCTTCCTCCTTAGACTGTTTGGGGGGTGACTCAATTGCCCGCCAATTCAATTGTTATAGGATCTCTTGGCTGTGCTAGTTTATCAACTCCATGATATTTTCCATGAGACATCGCAACTGGTCACCATTCACCTAGATTCCTTCTTTAGGCAGGGCTTTCATGCTTGCCATTACTTGGAGTAGTACCACCAGATTGAAATTTTCCATACAGTCTTTGAGCTAGCCACTGCACATGTTGCTCCATGCCACTTGTTTCCTACTTGTCAAGCAATAGCCTCTGTGCTACGATGTGGAACTGGAGCAGGTTGTTTCACATGTTTACCAGTTTGTTTTGATGTTGAGCCCATGTACCAAACATGGCGTTGAATATGTTCCTTCCTCAACTAGTATATAGCTTTTGATCCATGACTTTGTAGTTTTCCTCCATTTGATCCCTCCATTTGGTGAGCTCTTGTACCAGTGCTACATATTCTTCAACATTGACTGACTCTATTATTCTTGGATAAAGCACTAGGTAGAACTTGAGTAGAGCCTTACGAGGTGGTGCTATGGCATATAGTGTAGCTTTGGGTTGTTTGGGAGATTTTATACGCAAGTGTCTAGGAAATTAAATTGCTCCTTGGTCAGCTGATGCCATGCTCTCAAGATGGTTTTTTTTTAAAAATCAGGGAGGCTTTCCATAACTCTAGGTTTCTTGCCTCTGGTGGTATCTTGATATTCTCCAACTCTTTTTCCAAATCCAGCATTCAAATCCTGGCTTGCATTTTGATCTCTTGAATGTCCCATTGGTAGTCCTCTATACATTCGTACTTGGGTCTGTCCCTTAGTAGCAGCTCCACTTGTATTGACAAGCTTTGCAAGCTGAATCTTGTCCATTTGGGTCTTGGCCACATTTATTCTGTCAGCACCACTTTAGGGGGACTTTCCAGTACTTGGATGCACATTGGATGAGCTTTCTTGGATTGACCAGTCGTTTTCCTTGATTGTTCAGAACCTTTCGAATTCCCTCCTGAGGTGTTCTTTCATCCCTCTTCCTATTTTTTTGGTTCCTCATCTGACTTTGCCTCTTTTGTTTGTTGATTCCGAACCTTTTATTGACCATCTTCAATATCGTCATCATCATCCTTGTTAGAGTATATTTGGCTCTGGTCATCATCCTTATCTTGATCTTGGTTATCATTTTCCTCGTCATCCTCCTCCCAATCCTCTTCCTCCTTAGACTTCTGGGGGGGTGACCCAGTTGCACACCTATTCAATTGCCCACCTATTCAATTGTTGTAGGAGCTCTTGGTTGTGCTAGTTTATGAGCTCCATGGAATTTTTCATGAGACCCCACAACTGGTCACTATTTACCTAGATTACTTCTTCAGGTAGGGCTTTCATGCTTTCCATTACTTGGAGTGGTAGCGCCACATTGAAATGTTCCATACATTCCTTGGCCTTGGCAGTCTACTTCTATGCTATTTTCTTCTGCTTCTCTGTCTCCTCTTGGGCCCAATCCACCTGTTTCGTCATTTTCTTCTTGGTTTTGGCCACTTGATCTTCCTTGTGTGTGTGTGTGTGTGTGTGTGTGTGTGTGTGTGTGTGTGTGTGTGTGTGTAGCAATTCAAAGAGCATATGCACTTGGTACACACGTGTCATTTTAAATCTAATGTGTAGTAACCAATAGTTTCCAATTAGAAATGAGGATCTCTCTAACATAAGTGTGCTCTATGTGCCTACCATATTAGGCACTCCTTTACTAAACATGGTATCTAATGGTTTTATTTAAACATGTAGCTACACTATACTTGTGTCAAATCTATGAATATCTCTAGCCTTAAAATGCCACTCGAAAAATACCTCCATTACATAGCACCCTTATACCGCAATGAGTATTCTTTAGAGAACAATATTGTTATCCTTCTAACACGTTGGTACGCAGCCACACTCGACTGCACTAGGTGAGCCAACTCTGGCTATAGCATTGCGGCTATGGCAGTTTACATTTTGATCTCCTGAATGTTCTGTCATCGGTAGTACTCTATACATTTGTACTTGGGTGTGTTCCCTAGTAGTAGGCGCTCCACTTGTATTGCCAGCTTTGCAACCTGAATGTTGTCCATCTAGGTCTTGGCCCCATTTATTCTATCAACACCAATTTAGGGATATTTGGATGCATTTTGGATGAGCTTTCTTGGGTTGACCAATTGTTTTCCTTGGTTGTTCAAAACCTTTCGGATCCCCTCCCGAGTTCTTCCTATTTTTCCAATTCCTCATGTGACTTTGCCTCTTTTGTTTGTTGATTCCCAACGCCTTCTTAACTGTCTTCATCATCATTGTCATCATCTTTGTCAGAGTTTGTTTGCTCCGATCGTCATCCTCATCTTGATCCTTGTCTTCATTTTCCTCCTCATCCTCCTCCCGATCCTCTTCCTCCTTAGACTACATTAGGAAATTTCGGAGGTCATTTGGAGGGCCTTCTAAGAAAAATAGAATTTTGACTTTCTCTCTCTAGAAAATAGGTATGGTAAAAGCAAATGTAAACTTGGAATAACCATTCGAAAAGTGCACTTACAAGTAGGTTCTTGCCACAGTGTCATAATGGCCGTGATGATTGAAGAATAAATCATTTTCAGTTGCATTTAATGAACGTCCTAGAATTGGAGGGAGTTTCATGTACATGGAATGTATGACTAAAGGAAATAGGATGTATCCTTCCAAACCTGCTCTCTCCTTACTCTCTCACTGTTTGTGCAGTAACCTTAAAGAAATCATCCCTTTCTTGCCCTGTTGCACACATGGCTTCTTCTTCCACCCCCACAAATGTCCTCCTTAAAAGACCCTTCTATCATAGTACACATTGACCTGGATCCCCAATATACACCACTGTGTAAGCGAGGCAAAACTAACATCAAAGTGACACCGATCATGACAGAGAGACTCAGAGCAGAGGGAGCAAAACACTTAGATCTTTGGACAAAAGACTCACTCTATCCATTGAATCCCATGACAAATGCTTTCCCAAAATTTTCAAATCCCACTAAATTCTTGACCTTTGTAGGTAATGGAGAGAATGGATTGCTTGGCTACTGTAAAGCTCTAAACAACAAATCAGAAACTTATAAAGACATGGTGAAGCACCGAGAAAATGAGATTTAGAGACTTTCAAACTTGCATCATCAGGACCAAAAGACTGTAATGCAGTGCACACAAGAATCACATGTCTTGCGAACAACGGTACGGTCATTACAAAACAAAGAGACAATGTTAGGCACTCGTGTGCGAAAGAAGAAACTACGGAATATTGAAACATTGAAGGTAGGCTCTGGCAGCCTTAAGGAAAGGATCCAAGCATTGAGGTGAGCACTGTAAACTGTCTAATTAATTTAATTTAAATTAAGTGTTTGTTTATGTTAGTCATGCTTTCTTTATAGAGATTCCATCCATCCAGACAAAGAAAACATAGACCCGAAGGCCAATGTAGGAAAGCAATTAAAGCCATTGATAACTAGTGGTCTTGCAAAGGATATCATGCATGACAAAAAGTTTAAGGTTTTGCAAGGAGATGTTGTTGATAGATTTATTTCAAAGAATGCAATGCCTGCCAAGCATATACAGGGTATATTGGACTCCCTTGGAGTTAGTGAAAGAGGTTACTCAGCTATTCAACGATCTATCTCTTCCATGTTTGTGAATAAGGGAATAAAGTCTAAGCTTTTACCAACAACTGCAAGTGTTTGGAAGGAGAGACTACATCTCAATAATAAAGAAACAGACTTCATTGGATGTCCATTTCATATTCAAGATATTTATAGGTCATAGGGAACTACTGTCACTTATGATGAAATATCTTCATGGACCTCACTTTGTTGCAAACCAAAATGGTAGATTTCTACAATATCACATTCGAAGAGACATGTGACGTTCTACATTTTGTTTTGAAGCTAGATGAGCGTGAGATTCTTAAAGAGAAGAAGCTAGAGCAAGTTACAATCACATTAATGAATAGGGCCCTTTCCAAATATCCCACTGATGACCCTTCGTACTTCAGTGTTTAATCAGAAACAAACATATGGTGGCTTGGTATATTTCAGGTAATCTAGTTATCTCCAATTTTGCAGCTCCAGCAAGCCCTCTATTTACCTAAATTTTAGATTTATTTTTCGTATCTCATAAGGATTGATCTTGCAGGTAAAGAAACAAGACCATGACATTTTATTTTGGGTGTTCCATCAAACCCCTAATCCAGATTTCATTGATAGGCAAATGAATCGAGGAGAGATATTGGGTGTAGATGGGAGAGGAGACTTTCAAGTTCAGTGGCATCTTGCAGGTGATCTCAAAACACTGAAGTGAATGTATAATTGTGGAAAGGGTGCCATGGCAAAGTCTCCATGCTTGTATTGCATGGAGCCTGCAAAAGTGATGGACCCAAAGTGGTGGCAAAAGGCTCCTACTCGTCACAATCAAGAATCTAATTTTTGACCAGTTCTAGATATACCACTTGTTAATGTCCATATTTGTACAATGCATGGTCTCTGCCGATTTGTAGAGAAGTTGGTATATCTGTACATTGGGTTTGCTTGGAAAATAAAAAATTCATCTGAATGACAAGTCACTCTAGAGGCTTTGGAACTAGTTTTGTTAGATATTAATCTACATGGGGGCAATGTGAAAATACAGCGGGACGATAAAAGGTCAACCAATGAGAAATATGTACCCTGCAAACCATCCATAGGTGGGGTCAAGGCACACCGTTTTCAATCTAAACCTCAAGGTATGAAAGATGTGAAGCTAACAAAGTGAGGGAGAGTATATCACTCTACCTACATTAGCAAAGTTGAGTATATGCACTGGAAGAAACTTCATTTAGCAGTGAAAGACCAAGAGTCAACAACTCACAATGCAAAGGGTGATATGTAGCGTTCAATTGACATATTATTTCAAATGTGTGAGAATGATGATTGGTCACAGAATAATCTCAGCAAGTTTAAACAGAATCTTCAGCTACTGAAAAAATCCTTCAAGACAGCATGGACTGACACTCAAATCACTCATTACATGGTAAATTCGAAGCACCTTAGATAGTCTTAGTACTAAGTTTGTGTTTAAATTTCTAAATAAATATCTTCTTTTGCAGCACATTATTTTTAATCATATGACATACTTCATCCAAAAGTATGGGAATCCAGGTATATGGAACACCCAGGGCCTGGAGAAGTCTCATTATATGGCTAGAAATGCCTACTTCAAACACACACATCATGGAGGCTGTCAAAATAAGGCAAACAGTCTGAAGGAGTTATTTCAGTGGTTTTATCACAGAATCATTCATCGCATGCAACAAAAGCAAGTATTGGCCTCTTCAGCAACCGTACAGGCAATCAGACATTTGCAACTTCAAAAAAGAAAGAGAGCAGACACATTCAACAACTCAAGTGCACTTGAAAGTCAAATTAGGTGGAGAGAGACAATGCAATATGCCAATCATCGGTGGAACAAGAGAGTTAGAGTTTAGATGATCGGATGTACCACAAACACCTGTAGAATTGAATTCAATATGTACCACAACTATTTCAACATTTTGATGATTTGCAAATATCATTTGGAACCTTGCCCTTGTATCTGATCATTAAATGTTTGCCATACTCTAAGAGTTCAGTAGGGTTTTCTTTCCCTAAAGATAATGCCATTGCTGTGTATGCGTAGTAATATGCTGCATGGCCTCCAGTATATCCTGGCGAGTAACCAAAACATTCTCTCCCAAAAACCTTGTCGACGAGGATAACTTTGTCAACATTTTGTGGTAGCATTGGACCACCTAAGAAGCGAGATAATGTCTTGAAAGCATAGGTTGCAGTATTCCCCTCTTGTGACATTCCATTGTGGAAGATTAGGGTGGGTGCCTCGCATAAACTAGGAAGATATTGTTCTAGAGCTGCATCCCTACCACAGAACTCTCTTCTTCGACGACGAAATTCGTCCTTTTCAGCAATCCATGACTGTAAACAAAAGGAGTGTTTGTGTGTGTGTGTGTGTGTGTGTGTGTGTGAGAGAGAGAGAGAGAGAGAGAGAGAGAGAGAGAGAGAGAGAGAGAGAGAGAGAGAGAGAGAGAGAGAGAGAGAGATGGGGGAGGGGGAGGGAAGGATTTTATACCATGAAACTCTCATCTTGCCAAAAAAGCTCTTCCTTCCATAGGTTGACTGATCGGGTTGACTCCTGTGCTGGTCGCTTAAACCAATCCTCCATATCCTATTTACTAGTTGATGGCTTAAGATTATTTTGAATAGTTTGAAATGTGGCTTCATCAAGAAGGCTTTCTTTATACTTTTCTACCTTTTCAAAGTAGAGTTTAAGGCACTCCAGTGGGTTACTGGAGATCTCCATTGCCTCGTCATCACCTACTGTCACCTGAAACAAATCCATTCCTCTCCTCCTGATACTTGGAGATAGTGGCCAGTGAAAAGTCCTCCTGCAAACAAAAAATACTTTGTATATCATGAAGGAAAAAGTATGACCTATCTCCAAATTTAAACTCTGGCACTCCTGGTAGCATTAAGGTGGCTTGACGCTCATTGAAACCTGACACATCTAGAGGTAGCTTGATATCTGAAGTTTTCACTGAGAGAAGATTGCTTCGTTTCACCTCTTTTGCTTCTTCTTCAAGATTAATGGACTCCTCTATCTTTGTCACTTCAATATATTCCTCATTCTTTTCCTCTTTTTCATCTGCTGGTAAATCTTGTTCCTCCATGACCTCCTTAGGATCTTTCATAAGACTTGTAAATAATCCATTTAAAAACATTATAAATCCAAAGAATTCTTGAATCATCTTGTACTCCCGTTCATGTAAGCTGCACCAATGCAGCATGTACATAAGAGGTAGCTGATTATACTTCTTGTAAGACTGTCTTTTAGGATCATAGTCTTTTAAATGGACTACCACCATTTCACCAACATTAACCCTGTCCTTTTGAGTGTGAAGCTCAAACTTCTCTCGTTCCAGCTTCAAGTTTTCACTCCGTTCAACTATAAACACATCAAGATTAAATGGAGCATTGAAAATGCAGGAGACCAAATCAAACTTATCACCAGCCCCAGACGAAACTTCAAAATCTAAAAGCCTTTCATCAATCACTGTAGGGTCTTCATAAATAACTGTCTCTTTTTTCTTTTGGATTGTTGCAACACATTGGGCACTTTGCAAAGTAGATGCTGAAAAATCCACTTCTCTCTTAAGTGAGTTGGGTAAAGTAAATTTTGGAGTAGAAGGGGACTCCATTTCTACAGATGGGTCAGTATCAGGCTCCTCCAAACCTAGAGCAGGCTCCTCCAAACTAATGGCAGGCTCTGCAGCAAATATATCAATGGGTTCTGTGAAGTCTACGTTCCTCTTCATGGATGTTTTTAATAGCTCCGGCAATCTTCTTGGAAGGTTTCCTTGGCCAACAATGCACTCGGGATCTATTTTTTGCCTCTTCCTCCTATGTGATCTTAAGCCTGCCATTTATTTCATACTCACAAATATAAGTTTCAACAAACATATATAAAAAGAAGAGTGCCAAATGATCATATAAGTTTTGAACAAACTATAGCTAGGTATCTCACAATTATTACCAACTAATCATATAGACTATAAAATAAGATGATTACAATGGACAAAATGCAAAACTGGGTTATATTTGTGAAGAGTAAAAGCCATACAAGTGGATCACGGCGTGCTGAATAATAAACAAAAATCCACACAGCTACAGGCGCGCCGTGATCCACTTAATGGGCTTTTGTAAAATACAATAGCTACCAAAACATCAAAGAAATTTTATTTTCAAAAATAACTTTTGTACAATATCAAAAGAGGATCACGGCGTGCAAAGTATGTAAACTAACGTCAACAACTCTGCTGGCGCGCCGTGATCCACTTAACAGGTTTTCATGCATTGAAATACCTACAATATAATTTGACAAATAATCCTTTGTAAATTTCAGAAGAGGATCACGGTGCGCAAAGTATGTAAACGAATCGCCATCACCTTACTGGCATGCCGTGATCCAATGATTGTTTTTGAATGGTGAAATGATCTTTTACATTTTGAAGCACAATCCCTAGACACAACTAAACTAAGGACATAATGAAACTAAAGAGATTGACTTTACCTTTGCCAAGACTAGACATTGTTGTTGGAGTAGAGGTTCAGGACTGAGAATGTAGCTTTGGGTCTTCAAGCTTCTGATTCCTACACCTTGAAGGAGGCAAAGGCCTTTTTAGGTGTCTCTTTCTCACTCCGTCACTCTCTCTCTCTCTCTCTCTCTCTCTCTCTCTCTCTCTCTCTCTCTCTCTCTCTCTCTCTCTGAAGCCTCTATCTCTCTCTCTCTCTCTCTCTCTCTCTCTCTCTCTCTCTCTCTCTCTCTCTCTCTCTCTCTCTCGGTCTGTAATTAGCTTGACCGCATGAGTTAATCTCTCTCTCTCTCTCTCTCTCTCTCTCTCGTTATTCTCTCTCTCTCTCTCTCTCTCTCTCTCTCTCTCTCTCTCTCTCTCTCTCTCTCTCTCTCCTTTTCAGGCAATAACAGATATTACTGTTGGCGTTTTTAACGAAGCGAGTTGCATATCTTGAACACATGTTACAAGGACATGCATTTAATGGGCGGTATGACCAAATAAGTGATTTTTAACAACCCAAAAATATGGGTACATTTATAGTAACAAATGCGCACTTGAATTCATGATGAGAGAGAGAGAGAGAGAGGGAGAGAGAGAAAAAAGCCGACATAGACGACCTTTGCAAGAAGGAGAGAGAGAGATAACAAAAAAGACGACCTCTGCAAGAGATAGAGAGAGAGAGAGAGACACCTACAGCCGAGACAACCTCTGCAACCAAGGCGCAAGGCTCCTACACGCGTTTTCTTCCATTTCGATTCCACCAAGAGAGGTATTTCCATAGTGGTTTTAAAGATGAAGACAGATAAAGATATATATATATATATATATATATATATATATATATATATATATATATATATATATATAGAGAGAGAGAGAGAGAGAGAGAGAGAGAGAGAGAGAGAGAGAGAGAGAGAGAGAGAGAGAGCTATAGTTTCTGATTGTCTATTGGGTTTGAAAGAGAAAGGTAGAGAGAGATCGAGAGAGAGAGTGTGAGAGATAGTATTTTTGAAGCTCCAAAAGAGGTTTGAGAGAGGAAGTTACATGGAGATGGAGAGAGAGAGAGAGAGAGAGAGAGAGAGAGAGAGAGAGAGAGAGAGAGAGAGAGAGAGAGAGAGGTCACAAAATGGATCACAGCGCACGATGGACCGTTCTCTTTGCTTGTTTTTGTGCCCGCGCACTGTGATCCATACATAGAGAGAAAGAGAGAGAGAAAAAGTGTCCTACAAAACTGTCGAGGCTTGGTGCTTAAAAGGCATGAAATAGATTACAAAATTTTCTCCATCCTCTTGTGGATCATGACGCAGAATAATCTACTAGCCTGGCTTAAAGATGAGGCCGCGCACGCTGATTCAAAGAAAAAGGGGGGTGGGGGGAGAGAGAGAGAGAGAGAGGAGAGAGAGGAGAGAGAGATAGTATTCTACATCTCAAGATTACTACTTTACACTCAATTTAATAATCAATAAAATTGGGGCTTGTTGCCTAAAAGGCATGAACTAGATTTCAAAATTTCCTCCATCCACTTGTGGATCACGAGTGCAATAGGCTATTAGCGCATGTCAAACACGAGCCCACGTGTCGTGATCCACAGAAAAAGGGAGAGAGGGAGAGAGAGAGAGAGAGAGAGAGAGAGAGAGAGAGAGAGAGAGAGAGAGAGAGAGAGAGAGAGAGAGAGAGAGAGAGAGAGAGAGAGAGAGATTTTTCTCTTCCAGAAGGAATGGCAAGAACCAAGGCAACAACAAGGAAGGTAGGGAAAGGACCAGGGCTTGCAAAGAAAGCATGTGGAAGGTCTGCTAGTAAGAAGAAAACTTCAGGTAAACCGATGAAGATATTGAAGGGACCAAGAATGAAGAGTATTCAAAGAAACATGGGTTTATTTAGGGAGATCAGAAAAGCTCAGAAATGTATTGAGCTTTGTGTCCCTCAACTTCCTTTCCAAAGAGCAGTAAGGAAAATCTATGAGGAAGCATGTACTGGGACAATAAGATAGAAGGCTATTGCCCTGCTGTGTCTTCAAGAAGCAGCAGAAGATTTTTAATTGGAGTATTTTAATGATATTACCATCGTTGTTGCTCATGCTCACCGGGTGATAATAATGAACAAGGACATTGAGACTCTCAAGAGAGTGCGTTGGAGATACGATAAGCTCCTTATCCCTAATGAGTTTATTGACCCCAAAATGAAGGATATATTGCTAATACCACCAGACCGCAAGGATCATGGGGTTAAGATTCATGAGGTTACTCATGATGTCAACACCAAAGCCAGAGCTGAGCAAGAAGAAAAACGCCACCTAGAAGGAGAGAAATTAAAGAGGCTACAGACTGTTGCTGCTGCTGAAGAGGCCCAGAGAAGAAATTATGGGCAAGCTAGCATAGATTTAAATGAAAGAAACAATGATATTTTACATTCCATGAAAGAAGTACTGTTAGCAACCATTCCCCTTGCTGATGGTACTAGGCAATTAGCACTGGATGCTGTTGATATTGGGATTTTGAAAGATCCCAATGCACAAAATTATAGATAATATTGGGATTTATGCCTAAAGTAAATGCGCTTCCATTGGGATGGTACTAGGCAAATAGCACTGGATGCTGTTGATATTGGGATTTTGAAAGATCCCAATGCACAAATTATAGATAATATTGTTTATTTATGCCTAAAGTAAATGCGCTTCTCTACCTTTAAGATCCTTTTTTCTTTGTAATTGGTCTCTTATTAAATCCTTGTTTTTTATTGTAGCTTAATAAAGAAGCAGCTCTCTGGCAAGAAACCCATGCTGAAGTATATGTTTTAGATCCACAGCTGTTTGTGCTATTCCGAATTAAAAGAACCCCCCATGGCACATTGGAGAGATGGTTTGTCCACTGTCCAATGCTTTAGGTCACAACTCTGGTGTTGCCATACAAACCAAATAATCATTGGAGACTTGTATGCATTGAACTGGACAAAGAAGTGGTATGGACTATCAACTCCATACAAGCAACACATTCAGAGATAAGAGTGTGAGTGTTGATAAAACCTTGAGTGTTTATTTGGGCTATGCTTGATGACCTACTTATTGTTAATAACAAATAACCTTCACTGTTCATAGATGTGTAAAAAGGTTACTTCATGTCTATGGAAGGCTTTGTGGAAATAATGAACTCTACAAGTCAACCCTTAAAGCTGTCAAAGTGCCTAATCAGATATATCCAAATTCGTGTGGTTGGAGATGTCTTCTCCATGGAGAGTACATACTACATAGTTTTTTTGCTTTGAATCCATTTATGTCAAAGGTATTTCCTTGCTATGATTTGGACCAACTTGGTGCTATTATTAATTAAAGTCTTCTCCATGGAGAGTACATACTATTGCTTTGAATCCATTGATGTCAAAGTTATTTCCTTGCTATGATTTGGACCAACTTGGTGCTAGTATTAATTAAAGTAATTTTGCAAAATGCTGTGGAAAATTATACCTTGGAATATTTACAAAGGTACCGCGCTTCAATGATGCAACATCTACTATCTCTTTCAACCCCAAGAAATTTAGATGCAGAAGATAGTTTTGTAGATGACCATATAATAACTTTAACAATGACCGGTGATGAGGAAGTCAAGCCAGTTTCCAACACTGAAAACCAAATCCCTATAACTGACCCCATATTAGAGGAACATTCACCGGTATACCCTGCAGTTGGAGCGGCTGAATCCGAAGCTGGGGCAGATGTAAAATCCTCCTCAGAGCCGAGGAATGCAACAGAGGTTCTAGGCCAAGTAGAGGAGGATAAGGGAGTGCCTAATATTATGGCACAAGATCAATATGAGGCAGTCCAATCTCCTGTAATTGCTGATGTGAAGAGGTCTTCAGAGCCTAGAGAAGATACAGAGTGTGTTGACCATGTAGAGGAGGAGGCCAACATTGCAAATCAAAGCCAGGAATAGACAACAGAACAGGTTAACCATTCGGCCATGGAAACACAAGAGTCCTGTGCTACACAACCAGAAGAGGTGGATACCCTTGGCAATACAAAAGGGAACATCGACACTCACAACAGAATGTCAACAATAAAAATGACCAGTATGGACTCTTGCTTCAAGTAGATATGGTTGTTCCGGTAATATCCATTGTACTTAAATAATATACTCTTTTTTGTTTCTAACTACTTATATGTATGCACACAATGATTGCAAAGATGTAAGGTCCCCAATCCCGCCGACACAAAAAACGGGATGGTACCATTGACAGGTCTCTAGGCCTACTAAAGTCAGAGTCCTTAACAATAAAAATTCCTGGGAATTCACCCTTACCATTGGCAATGGTTTAGGTTTATAGACCTAGAAGAGACCTAGTCCTGTCTCGCAGTGGAAACGGGACCCTATAAAAAAATTTCTGGCCCTATATCTTCATCCTTTAGATTAAGGTTTCCTAGCCAATGCTTTTCCCCCCTAGCATATGTGAGGGCACAGCCGTTGGTGGATTCCTCGTCCAAGTGAAGAAGTTTCTAAACGTTTTAGTGCACGGGAATGAATAGTTACCTGACTAATCAGATCCACCCGTCCATGATTGACAACCTTAGTCAATCCCCACTTACCACCCCTCACTCACACATGATTCTATTGTTGTTTAATTATTACCACATTCTTTTCACAATTAAAACAATGATTCCTTTTAACTTTCAAAACTGCATTTCCTTAAGACAACAGTATTGAAGACATTCTTTCAGAAAACAAACATCTTTAGACTTAAGACAAGGTATTGTCATTTTAAAGTATCACTGACCAGTACTAACTTGTCTCAAGACCACCTATGCAGGGGTGAAAAACGGCACCCATTCATTATTTATATAAAACGGGGTGGAAAAAGTCTTCACCCAAAGTCCGGGCGCCCATACGCCAAAACCAGTTGCCCATACAACCGGGCGGTTCCTCTAGGATAAACTTAAAAGTACTATCCATAAACATAAACATGCACGGGGTAAAGACTCCACACGTGCCGAGGTAACCGACTCCTCCATGATGGTATCTCCATCATTACTCATTACCTGGAGTAAAATATTTGTAAGGAATCAGAGGTGTCTTGAGACAAGCTATCTTAAGGATGGTCAAACATTTTTTTCCTAGGTCAATCAGTCATAACCCAATCATTTCTTTCCTAGTTACAATCATTTCTCGTGGGTTTTGTGGAAGTTACCTTCCATTTACAGCCAGTTTTATCTTTCCTAACCTTACGTATGCAATGGTTAACTTAAAATGAACTTTAAAAGCTATTAGTGAACATAATAGAAATCCACATGGGACTGCTCGTCCATGTGCTGTGGGGTAGGTGCCCGTAGACTCTCCTCTGTTGGCCTATGGCTAGGCCCTGCTTCATGGTCATTAGTTGCTTTGTTGCGCTTGTTACTAACATCCTCTTCTTCAGTCAGAGGATTTTTCCTAGTTCTCTTGGAAGCCATTTCGGCAGCCTTATAAAAAGACTTAATCCATTAGAAGCTTAATTGAATAGCCTTCATTTTCCTTGTTTACCCAAAAATAAGGATTTTTGTAATGAATAGGGATCTTTAATAGTCGATTTGATAAGTTATTGCTCCTATAACTTAATTATGCTATAAGTAATTTTTTTCCCACTCTTCAATAAGGATTTTGGACCTCGGTTATTTATTTGGCAATTAGATAAATTTATTTCCTAATTTTTCTTGTCCATTATATACAAAAATCGGTTACTTTTGATCAAGATACGTACCTAAACGTGTATTCCCTCTCTGGTATTGATATCAAAGGTTTTTGGTTTAATTTATTATATTTCTCTTTTTATTTTTTCCAAAAATTAATGTAATTTTACTGGGATATATAGTTATACTAATTTTCTAATGGTAGCATAATTACCACGGGTTTTCTAAGGTCTAATAAACCTCTGATAAATATCTCAATTCAATTTAAATCTATTTTCTAATCTCCCCTATTTAATTTGTCTAAAAAATAGAGTTTTTCTACTAAATTAATTAACTAGATTAATTATCTGAGCTTCTCTTAACTATCACGGGTCCCTTAACACCTAATTAACCCCTCATAAATATATCACAATATTTGAAATCAATTTACTAATTTCCCCTATTTAAATTACTCAGAAAATAGAGTATTTCTGCTAAAGTAATTAGCTCGATTAATTATCTGAGCTTCTCCTAATTATCACATGTTTTTTAACACCTTATTAACCATTAATAAATATATCACACCATTTGAAATCAATTTGCTAATTTTTCCTATTTAAATTACTCAAAAAACAGAGTATTTTTGCAATAAAGTAATCAGCTAGATTTATTATCTAAGCTTCTCCTAATTATCACAAGTTTCTTAACATCTAATTAACAACTGATAAATATATCACAGCATTTGAAATCAATTTATTAATTTTCCCTATTTAAATTACTAAAAAAATAGAGTATTTTTGCTAAAGTAATTAGCTAGATTAATTATTGGAGCTTCTCCAAATTATTAGAGGTTCCTTAACACTTATTTAACCACTCATAAACATATCACAGCATTTGAAGTCAATTTACTAATTACCCCTATTTAAATTTCTCAAAAAACAGAGTATTTCTGCTAAAGTAACTAGCTAGATTAATTATCTGAGCTTTTCTTAATTATCAAGGATTCTTTAACACATAATTAACCACTAATGAATATATCACAGCATTTGAAATCAATTTACTAATTTTTCTTATTTAAATCGCTAAAAAATTAGAGTATTTCTGCTAAAGTAATTAGCTAGATTAATTATCTGAGCTTATCCCAATTATCATGGATTTATGAACTCCTAATTAACCACCGATAAATATATCACATCATTTGAAATCAATTTAGTAATTTCCCCTATTTAAATTTCTCAAAAACCAGAGTATTTCTCCTAAAGTAATTATCTAGATTAATTATCTGAGATTATCCTAATTATTATGGGTTTTTAAACACCTAATTAACCACTTATTAATATATCACAGCATTTGAAATTGATTACTAATTTCCCCTATTTAAATTGCTCAAAAAATAGAGTATTTATGCTAAAGTAATTAGCTACATTAATTATTTGAGCTTCTTCTAATTATCACGGGTTTCTTAACATCTAATTAGCCACTGATAAATATATCACAGCATTTGAAATCATTTTACTAATTTCCCCTATTTAATTTGCTCAAAAAATAGAGTATTTCTGCTAAAGTAATTAGCTAGATTAATTATCTGAGCTTCTCCTAATTATCACGGGTTCCTTACCACCTAATTAATCACTAATAAATATATCACAGCATTTGAAATCAATTTACTAATGTTCCCCATTTAATTTGCTCAAAAAACAAAGTAATTCTGCCTAATTAATTAGGAAAATTACTCAGAAAATTATAGGGTAATTTTTCTAGCTTAATGACTATCTAATGTAGCTCTGATAATTACCTCAATGTAATCTAAGGTTAATTAATATATTTACCATTAATTCATGGTTAATTTGGCTAAATTCAGCCCTAATATGATAGGATAATTAATTACCTAATATTACTAAGCTTAATTAAAATAATCAATAGAAATTAATGAATTAAGAGAGGTTTTATGAGTATACATAGGCCTAATCTTTGATTTATTAACAAAATAGCTTAATCTAACCTTGCTAATTAAGAAGGATTAGGCTAATTACCGTTTAGGTTAATCAAGTAGAGATTAATCCCTAATGATTCTGCGTAGTGTTCTCTCTAGATGAGAGAGAGAGTATCAAGGCTCCGAGTCTGAGAAATTATGAAGAAAAGGGGTCCTTTTATAGCTTTTTCTGGGCACCGGGCAGTTTCTGACAGGTTTTCCACACTCCAAGCAGCCCCCCAGCTTGCATTTTGCGCCATTTGCTGCTATCATTGTCCTTGGTAGGTTTCCCCAGCTTCCACACTCCCCCCATACCTTCCATAAATTTACTTGGTTGATATTTTGCAGATCCTTAATGATGAAAATTGGAATTTTGCACGCGTAATGGGTCCACAACCCTTTTAAACCGAATCTGGCAAGATGCCTTCCTCGGTCCGTCCCCAAAAGCTAAAATTGCCTGCCTCTCTCTCCTCTCTCTTCCCTCCGCATCGCTGTCCTGATGTGCTTCGCCATCGTCGTCCTGAGAGCCCCGCCTGCACAGCAACTCCCCCCCCCCCCCCCCCCCCCCCTCCCGCTTTCCCCCCCCCCGCCCTGCTTCTGCATGCTCGCCCCACCTCCTTCTTCATTCACCGCCTTCACCCGCTGCCTGATCCTTGAAGCCATTGCCCCGTTCCCCTCGTTGTTTGCACACCTGCCTCAATGAGGCAATGCAATGCGTATCAGCGCGACCAAATAATCGGTTTCTCCCTGTGCCTGACGCATGGCCCGTCTTTTCCTGAGAGCAATGCAGATGTCTCTCTCTCATAAAAGCTCTTGAGTTCAACTCTTCTCATCGGCTAGATCTTTGAGCTTTCTCTTGCATAGTTTCCTACGATGTTAAAACTCTCTTCTTCTCCTTCTTCCACCTGGCTCTCTGAAACATTTAGCTTTTACTTTGCAAAGGTATCTCCTTGGATTCCCTCAAAACTAATGGATCCAAAATTGGGGTTCCCTACTAGAACCTTAGTTGTAAAAATCTTTGCTAATGATTAATACTGAAACCATCCAATGTTTATTACTAATTGAATTTCTATTGTAATCTTCCAGGGTCTGTAACTTTTCCAGTTTTTATCGGATTCAGATTCTGAAAATTACTAAACATAGTAAAGCTCTGCTTATGATTCCAAAAATACCAAAATTAGCAGTGTTTGAATCCTTCAATAGTGGTTTTCCATTAAATTTTGCAAACTTTGTACAATCTTTAAGGTTTCGGAAACTGGAACCTTACAATCACCCCAACTTAAGGAATTGAGATGTCCTCATCTCAACCGAAATTGGAAAAATCTTTGCGGAGTGATACTTCATCCTCCCAGGTGGCTTCCTCGGTGGGGTAGTCCTTCCATTTGACCAAATATTCTCTAATAAACCTGTTTCTCAGACTCCTTTCCCTAGTGTCGAGAATACAATCTGGTTGGAGTTCAAGGATTCCTTGCTTCTGCATCACAATTTGTTCGTCATCTAGAGTATGATTTGGATTTGGGATGTAAGGTTTTAGAAGACTGATATGGAATACATTATGGACCTTGAGGTGCTCAGGCAATTTTTTAGTTTATAAGCTTGATCATTGATTACTTTAATCACTTCATACGGTCCACAATATCTGGGGCTTAGTTTTTTGTATTTTCCTAGGGATAGAGTGCTTCTTTTTGGCCGAACCCTTAGGAATACTTTATCTCCTTGTTTGAAAACCTGATCAGATCGTTTTTTATCAGCATACTGTTTCTGGCGGTCCTTGGCTGCCTGAATGTCTTGCCTTATGGCTTTGGTTTGGGCATCCATCTCCTCCAACATTTGTTTTGAAGCTTCTACTTTTGTAGTAGGGTCAGAAAAGTTTAGGGGTGATATACATTCATGCCCATAAAGAGCATTGAATGGTGACATCCCAATGCTTTGATGAAAGGAAGAGTTATAGGCAAATTCCACTAGAGGAAGAAATTGGATCCATTTTCGGGGTTCCCTACCACAATAGGCTCTAAGGATGTCTTCAATAACTTAATTCACTCTTTCTGTCTGGCCGTCTGTCTGAGGATGATAGGACGTACTAAAACATAGCTGAGTTCCTAAGGATTCAAATAAAGCTTTCCAGAATTTTGAAGTGAATTTTGCATCCCTGTCACTGACTATTCTCTTAGGAAGCCCGTGTAATCTGAAGATCTCTTTGATAAAGAGACGGCTTATGTCTGATGTGGTGTAAGTTGTTTTTACAGGCATCAAGTGGGAGACTTTAGTCAGCATATCCACTGCCACCATAATGGAGTCGTAACCCCCTTGAACAGTGGGAAGGCCTGTTACAAAGTCCATGCTAATGAGTTCCCACTTCATTTGAAGAATGTCCAGAGGTTGAAGTTTTCCTGGCATCATAACTCGTTCAGCCTTAATCCTTTGACAGGAAAGACATTGTCTGATGTAGCGAAGTATATCTCCTTTCATTCCTCGCCAGAAATAGCTTTTCCTTATTGCATTAAGGGTCTTTGCATATCCAGGATGGCCGACAACTGGAGCGTTATGTCCTTCATAAAGGATTAACTCCTTTAATGTTGGATTTTTAGGAATGTAAAGCCGATACTTACAATAGAGAAGCCCCTTCTCAAGTGAATAATCCTTAATCTGTCTTTCTCTTTCTCTTTTAGGTCCTGTTGATTGATAACGTGTAGAAGTCTTTGATAATCCTTATCTTCCAAGGAAGCTTCCTTAACCTTATTGAGGATTGGATTGTCAACTGTGGAAATACCCCCAAGAAAAACCTTACGGCTAAGAGCGTCAACAACCACATTCTCTTTCCCTAGTTTATATTTTATTTCAAAGTCATATTCCCGTAAGAGTTCTATCCATCTTCGCTGCCTCATGTTGAGTGTTGCTTGAGAGAAAACCATTTTAAACTCTGATGATCGGTGATCAACTGAAATTTTCCTCCTAGAAGATAGTGCCTCCAGAGTTTTAGAGCATGGACGATAGCTAGAAGTTCCAGATCATGAGTTGGATAATTCAGCTCGTGGATTCTTAATTTTCGTGAAGTAAAGGCGACTGGTCTACCTTCTTAGCTTAAGACTCCTCCTATAGCAAGACCGCTGGCATCTGTTACTACTTCAAACTCTTGAGTGAAGTCATGAAGTTTGAGTACATGAGCTGATGTGAGATTTTGTTTTAATTTGAAGAAACAATCCTCCCGTTCTTTTCCCCATGTAAGTTTGGCTGTCTTTTTAAGTAGCTGCGTCAAGGGTGCGACAATAACTGTACAATCTTTGACGAAGATTCTATACCATCCGGTAATGCCCAAAAATCCTCGAATCTCACTGACCGTTTTGGGTTGCGTCCTTGGCAGGTTTCCCCAGCTTCCACACTCCCCCCATACCTTCCAGAATTTACCTAGTTGATTTTTTGCAGATCCTTAATGATGAAAATTGGAATTTCTTTCTAATTCTAGAACCTTAGTTGTAAAAGTCTTTGTTAATGATTAATACTGAAACCATCCAATTTTTATTACTAATTGAATTTCTATTGTAATCTCCAGGGTCTGTTACTTTTTGAGTTTTTATCGGATTCAGATTCTGAAAATTACTAAACATAGTAAAGCTCTGCTTATGATTCCAAAAATACCAAAATTAGCAGCGTTTGAATCCTTCAATAGTGGTTTTCCATTAAATTTTGTGAACTTTGTATAATCTTTAAGGTGTCGAAAACTGGAACCTTACAAAAGACTAATCATCTTGGATCTCAATGAATTGTTGTTGCTACGACAGCCATACAATATACATACAGAGTTCTCCAAGTTATGAAGCTTCCGCTTGGGAAATATTAGAGTAGTAATTTGACCAGGCACGAAGGAATTTTTGAATTTTTTGATTCCACGGTTTAGGGTTGCTATCTGGTCTTCAATGCAGGCCCAAAACCCGAATCCCCTTGTTACCATAGTTTGTAATTTGGTTGAAATTCAGAGATCGGATTTTTATTTTGTGTATAGTAAAAGAAATTGTAATACCATTGCGGGACATTTCCACCCAACTAAAGCTAATGTACCACTTCTCTACAAGCCCTTTGAACATATCAATGTGCCTTATGATGCTCTCAATACTTTGTTGATTGATGACACACCACATACGGGTTTACTTAATCCACCAGGCACTACTATTTCCCCACCTTCATTTGAAGGGCATCTTCACGATTTTTACCTAGAGGACATTTTGGTCCCATACTTGCAAGCAATGTACTTAAGCCCATTGAGCACATCGGAATTTGTACTTACAAATGTACTCCTTAATTCATTAATTATACCTTAAAGTGAAAATGTCTACCTGTCTATGTGTTTTGAGTACTCAGAGAGAGAGAGAGAGAGAGAGAGAGAGAGAGAGAGAGAGAGAGAGAGAGAGAGAGAGAGAGAGAGAGAGAGAGAGAGAGAGAGAGAGACCTTTGAGAAAACACTTGATATTAAGATTAAACTAGTCAAAAAAGTTACATTTCGTTGAAGCCATTTACACTAAATTACATTGGCACAATTTGAATACGGCCAGAAAGATCTCCACACAAAAATGCTTCTCCCTTCGTTGCATTACTCTTCGTCCGCCTAGCAAGAAATAAAAGTTTACGAAGTCAATGTCGGTAGTCTCCTCCACTATGTCATGTTGAAGTTGCAAAAGATTGCATTGCTGCCTTATCGTAATTACTGTCATAAGATTTAGGTCTTTTTCCACCACTTCCACTCTATGACAACATTGTTTGCCAAACTTGCGGCCTCTTGATCCATAGGCACATAGCAACCTTCAACAATGTGAGAATGCTTGTACCAAAAGGAGATTATCAATGTCTGTGTCACAAGCATATACTTGACAATGAAAGTGTCAAGAGCAATCTCGCAACATATGCCATCCGTTTCTTTCACATACCACCCTCGATCAAGAAGCTTATCACACAAGAGGGAATCAAATGATTGGCAGAGCAGCATAGTTTTAGCAACATGTACTTTGCAGGTATGAAATAACTCAACAAAGAGACCAATAGGACAGAAATTTGCAAGTTTCACCATTTTAGTGGATATAGAGTTTCGGAGAGACCTCTGAACATCCCTATAGAGCCTGCTCCTCAATGCCTCACTCATTGTTGTGTCGGGAATGGGCCAATCCACGAAGTTCCAATTGGTTGGTAGTGGAACATTCCTTTGATTGAGTTGGTAGAAATGGTCATAGAAGAAAATACCCTCGTCTGCCAGGCTTTTGCTAGTTCTTCCAGCATATTGCAAGACCCCAATATGAACATGGATCACAGAGATGAGACCAATAATGCACTCCAGTGGCTCCCATTCCTCATATGAGGAAGGATAAACATTTGTGAATGTAAGAGAATAGAAATAAATACAAACACCTGTATAACCAAATTATATACCTATAATAAGAGAATAAAATAACAGATTCACATTTTTAAATGTAAGATAACATTTATGGAGGAATGCTAAATAATTAACTTACAGTTGCACCGTGGATTATGCACCATGGAGACATCGCCGCCATTAGCAATCACATCAGAGTGAGTGAAAACATGTTGAACAAAGACTTCTTTCACAGTCTTCTTACCAACCTCGACTTTGAAATCCAGAACTCTTGCTTTCCATGCAGAACGAAACATGTTTGATGATTTTGAGCTTTTTCTCCTTCTTGGCTGCATAAGAACCCAAGAACCTTTGCTTATCCTCTGCTCTTGCCACCTATTATCTGTAGTGAGAGAGTTTGAGATTGAGATAGTGCTTATGCTACTACATGGTCTTCTTGGCACACTAATGGTGAGGCTAGTTGAGGACAGTGTAGAGCAACCTCTAGAACTTCTTGGGCGGGTAGAAGACGAAGCCATAGGTATAATGGACCTGGAAGAATGCGTTTTGAAAGCCTTTCATAAAGGTAGTAGATATCTTTTAATGAAGGGAGAGAGTTAACCATCAATCAATATTTAGGTGTCAACAACTTGACGGCTACTGGTAGTGGGGCCTACTTTGTGAGACGATGAAGTTACCATACAAAAATGGGACAAAACTCAATATTTTGAAATGTTTTCTTTTATTTTTGTTTTGTTTTCCATGCATTTCTACGTTACGTAAGGTTGCTACTCATTGGTTGCACCTTCTTTTCTCTCTCTTCAATAAGGCCCTCCAAATGACCTCCAAAATTTCCTAATGCTTGGAAGGTGACTCAGGTGCCTGTGCTGATTTAGTTTTTATAGGATCTCTTGGCTATGCTGGTTTATCAGATCCATGGAATTTTACATGAGACACCACAATTGGTCACCATTCACCTAGATTCCTTCTTTAGGATAAGAAGGCATGTGCAATGTCTCAAGGGGCATATGGAGATCAAATATAAAAAAATTTGACTGCACCAGAGTGTTCAAAAGGGGGGTTTTACCCTAAGTATACACTGAAACTAGAGTTTTGACCAACTCTTGACACCCAAAAGGCAAAAGACGGAGTGTTTGAAACGAAAAAAACAAAACTTGTGATTTTATAGCACATTTTTGCATGAAAATTGGTAGAAGTGCTTGAAAACCAGTGCTTGAGACTTGGGGATGCCTGTGAATGAATTTTGTCCAAAAATTCATTAGCAGACATCATACGCGTATGATGTCTAAAGGGTGATTTCAACAGCAATTTTGAACTTTTGACATTATACCCATCTTCTGCATGTTGTGTTGAGCACATACACCAAGTTTCATATCATTTGGGCTTATAGATTGAAAACTGGGGGGATTTACTCTTTCAAGGAATTTCCTTGTCAAAAGTGATGATTGTGTGCAATTTTGACACCCAAAAATTGTTGTGAGCACATATTCTTGCTGTATGCACCAAGGGTCACCTCTCGTAGAAACAGCAGTCCATCCTGACCACCTGGACATCATACACATATGATGTCTTAGAGGCCAGAACTAAGGTCAAAAGTTACAACTAAGTGCACCCTTGTGATCTATAGAATTTAGAAAGCATATATGCCAATTTTCATCAAATTTGAAGCATTTTTGGGCTTGCAAAGACCATAAGACGCATCTAGGCAAGTGAATGCTTGTATTGGCCATATCTTGCAAAAAAGTGTTGAAATTCAATTCTGAAAGTTGTTGTGAGTTGCCAGTGTATAGAGGAACCTCTGAAGTGAAATTCACTTCATTCTGACCAGTTAGACATCATAAGTGTATGATGTCTAAAGTGCACTTTTAGAGACCAAAATTGTGATCTAAGCATACCAGGGTAATAAGCATCACAAGACAAGCTCACAGACCAAATTTTTGTCAAATTCTAAGCACATAGACATCATACGCATATGATGTCTCAAGGCTAGATCTGAAAGTCAAATTTCACTTTTGACCACATAGGGGGTTGGGAAATGATGTATTAAGATTGCTTGCAAAATTTCAACTCATTTGGACACATACTTTTGCAATTAAAGAGAATTTTGCAGATACAAGAAAGGAAAGGTGAAAAAGTGGTGATTTTGAGCAATTTTGACAACCCAAATTTGATGTAATCACATATTCTTGTTGTATGCATCAAGGAGTACCTTGGGTAGAACTCTAAGTGAATTTTTAGCCAATAGACATCATACGCGTATGATGTCTCATAGACCAGATCTGGGTTAAAACAGATATTTGAGTAAACCTCAGTGTCGTAGAGCATAAAAGAAGTCCCTGCCAAAATTTCCTTGCATTTGGAGCTCATTTGAGCTTGTAAAGACCATAAGACGCATCTAAGCAAGTGAATGCTTGTATTGGTCATAACTTGCACAAAAAGTGTCAAAATTCAATTCTGAAACTTGTTGTGAGTTTTCAATGTAGTGAGGAACCTCTAGAGTAAACTTCCCTTTAAAGTGATCAGTTAGAAATCATACGTGTATGATGTCTAAAGCGTACTTTTAGAGACCAAATTTGAGATCTGACCATACCATGGTGTTAAGCACCACAAGATAAGCTCACAGACCAAATTTTGTCAAAATCTGAGCACATAGACTTTATACGCGTATGATGTCTCAAGGCTAGATCTGAAAGTCAAATTTCGCTTTTGACCACATAGGGGGTTGGGAAATGATGTGTTAAGCTTGCTTGCAAAATTTCAACTCATTTGGACACACACTCTTGCAATTAAAGAGAATTTTGTAGATACAAGAAAGAAAAGGTAAAAAAAGTGGTGATTTTGAGCAATTTTGACATCCAAAATGTGTTGTAATCATATATTCTTGCTGTATGCATCAAGGAGTACCTTGGGTAGAAATCTAAGTGAATTTTGAGCCAGTAGACATCATACATGTATGATGTCTCATAGGCAAGATTTGGGTCAAAACAGAAATTTGAGTAAACCTCAGTGTCCTAGAGCATAAAAGAAGTCCCTAGCCAAAATTTTATTGCATTTGGAGCTCATTTGAGCTTGTAAAGGCCAGAAGATAGATCTAGATAGATTCATGCTTGTATTGATCATAACTTGCCCAAAAAATGTCCAAATTGAATTCTGAAAGTTGTTGAGAGTTGCCCAAGTGATAAAGATCCTCTAGAGTAAAAACCACTTGATTTGGCCACTATAGACATCATACACGTATGATGTCTATAGCCCTAATTTGGAGGTGAAAACTCACATTGAGCTTCTAGAAGTGTTAAGCACTGTAAAGTAAGCCTAGTGACCACGTTTCAACAAATTTGGGTCACATTTGGTCAAGGTACAAGAAAACATCCTTGGTCTTGAAACTGTTTTGAGTGTTGTTTCAAGTGCAGTTCACCAAAACTGCTCTAACTTTTGATAGACAACTCTAAATTGAGTCAGGTATAGCTAGGAGAAAAGCTTGCGGGCAATAGGACACACCTAGACTTTTCCTAGGTTTTGCTTTTGGAGCTGAATTTTCCTATGTTTCCTAAATCCAAACTTTTAGGGTACCCATAACCAATATCCAGAGGTCAGAAGACCACCCAGACTTGACTTTTAGGGACCTGACAAAGGGACAAAGGTGCTTATTAAGGGCTATCTTGAGAGTACTGAGTGGGATTGACATTAAGAAAGCTAAGATTACCAGGATGGAAAGCCAATCTACCAATCCTTTTGTAGATATGACTAGGGGTATGGCAAGCCAAGTTAGAAGTGCTAAAATGCCAATCTATCCACACTTTAACACAAGCCCAGCTACATTGCGACCATGGATGTAACCAGATGCAACCATAGAACATGACTTTTATAGAGGTGGAATTACGATCACAACAAGACCATATATACCATCACCACCCCCTATAACTTACTCCTATTCAAATCAGAGCAAAACCTTGAGAGGATATGATATTGAGAGTGAGAGTGACACATCTTCTCAGAGGAGTGATTCACCAAGAACCCTACCCACAATGAAGCAAGAGGCATCTAGTGAGAAATTGAAGCTGATAGAAGGATTAGCTCAAAGACTTGCTCCTCTAGTTAAATCCGACCTCCAAGAACCCTCTTGGGGTTCACTTTGTGTAAAACTACCATATCACGTGCGTTCAAGACATGTTTGTAAAACCCCTTATCTGTGAATTTTGTTAAGAATATAATGTACCCCTTTCTTTTAAAATATGTAAGTGTTTTTCAAATCTGAAAAAATAATGCCCTTATGTATATTTCTATAAGTTTCAAGAACATTAAATACCCTTCTATTGAACTCACCTGATAGGTTACATTTTTATTAGATGACCTCCCCGGGCAAGAACCCCTATGGTGTGAGTCTTACCATACATCGAGCAAACTTTATTGAGTGAATGGTAAAATTGAGCAAGACCCATCACAAGTTCATGAACTGTTTGTCACAAGGGCTTGCAGTAGAAGACGATGACTGAAATTCCATGTGACACAAGCCTATGGAATCTATTTAGATTCTTCTTAAGGAATCTTGTGAAATGCCAAAGTTTGCCTATTAACCTAGCAATTTCCTCAGAAAGAAATCTCATCATTAATAGAGATTTTTAGTAGAGAAAAATAAGAGTAAGTGTGGCAATTTTGGTTTTGGGCTTTATTAGGAGGTATCTAGAAATGTCCCTTGATTTGAATGGGAAAGAAAAGGCTAAAGAGGTGGAAGGAGGGATGTCACAGGGAGGAGAGAGGGAGTGGGACCTAGAGATAGATTTTTCAAGGATGTCGTGCATGAACTCGAGGAAGCAAAACATGAAGTGCACATGCATGCATTTTTCCATTCACCAAGCTCAAAAGGTGTAGGATGCTCACCACCATCTTACCACACCCTTGTGCATGTCCACCGCCTGTCTCAATGGATACATCAAAACTCAACAACCTGGGGGGGGGGGGTGGTTAGACTACACATGAGCGCTTGGAATCCTTCACCTTTTCCAAAGGCAGCGTGGTTCACACTGTGCAATGAATCAAATATAGCTTATAAAGTGCACTTAATAAACAACGAACGTGATTGTACCTTGTTGCTAGACTGTTTATCACAACATGTGTGGGGTCGTAGGTTCAACACCTCCGCGCGTTTGGCATTGAAAAGGTTGAGGACATTGTGATTGTCCGGGGTATGAGGCCGCCCGCTTCTTGGCGGGTCCAAAAATGGACATTTTACATGCTCGTCCAAGCACTGCACGACACAGAGGATAAGCACCCTAGTGAATTGAGTGGACCTCTGCGAAACGCAGCCTATGTATTCACATCCGCTAACATCTTCAGGCAATTGGTTGGCGAGAGGCTCAATTATTGGCATGAATGTTCTAAAAAGGTGTTTTTCTACTCTAGACCATGTCAGAGACCTCGTTTCATTCTCTTTCTACTTTTCTCTCTCTAGAACAGTGTGCATGTGCCCAAGATTAGGAATCTCATTAGTCGGTTAGTCCTTGATTGTTTCTTCACTGAGGGTGTTATATGCACCTCCTCTTTCTTTGTCTCCTACTCCTTTGTACGAAGAAGTTTTTTTGGCTTGCTCAAGGTATTTGATTGAAGTAAAACAACGAGAGAGAGAGAGAGAGAGAGAGAGAGAGAGAGAGAGAGAGAGAGAGAGAGAGAGAGAGAGAGAGAGAGAGAGAGAGAGAGAGAGAGAGAGAGAGAGAGAGAGAGAGAGAGAGAGAGAGAGAGAGAGAGAGAGAGAGAGAGAGAGAGAGCATCAAGTGTGGAGCTTGAGACAGGAAAACCCAAATCATAAGCACTTGTGCATTCATGTGAACTTTCATTATATTGGCATGCTCGTCATTTAATTTTGCAGCACCGTCTAATTAAGCTCTTGACATAGCAACCAGTAATTGGCACTTTTGGGCTGTTGGGATTGAATTGTTGCTCTCATTTGTGTTGTGAGGAGCCACTTACTGTTGTTTGTGCATTGCAGAAGGAGGTGGCAACACCTGCAACATATCACAGTAGAGATGAAGCAGCTGTGTGGTACAATTACTATTTCATGCATAGCTGCTAGAGTAGCCCTTTTCATGAGGGGCTAGAAGCTCAGCTTAATCCTTATCACACCACATACTAACTCCTACACAACTCTCTCTCTCTCTCCCTCTCTCTCTCTCTCTCTCTGTGTCTCTCTCTCACCCCCACACACACACACATCTTCTCAAAGAGACACATGCACTCACAAAAACATACTCTTTTGCATGGTCTTCGGAGACATTGGGTGGTGGCAGTGGGACGAGGAAGGCCAGAGGAGATGTTTTGTGTGGTCCGGAAGGGCATTTGAGACGCCTACTCTCTCTCTCTCTCTCTCTCTCTCTCTCTCTCTCTCTCACACACACACACACACACACACACACACACACACACACACACACACAAAAGTCGTCACCTCTAGCTGCAACAAAAAAGTCTCTTGATAAGTCACGAGCCCCATCTAGGGAGTCATGTGCAATCCACATGAGGAATCTCTAAAATGACAAACATGGACTCTCTCTCTCTCTCTCTGTCTCTCTCTCTCTCTCTCTCTCTCTCTCTCTCTCACACACACCACACACACACACACACACACACACACACACACACACACACACACACACACACACACACACACACACACACACACACACACACATAGAGGTCCAAAAACTCCGAAAAACAATCCACGGCACCGTGGATTGTTTTGAGGTGTTTTGAAATCCCACCGAATCTCCTGAATTCTAAAGCAAAGGAGGTTCCAAATCTTGTTTACATGCATCGTCCCCCTTTGAGCAAAGAGGGCTCCGCCCTACAACATGTTCGGCCTCCACCATTATGATTGATTATCCTCGCTTA
This sequence comes from Adiantum capillus-veneris, assembly GCF_014529385.1. Taxonomy (NCBI): domain Eukaryota; kingdom Viridiplantae; phylum Streptophyta; class Polypodiopsida; order Polypodiales; family Pteridaceae; genus Adiantum; species Adiantum capillus-veneris. The sequence goes on along the minus strand of NC_140955.1, from coordinate 109,725,440 downwards.
ATTAACAAATCTTGCAAAGACCAAACAATGTCCATTCAAAAAACATGTTATTGACTCATGTTGATAGGTCTCTCTCTCTTGAGGATTTGCTTCACCAGGATTTGTAAGCGTACAATTATGAGACAACTAACAAAAGCACACCAAATGTCATACCTTTAGCACCACTAGGTAGCATCCATGGGTGTTAGGCATCATTAGCTCGCTTTCGCTTGTGTATCATTTCCATTTATCTCTCACAAGCTAGGGAAGGCAAAGCATGAAAGCTAGAGGGGAAAGGGTGGAGGCCAAAATCTTTAAAGAGGGTAGGCACAACGCAAGCTCTACCATCTCTCTCTCCCCCCCCCCCCCCAAGTTCTTCTCTGAATTGTGCTAAACATGTTCACCCTTGGCTATCATGGTTTATCCAAGTCATCATTTGGGTGAAGTTTGTGTGCAACCAGGCACATTATAATCCCCCTACCACTGACAACCTCTCATTGCTCAAAAATAGTCTTTGCATCATCAGTCCTTTGGCCATGGCTAAGGTGGAAGCTATCAACATGGCTACTTGCAATGATGCTCGCAAGGTCTGCCACCACCACATACGATGTCGGTGGTTATGAAGAATGTCATCCATGCAAATGTTCTATGAACGTGGGTTGGTAGAGTAACATGCAGTGGAGATCTTTAAAGGCAATTAAGATGGAGTTGCTATGTATGAGAATTGGCCATCAATTAAGGTGGGTGTCACACTTGAAAATTTTCCGGCCATGTCAAGGTGGGGGACCTGAACAAAAAGCAAAATTTTGCCTCCAACACATGTTAGAGAGGCAATGTAAACTCCTTGGACAAACGTGTGTTAGAGGCAATCTTAATCTCTCAACCAACCTCTCAAGGCTAGTGACTAGCCATAAAAGGCATCATAGGATGAAAATACTAATGCCTATATAGTGTGGACCATGTTTGTAGAACTGAGTGAGATTTCTACAATGGAAATTTCTTTGGTTGTGCTAACATGTTGATTTGTGCATTCCTTCTAACTCAAAATTCATTTTAGAGGGCTTCTATATTGTTCTTCTTAGGATGAGTTCTCTAAGAGACTCTATGTTTAATCAAGTTCAAAATGCTATTAGAGGTGGTAGGGCTACCTAAGCTCCTTGAGCTTTAAATGGATTACTTTGCTCGATTTTTTCTTTGCTTGAAAAATCTCGCTCGCTTTTTGGAATTTCCCTATGGTGAAAAATTGAGAGAAAATGGACAAACCATATGAGGGAAGAGTGTTACTATAGCATGGAAAATGCTAGGGACAAGTATGTACAACTTGTTCCAGTAGCACCTACTCCACTCAGACACGCTATGGGAAATGCACCAAGACCAGTAGGAGTTGCAAGACCACAACTTGTCTTCGGACAACAACCTCTACTGCTAGATGCTAGAATGCCTATAGACATGAGATATATGTAGATGATGGAAGCATCTAACGAAAAACGGCTAGTACCATCTATAATGTATTATAACAACCAAAGGGGGTACTTCCCTTCAAAGAGACAGAATGAGAGAAACACCTGGAGTGGTGAGGCCGGTACAACCTCCACCCCTTGCGTTTTGACCTGAAGAAAGAAGATATGAGATGGACGAAAGGACATTGCGATTCATTGCTAATAGAGGCTTAGCAAGGTCAAAGCCAGTTTACAACCAAGAGGAATTGTAAGAAGAAGCTCCTCAACCAGAGATAGACTGTCACAAAATCCATGGCAAACACTTGATCAAACAATGTCCTCATACGGAGATTGCAAAAGTAAATGCCTATTTTCTAGATTGTGGTGTCATTCACTTGATCCCCAATTGTCCAAAAAATCCAAACCAAGTCAGAAAGATCACAATAAATGTCTCAGGAATTGTTCAGCTACCCAGTAGCTCAAAAAATAACAACGTCCTACCAATTCAAGTAGTTACGAGAGCGCAAGCTCAAAAGGAAGCTACTGAGAACCCAGAGACAAAGAAAACAGAAACTGACACAAGTGAAGAGATAGGTGAGCCAAAGACCGACGCACCTTGTAATGGAAATGGACTTTGAACTTTGAGAGTAGCGGAATTAGAAAATTAGGTGAAGCACTTTTAAGAGATTACTTTGTGAGCATAACAGGTGAACTTAATTGATAGTAGCAACATAAACATGGTACTTAGTTAACTTGGCATGAACAATACTTTTGCAAGAGAGAGAGTTTATAGAACATGACAATAGTTGAGGACCGGATTCATATGGAGCCGGTCCCCCCTCCAATAGGCATTTGTATTATGGTTTCTCCCATCAAGAGAGACTTGGTACAATACAATCTTTGTGTTCCTTGTGACCTTGGTGATGCAATGAAGATGGAAAGCTTCTTGCATCACAAACATAACATAACATAAACTTGAAGAAAGCATTAACTATCCCAAGCCTTAGCCCCAAGGCCTCAAACACCTTCGAAGGTGGAGAGAGCTAGCAGGGAATGAGGATAGGAAAGAGGAAGAAGAAACATTCCATAGGAGAAAGAAGTAATTCCTCACTTATCATTACTCTTCTTGCTAGCATACATAATAGCATAGTAATGGAGATGGAGAAGATGGAAAGCTTAAGCATTGAAGCATGACTCTTGGTTGGATTTGCAATCCATAGCCAAGAGTGTTGGTGTAGGCTTTCACTCTCACAAGCTTGGAGAAGGAGGTGGTGTTCCTCAACTTTCACCAAGTGAGAATGGTGTCTCCAATGAGTATGTGTGATGGTGTATATCCCCCTAGCACCCCCCCTTTCTTGCTTTGAGCAAAAGTTCTACTTGCTACAAGCTCATTGGACCCCTCTCCCCTTAGCCAATCACATCCAGCATGCAATCAAGCATATGGGTAGTCTTTTGACAAGTGTCCTCCTTACCCCTTATAGAGAGAGAGAGGTTGAAAATATCTAGATATTTGTTAGGTGGAAGTGAAAGCTCATTGGACCCCTCTTTAGCCCAGCCAATAGCATTCAAGCACCCAGGTGGTTAAGCTTAGTGAGAGTCTGACATGTGTCCCATGTGCTCTTTTAGAATTCCCCTAACTTTGAGATTTTTATGCATAGGAAGTTTCTCAAGCAACTTCCTCATTAAGTGAGTAGGTTCTCTTTTTGACTCAAGCATCTTATCCCCCATGCATAGGAAGCTTCTCAAGCAACTTCCTCATTAAATGTGACAAGTACCTCAAGTACCTTAGTCATCAAGCATGACAAGCACCTTAGGTGGAGTTCCCACCTCAAGCACATCCCTAGCTTGCCTAAGTTTAGGTTGGGTTCCCACCTCAAGCACAACCCTAGCTTGCCTAAGTTTAGATCGGGTTCCCACCTCAAGCACAACCCTAGCTTGCCTAAGGTTCTCACCTCAAGCACAACCCTATCTTGCTTAAGGTCAAAAGGACTTTTAACACTAACCATTGGAGGTCTTTAATGAAGCTAACCCTAAGGTCATTTAAGCTTCATTAGTTAACCTTGCTCTTTGGCAGACCATCTCTCATTTGGGCCCCTTTACCATTGGCCCCGTGTTGAGATAGATCCGTAAGCACATGTCTATATTCTAACCCTTGTTCTCGTTTATTATGCCATACTAAATGATCAGTTTAATATGAGAAAATCATTTGGGTTGGTTAGATATTTGATATTTGATGACATTACCTCTCTCTTGAAATCATAGTCATCCTCGACTATGAGGTAAAAGAGATAAAGTCATAGCCATTAGTCAATTTGTCTTAGCGCGTAGAGGATCTCTTTTTACCCTACGACATCATTCCAAGATGGATGACTAATCCATTTGGTTTGGGAGACATAGCTGCCGCAAGTATGTCTGCTCTTTAGTCCATTTCATCCTCCCAAGTAGAGTGACAAATTCTACATGGTGTTTGAGAGACGTCGTCATCCCAAACATGATTCTTAATATGCATACTACTTAAATTTGTGCACAATAAAGAGAGAATTAGTCTTATAAGACAAAAAGATTAATCATTTGAAAGAAACATGTACATTTGGTTACTCTAATGTAGCATTGTAAGCGTTGACAAGGTTCATACTATCCTTAAGCTGGATTCCTTGCATCCATCTAGCATCTTCAAAAGGATAATTTTTGAACTTAATAAGATACCGTTGTCAGGAGTTTTTTGGAGCAAGGAATTGCGCATATGTACATATCCATGCATGGTGCATTGAATAAAAGATTGCCAATTTTCCAGAGCCAGGTGGTTACGTGGGGGCCACATGTGTACAGGTAGGACAGCATGTACATAGTGCATCGATTTTCATCGTTACTAGTACCAGTGTGTTTTTTCTATAATAAGAAGGATTTTGCAGCGCGTAAAACTTCTCAAGGAAGCTACTGGCGGGCCGACGACATGAGGTAAGCAGGTGCGTCAGATGACGTTCAGTGGCGTCAAGAGGTCGAATGGGGTCAATATTTACACGTGGAGAAGTATGGACACAACGTGGATGTTTTCTTGTGATAATTATGCAGAAAGGTCATCATGAGGACCAATTTTTGGGGCCACTTCACGTGGTGGCGGGATGCATTATTGGAAAAAGTCGAGTGCCAGGTGTGCGGATGGATGCAAAAAGGTGACAACTATGCACTGCGAGGTCAGTTTTTGGCCTGTTCGGGGTCCGTTTGAGGTCATCTAAAAGGCCAAGGGTGCCCAACTAATAAAGCTAAGTGTGGGAACTGAAAAAACTGAGAGAAGACCAGAAAAAACGTGGAGAAGAGAGGAGGAACTGAGACTTGGTCTGGAAGATAGTCATTTCTGAGACTTGACTATACGAGGTTTTCATAAGCCTTCGTGTGAGGGTCGATAGCGTGAGGTTTTATTGAGCTGGGGGATTCTCAAATGTGGAGATCTTTGTGGTGATACAGGTAGCTGGAGCACCCTTTTCGTGACCTTGCCATAGGCTATGTACTAGTGATTCCTACTTGATGCTCGGGTTCTATTGTTGGCAGTTTATGCATACATATACAGTCTATGTTTTGGGTTCACACTGCTCTACTTCTGGGGAAACTCTGCCAAAATTTTTCCAAGATATGATGGCTGGTTTTTTGGTCTTTTGAGCCATTTATGCTGTTATGCTGCTGAAATTTTGGAAAAATCAGAGGATTAGTGAAGTGTACTTTCTTGGAATCTACATGGATGGCTTTTAATGGATAATCACGACGGACCTCAGTTCACTCCTTTTCATTTAACTCAGAGAATCCAGATAAATGTTCATGTGTCCAGGAAGATTTTTTTCCAGCAGCACATAGTCTTTATGTTCGGGCCAAGAAGATTAAGAGAGATCCTGGAATGTCCTTTGCCTGTTGTAATTCCAATGATCAACTATGAAAACTCATTTGATGTGCATGTGTTTGTCCTTATATAAAGTTGAGTTCCATTGAAGTTTCTGGGGATTGGGTAGTCAAAAGTTTTGTGTTCTTGCACGTGTATTCGAAGGGGTTCTCAAAGCATCGTAACTTGGGTAGCTATGGCTTTCTCTTATCCGGAGTTTCATGGAAGAAGTGATGAAGATGTGGAAGACTTTTTGGAAAAGATGGAGGTTGCCTGCATTAGCAACCAGATTCAAGACCCTGCACAGATGTTACGTCTTCTCCAGATCTGTTTGAAGAGTGATGCACGAGTCTGGTCCAAAGCATTTGAAGAGGAGTTGCATGTGGCTGATCCATCTGTAAGATTGAGTTGGGACAGTCTAAGGCATGGATTAGAAGAGGAGTTTCTGAAGGTAGAAGATCCTGACAAAGTGTGGCAAGAAGTACAAGATTTGGTGCAAAAGGAAGGTGAGCCAGTAGATGCATACATACGTAAGTTCTCATTGGCATGGGAGCGAATGTGCAAGGCCTTAGCACCACAAGTACCCCCACCTGACATGATGAAGAAGGACAGGTTCTTGGCTGGTCTTTGGGAAAATATACATTGGAGAGTGGAGCTAAAGAAGCCTAGGACATATGAAGATGCACTAGAGGTATCAAGGAACAAAGAGTGGAAGTTGAGAAAAATGAGCCAGTTAGGGGTGGAGTCTTTGCCCATGAGGTCTGAATTTCATCATAGGGATTCTTTGCAAGGTCACATGCCAAGGGTTCATCATGAACCACTGGTTTCTGTTACTCCTCAGGCTATGCCAGCAGTCGTCACTACAGCAGTGCAAGATGATGGGCTAAGGCAAGACATGAGGCAAGTGGTAGATTTAATGAAGAATCTGAGTCTAAACATGCTAGGTCAAGTGGGAAATAATCGAGGTCGAGGGAGGTATGAAAATCAGACAGGAGGTGAAGAGAGACCTAGGAATGGTGCTGGACAAAGCAATGGTAGGTTCTGGAGGCAGACGCCCACATGTTATAATTGTGGAGAGTTGGGCCACATCAGCCCGCAATGCGATAAGCCACCAAGGATGGGGGGAGACATGTATCCATTGCCAAGACAGGTGCTAACTAGGTCCAATGATTATGGCATCGAAATTAAGGGAGATGAAGGAACCAGTGGATTAACCCAGGAGGAAAAGGGAAAGTCAAAAGTGCTAAGTGTAGTCACCTTGGAGAAGGCATCAAAACTAGAGGATACATTAGTGATGCCTATTGGGAAGAGGACTACAGAGGAAAAGGAAGGAAGAAGTGCCCCAGGTCCTAGTAAGAAGAAAGGAAAGAGCCATGATGGCGAGGATGTCAAGGCCAAGAGGAAAAGGAGGGCTCGTCGCAAGTTTCATGTTTCAGATTTTCCACTAGGGGATGGGCAATTAAGCTATGACTTGAAGAAGGATCTGACAAGCAGGAAGGCAGATGTTACTTTTGGGCAGCTTATAGAGATGGTGCCTAAGCTAAAGCGACAGTGGAAGAGGATGGGTAACCCAATGGAGAAAGAGCCATAGAGGGATTCAGTGAAGGTGTTGGCAATGGACGAGCTACCAGACATTTTCCCAATAGTAGATGTGTGGCACAAAAGAAAGAATCTGGGACAAGGTTATGTGGATGGTGGAGCCCAAATATGTGTCATAACACACTCATGCGTTGAGAAGATGGGTCTTACAGTGACTGGGGTGTCAGGCTTTCGGATCAGATTGGCAAATCATCAAAAAGTGAAATGTTTGGGTGTTGTAAAGAGCTTAGAAGTGGAAGCATATGATGCAAAGGCAGTGGTTGATTTTCATGTGATGCCATCAGGGTTGGGAGCATATCCTATTATACTGGGCAGACCATGGTTACGTGCAGTGGGAGCTGTTCAAGATTGGCGATGTGGTACAAATAGCCTCTATGGAAAGACAGGTGCCAAGAAGCTTTATAATATGGACACAAGAAAACGATTAGAAGAGCTTTATGAAGATGAAGATGAGTCTAGTGATGAAGACTATTCCACAGTGGCTGATGAGGACAGTGATAGTACTACCAGCAGTGATGAGGATGCTGATGTTGCTTTCCTTCTGATGGACAAAAGAATCCAGGAGTCTGGTTTAGTTGCATTTGCAAATGAGGTTGAAGATGAAAGTGAAGGGCCTTATGAAGTGATTGAAGGGCTAATGCAAACCAAGGTTGAGTTGTTAAAGAAGAAGGAATTGATGACACAAATGATCAGTGGAGACCTCTCAGCTATGGAGAAGGAAATATATTTGCACATGCTTGCTAGTTTTCCTGATTTGTTCATTACTTCATATGAAGAGATCAGAGGGTTCAAGGGTGAAGAGATGCATATAAAGCTGAAAGAAGGTGCTAAGCCAGTGCGACAAAGGTTAAGAAGGATGGGTCAAGAGCAAATGGCAGCCTTGCGGGAAGAGGTGGACAAGTTATTGAAGGCAGGGTTCATAGTCCCTGTGGAGACCACAAAATGGGTGAGTCCAGTAGTAGTCAGTCCAAAGAAGGATGGGAAGTGGAGGATTTTTGTAGATTTTAAACCCTTAAACGCAGCCACTAAGAAGAACCCATATCCTCTTCCATTCATCGATCAGATCTTGGATTCAATGGCAGGTTATGAGAGGTACAATGTGTGATGGTTTTTCAGGCTATTTTCAATTGAAGATTGCTCTTAGAGACCGCACAAAGACAACTTTTATTATGCCATGGGGCTGCTATTGCTACACGGTATTTCCATTTGGGTTGTCAAATGGACCATCTTTCTATAAAGAGAGAGAAAATTGAGTATTGGCACCATTCATTGGTAGTTGTGTTAAAGCTTTTATGGATGACTTCTGTGTCTACAGCAGCAGGGCTGAACACCATGAGAAGCTACAGATGGTATTGGCTCGATATGATGAATGTGGAGGACAACTAAATCCAAAGAAATGTCATCTAGCACAGCCAAGGGTGAAGTTATTGGGCCATATGGTGTCAGAAAATGGCATTGAGGCTGATCCAGACAAGGTTAAGTCTATTATTCTTCTTCCATCACCTATGAGTACAAAGCAATTGGCAACCTTTATACACAAAGTGAAGTATATGGCACGATTTATTCCATTGTCTTCACAGATCCTTTATCCATTACAACAAGTGGCAAAGCATGACCTATTGCAATGGGATGACAAGTGTGAAGAAGTGTTTCAAGAGGTGTTAGGGAGGTTGTCAGCCATGTAGGCTCTTGATTGGGAGAAAGTGTTTTATGTAAATCCATCAGTAGGGGATGATGCCATTGGAGCCATGCTATTGCAAAAGGGGAAGGGCAGCCATTATATGAGGCCAGTGTATTGTGCAAGTCGAGTAAAGTTGGTAGCTGAAAGAAAATTCTCGGAAGTAGAGCTAGTGATGGCCAGTGTGATATTTGCTTGTCGACGATTTCACCATTACTTGCTACCACGACCTTTTTTTTTCTTGACGAGTTATGCCTTTTTGCTGCAGTTAATTAATGGCACTAACATGTCAAATGTGGTGAAGAAATGGGTAATTGAGCTGCAAGAGTTTGAGTTCTCTTTTCTAGTGGAAGATAGTACAAGGGCTACCCTAGCTGATTTGTTGACTTACAAGGAGAATCCCCTTCTTGTTAAGGAAGAGGTGGTGAGAAAGGTAGTTGAAGAAGTGCCACAGATCAGCAATGCATATGTTTTGTTCTTTGATGGCTCATACAGAAAAATCCATGATGCAGCTTCAGGGGGTATAGCACTTTATGATCCAGAGGGGAAGCTAGTATGCAAGAGAGGGTTCAAATTGGATGCTCATAGTAACAATGAGGCTGAATATGCTATGTTGGAAGCCGGATTACACATTTGTTTGAAGCATGGGATTAGAAGGTTGAGCATAAAAGGTGATGCCTTGTTAGTGGTGAAGCAAGTGTTGGGTGTGTGGAAGAGCAAGAACACCTCATTGAAGGAAATGTGTTTCAGAATTAAAGGCCTGTTAAAAAAGTTCGAAGCATGGAGCATCAGACATATTGAACGTGCTCTAAATGGAGAGGCACATGAAGTAGCTCAAAGCATGATTGGGTAGCTATTTGTGTTGAGGACCACTTTACCTCTTTATCATGGCCGGGAAAGTTTGGCTCAAGAAGAGGAGTTTTTGCTAACAGGAATCATTCCAAAGGAGATTCAGAAGTCTAAGAAGTATGGTTTTGTGCGTAGAGCATATAAGTACAAATTGATTGGTGATGTCTTATACATGAAAGGGGCTGATCTTGTGTTGAGACATGTACCTTGGCGGGAGGAGCTTTACAGAGTGTTGGAAGAGAATCATGAAGGCGCATGTGGCGGCCATTTTGCTCTAAAGATCACCTTGCATAAGATTTTGCAAGAGGAGTATGTATGGCCTAGTTTGTAAAAGGATGTTCACCATTGGTGTAGGTCTTGCAATAGGTGTTAAGCATTTGGGAAGAGAGTGTTGAAGCCAGAGCTACGAAAAACCATTATGGCGTTTGATGTGTTTGAAAAGTGGGGGATTGATGCAATAGGCCCGTTACCTATCACAAGCAGGGGCAAAAGCTATATTTTGACTGCAGTGGACTATCTCTCTAGATGGGCAGAGGCTATAGCAGTAAAACAGATCACTGCAAAGGATGTGGCAAAATTTGTGTATGATGAAATATGTTGCAAGTTTGGGGTCCACTTGAGCTACTTTCAGATAAGGGGCCAGGATTTCGAGCTAAACTGCTGGACTTTTTATGTGCAAAGATGAAGATTAGGCACCAACATACCACTCCTTATTACCCGCAGTGTAATGGATTAAATGAAAAATTCAATGGTGAGTTGGTGCAAGTCCTTTCAAAAGTGACAGAGCACCAAGGAAAGAATTGGGACTTGGAATTGCCTAGTGTATTATGGGCTTACCGTACTTCAGTGAAGACAGGTACAGGGTTTACTCCATTTCATTTGGTGTATGGAAAGGAAGCACTATTGCCTGTGGAAGTAGAGTTGCCTGCGGTCAAGATGCTAGAGAAGTTACTTGGGCTGCCTAGTGATGCATTCAAAGAGAGGCTCTTACAGTTACAAGAGGTTCAACTGGATAGGATGAGTGCATTGGAACATTATGGGCAGATGCAGGATAAGGCTTTGGCAAAGATAAATGAAAAGGTCAAAAGTAAGGGTATCAAGAAGCATGACTTGGTTTTGCGTTACAACAGTAAGCTGGACAACACCTTCTAAAAGAAGTTTCAAATTAAGTGGGAAGGCCCTTTCAAGGTAGTGGAGTGTTTTCCAAATGGTACATATCAACTGGCTAACTTGGATGGGATTCTACATAAGTCAAGGGTGAATGGATTGCGTCTTAAATTATATCACGCCAGGTTAATGATGGTGGAGCAAGATGAGCTGTCTGTGGAGCAAGTGATGTTGGTGAGGGATGAGGAGACTTGTGATGCGGAGAGTCTCATATCTCTTTTTGCTGCTGCTGATCATGAATGATCTAGCAGGCTAGGGGATGGGAAAATCATGTCAGGAGTTTTTTGGATCAAGGGATTGCACATATGTACATATCCATGCATGGTGCATCGAATAAAAGATTTCCCATTTTCCAGAGCCAGGTGGTTACGTGGGGCCCACATGTGTACATGTAGGACAACATGTACATAGTGCATCGATTTTCATCGTTACTAGTACTAGTGTGTTTTTTCTATAATAAGAAGGAGTTTGCAGCGCGTAAAACTTCTCAAGGAAGCTATCGGCGGGCTGACGACATGAGGTAAGCAAGTGCGTTAGATGACGTTCAGTGGCGTCAGGAGGTCGAATGGGGTCAATATTTACACGTGGAGAAGTACAGACACAACGTGGATGTTTTCTTGTGACAATTATGTAGAAAGGTCATCATGAGGACCACTTTTTGGGGCCACTTCACGTGGTGGCAGGATGCATTATTGAAAAAAGTCGAGTGCCAGGTGTGCGGATGGATGCAAAAAGGTGACAACTATGCACTGCGAGGTCAGTTTTTGGCCTGTTCGGGGTCTGTTTGAGGTCATCTAAAAGGCCAAGGGTGCCCAACTAATAAAGCTAAGTTTGGGAACTGAAAAAAATGAGAGAAAACCAGAAAAAACGTGGAGAAGAGAGGAGGAACAGCCGCAATTGTGTTTTTGCTCATTTTGGAGCATTTTTTGGCCCTAAACTGCTCATTCGAGGTCGGATTTGAGCGCTGTGACATTGTAGAGTGGGGTTTTTGGCCGTTCCGGATGCAATGGCGCTGTCCATTTTTCTAAATTCCTCACATATTTTCTGCTATTTTTCTGTGTAATCTTCTCCGGTGAGTGAAGCCTCTGCTTAACTTTGTGGTTGTATCTGGTGTATTTTCTCAATACTGTGTAGCCTATTTGTCCCATTGGTGTTGGGCTGAGCTTCATTGAGTCTAAACAACAGAAATTTCCCTCCTTTGAGCTGAATTGAGAGTGTGTGTGTGAGTGTGTGTATGTGAGTGGGCAAGTGGGAAATCTCTCTCTTCCCGCTCCTTGTGTGTGTTTCCTGTCTCGGCCAGGCGGTTGTGTAAGCCGAGTGGTGCCCCATAGTGTGTGTGCGTGTCTTCCCAAGAGTGTGTGTCGGGTTTTTATAGAGGCGTTCTGTGTGTTTCCATCCCGCTCACACCATCAGATAATCTTACCATGTCGTAGTACCTTGTCTTCATGCCGAAGAATAGCTTCGGGTTGTAGTACCTCTTGTTGATCTTTGAATTCGGGAGGGTCTTCAATAATTGGTTCATTTGGAGGTTCTCCTTTGTAGGGCTTGAGTAGGCTCACATGAAAAGCATTGTATATGAGCCAATGGTTAGGTAACTTGAGTTGATAAGCTACCTCATTGATTGGCTTCAAAATTTGAAAAGGACCATAGTATCTTTTTGCTAGTTTAGCATAATAATTTTGATGGCCCATAGGGTTTTTGCCTGTCATTTTCCTCAATCGAGCCTTAGGAAACTTAAGTAAGACCCAATCATTTTCTTTGAACGTTAAGGCCCTTCTGTGCTTGTGAGCAGCATCTTTTTGCCTTAGTTGCGAGATGGATATAGCCTCCTTAATCTTTTGAAAAGATGTTTGCAGGTCACAGCTATACTCATTGGTAGCGAAGATCTTCCCATGTACTTTGAGTAGCAAGGGACTTTTAGGTCTTCCTTCTATGATTTCAAAAGCTGCTTTTCCCGTAGAAGTATGGATAGTATTATTATACGCATACCCTACAAGAGGTAAGTACTCTTCCCATTGGGAGCGTTGATCTACTTCTGTGACATAGGTCTTTAGTAGATCACGAATCGTAAGATTGGCTATCTCACTTTGGCCATCCGTTTGTGCGTGATATGCCAAAGAGAAATTCAATCTTGTACCTAGATTTTCAAAGAGACCTTTCTAGAAATTATTGGTCATTCTAGGATCTCTATCTGACACGATGGACGTTGGCAAATTATGGTGTTTGAAAATCTGTGATATGAAGAGAGTTGCCATTTGGTGTGCCTTAATAGTCTTCTTGACAGGGATAAAGTGTGCTTGCTTGCTAAACCTGTCGACTATTGTCCATATTCCCGTATTCCCATGGATAGATTTTGGTAATCCAAAGATAAAATCCATGGATATACTCTCCCATGGGGAATTAGGAATTGGCAATGGCTGGAGTAATCCGGGTTGCTTCCCTCTATCATACTTGGTCTTTTGGCATACTACACATTTTGAAACATACTCTTGTATGTCCACTTTCATGGTAGGCCAATAAAAGTACGTCTCTACTCCTTGAAGAGTAGGTTGAATGCCTCTATGCCCCGCATAGGGAGGAGCGTGGGATTCATACATGACTTTCTCACAATGGGAGTGGGTAACACATAGCCTATTGCCATGGAAAAGATAACCATCCTGCAAGGTGAATGGTTCCTCTTTCTTTCCCAAAGCAAGGGTTGACATTATGTCTAAAATCAGGGTCAGTAGCATACTCATCTATCATAGAAGATAGATCATTGTGAGTTGCTATTGACACAACATTAACTTTTTGTCGTCACGAAAGTGCATCAGCCACTTGATTGTGCTTACTAGTAATGTGAGCAATGTGGAAATTAAATTGTGAAAGGAAATTTTCCCACCTCATTTGTTTGTCGGAAAGCTTTGTTTGCGTCATGAAGTACTTGAGACTTTGATGGTCTGTTCGTAAGATGAATGGAGTCCCCAATAGATAGTGCTTCCATGTGTCTAGGGCATGTAGAAGAGCTAACAACTCTTTCTCATAAATGCCTAAGACCCGTTCATCCGTGTTGAGCCTTCGGCTCTCATAGGCTATGGCATGCCCTTCTTGAATCAAGACTGCTCCAAGGCAATCACCACAAGCATCACATTGGACCTCAAATGGCTTTGAGAGATCCGGAAGCATAAGGACTGGTTGGGAGATAAGCTTCTCTTTGAGCTTGTCAAAAGCACTTTGCTCCTTAGTAGTCCATGAATACTTAACGTTTTTCTTTGTTAAGTCATGTAATGGTCCTGCTATTTGAGAGAATTTTGCTATGAAGCGTCTAGTAGTATGCACACATACCAATAAAGCTTCTTAGCTCATGTAGATTCCTTGAATTAGGCCATGCTTTTATTACCTCCAACTTTGATAGATCCATACGGATACCATCTCAAGAGATAATATGACCTAAGTATTGAATCTCTTGAAGGAAAAACTCACTTTTCTTTTGATTGAGAAAAAGCTTATTCTCCCTTAATGCTTGAAAAGTCACTTGGAGATGTTGCTTGTGTTCCTCCAACGAATTGGAGTAGATGATGATATCATCAAAGAACAGTCATGTGAATTTGCGGTAGGGTCTAAAAATTTTCTCCATTAATTGATTGAATGTAGCTCGTGCATTAGTCAAGCCAAAAGGCATGACTAGATATTCATAAAGGCCAAACGTTGTACCAAATGCAGGCTTTAGGATATCTTCATTCACTATCCTTATTTGATGGTAGCCACTTTTCAGGTCAATCCTATTGAAGTAGGCAGATCCTTGTAGCTTATCAAACAGATCTTCTACCTGGAGTACGGGAAATCTATTTTTGATAGTGATATGATTTAGTGCACGATAGACCACACACATGCGGTATGTACCATCTTTCTTTTCCACTAAAAGGACTGGAGAGCAAAAGGGAGAGGAGCTAGGCCTCACCATTCCTTTGTCTACCAATTCTTGTACTTGCCTCATGATCTCCTCTTGTTGAGCTTGTGAAACTTGATAGGGAGGTTTGTTAGGCGGTGAGCTTCTTGATAGGAGCTCAATTCGATGGTCATCATCCCCTTGTTTTGGAGGTAAGTCCATAGGGATATCATCAATGAACACATCTTGGAATCCTTTTAGAAAGTTAGACAAGTCTAAATTTTCTTGATTCCTACCATTCACCTTTGATGAAACATTAGGATCTTTTTGGGATTCTACCAAACAAGGAACGAATAGAGTTATGGCCCAAATACAAATTACAATGGTAGCTAGTGGGGGCCATTGTAGACACAACCCCTTGATACACCGACTCCCCAGCCCCCCTTTTACCTACCTTCGTCCTTTTATCCTCTGTCGAGATAACCGCTTCCAACTGACCACGGTTGTTGGTTAGCTCGCTTGAGTTACCACAACATTCTTCCCTCTTTTTTTTGAATCGGCTCCTTAGATTCAGGTTGCTTTAGCTTTTGGATTGGGTGCTCACTGTCCTGCATCTCAGCTCAATCTGGGTTGGGTCCTTGTTGTGTTGCCCCTTAGCTTCAGTCTATCCATGGGTGTTGGTTGGTTGGCCGCTTTTTTGCCCCTCAACTTCACATAGATTTCGCATTTGGGTTGGATACCTGCTGACCTACCCTCCCCATTTGACCGTGGCTTTTGTCTTCCTTTTCTCATCCTCTATCTCTTGATCGTATTGGTACTTGGATATTATCCTCATTAACTCATGTTCATGCTCAGGATGAAACCCTCTTGGTCATATGGATCTCCTTTTTCACTCTCCACCCTTTGCTTGAATTTGATAGTTGATTTGCTTGGCTACATGGATGCACTGTTCTCGGACTTTTAGCTTTTCAAATAGGTGGAGCTTTTGACTTCTGTTTCTACTCCTCACCTTGTATTCCACTATGGTTGGATTTGTCCTTAACCTGGCTTTGGTGATCTGGGTGCACTGGTAGGATGTTGCGAGCCATGTGTCGTGGGATAGTCGATTGCTTTGCATCCTTACCTTCAGTAGTCTTTCAGCCAGTCACTACACATCTGCTCCATGTCAACTGTTTCCTACTTGTCAAGTGGTAGCATTTGTGCTACCGTGTGGAATTGGAATAGTTTGTTGCACAATTTTACCAATTTGTTTTGATGTTGAGCCCATGCACCATGTCTTTGAATATGTCCCCTCCTCAACTAGTCTGCAACATTTGATCCATGGCTTTTTAGGTTCCATTTGATCCCTCCACTTAGTGAGCTCTTATACTAGTGCTACATATTCTTCAACATCTGTTGGCTGTGTTATTCTTTGATAAAGAATTGGGTTGAACCTAGGTAGAGCCTCTGGAGGTGGTGCTATGATGTATAGTAGCTCTAGGCTGTCTGAGAGATTTTCTATGCAAGTGTCTAGAAAATGCACTTCTCCTTGATCAGTTGATACCATGCTCTCAAGATGGTTATGATTTTGATTAGGCAGGCTTTCGATAGCTTTGGGCTGCCTGCCTTTGGTGGTATCTTGATATGCTCGAGCTCTTTTTCCAATCCAACATTCGGATCCTGACTTGCATTTGGATAACTTGAATGTCCCATCGGTAGTCCTCTATACATTCGTACTTGCACATGGCCCCTTGTAGGAACTCCTTGTATTTCCATGCTTTGCAAGCCCATTTCTTCTGTCAGCACCACTTCAGGGGGATTTCCAAATACTTGGATGGGCTTCCTTCGAATGACGAGTTGTTTTCCTTGATTGTTCAGAACCTTCTGGATCCCCTCTCGAGATCTTCCCATTTTTTCGGTTCCTCATCTACATCCACCTCTTTTGTTTTTTGGTTCACAACCCCTTCCTAATCGTCTTCATCATCGTCGTCATCATCTTTGTCAGGGTTTGTTTGGCTCTGGTAGTCATCCTCATCCTGATCCTGATAATCATTTTCCTCCTCATTCTCCTTGCGATCCTCTTCCTCCTTAGACTACTTGGGGGGTGACTCAATTGCCCGCCTATTCACTTGTTGTAGGAGCTCTTGGTTGTGCTGTCTTATCAGCTCCATGGCACTTTCCACATGAGAGACCACAATTAGCCACCATTCACTTAGATTTCTTCTTTAGGCAGAGCTTTCATGCTTTCCATTACTTGGAGTAGTACCGCTAGATTGAAATGTTCCATACATTTTTTTGCAGCCAAACATCGGGGTTTGAAGCCAACATATAGACAATGGCAAGTAAATGTACTATTCTACGTCCTGAAATCTATGCAAATGTCTTGCTCGATAAGTCGTTTGTCATGGCAATATAGCTTACTATGAGCAAAGTCAGAAAAACCCTAACATGAGAGAGAGAGAGAGAGAGAGAGAGAGAGAGAGAGAGAGAGAGAGAGAGAGAGAGAGAGAGAGAGAGAGAGAGAGAGAGAGAGAGAGAGAGAGAGAGAGAGAGAGAGAGAGAGAGAGAGAGAGAGAGAGAGAGAGAGAGAGAGAGAGAGAGAGAGAGAGAGAGAGAGATTGAAATCTTGCCATGGAAATTGAAATCCACTTGTATGCCTTGCATACCACTAATTGATATCGTAATAGCTAGGTCACACATGACCAATATGACTATTTGAGGAGCATATAGATCACCATCATGTGGTTTTGGATGGTTAAAATCAACCAAGATATAAAAACAAAGATACACATATCGACACAAAACTCATTTGATCCTACTTAACAATAAAAAATAGCCGGCATGAGCATGCTTACCAAATGAATGGAAATATGTTGTCATTTTCAATCTAGAAACATTACAAACATTAGATCCATGAATCCCTGTATGCATGCATTGGTAAGAAGGATATTCC
The DNA here is from genome assembly GCF_014529385.1 of Adiantum capillus-veneris. NCBI lineage: Eukaryota > Viridiplantae > Streptophyta > Polypodiopsida > Polypodiales > Pteridaceae > Adiantum > Adiantum capillus-veneris. The sequence continues at coordinate 109,708,058 of NC_140955.1, read as the reverse complement.
CCTTATGACCTCGCAACCCTTCAGATTTGAGTAGCCAATAATGTGCTCATGCACATGCAAGTGCACACTATGTGAGTGTCATGATGAAATAAACATTGAGCTTGGTATAAACCTTCACGCAATAACTACGGAGTATTTACCCTCACAAGCCATGTTGTACCATCTGATAGAGGTAACAATCAAGGATAATTGTATTGTACCATCCCATAGAGGTAACAATACAGTTATCCTTGGAAAGGACACGACATTTATGCCTATCACTAGATAACAAGATATAATTAGGAAGTACAAGTTGTACTATCGTTCGAGCATACCAAGCGTGATTCATAAAATTTATCAAAAAAGTGAAAAAACAACCTTATTTGTGAAATGAATTTGGTAGTCCATACCTCCAAAACTATGTCAAACAAGTAATACCTTGACAAATTCCACTTGCATGGAACTAACTTATACAAACTTTTAGTCCCATACTGATAAAAATGCATAAACCATGCAGTTTAAGTAAAAAATGTAACCATACTTGGTAGCAATCCATGGTGTACCATGTAGCTTTCACATTTGCTATTGCTAGTACATCCCTATAATTGAAGTGTCACTCTAAACTTCTTGGATGCATTGATACAACCAAGAACCATCATGAGGATTTGATGTCTAGAATGCTAGAGTATCATAGTCCAAGATTAACTTGCGATATGTCTTAACATGTGTATAGTGATCAACTAGCCAAACATTGGAGTTGGAAGCCAACATAACAACAATCGCAAGTAACTATACTTTTCTAGGTCCAAAAATCTTTGAAAATATCTTATTCGGTAAGATGTTATTCATTGAAATATAGCTTACTATGAGTGAAATCAAAAAATCCCTAACATGGCAGAGGGATACAAGAAGAGAGAGAGAGAGAGAGAGAGAGAGAGAGAGAGAGAGAGAGAGAGAGAGAGAGAGAGAGAGAGAGAGAGAGAGAGAGAGAGAGAGAGAGAGAGAGAGAGAGAGAGAGAGAGAGAGAGAGAGAGAGAGAGAGAGAGAGAGAGAGAGAGACTGATAACCAGCTATGCAAGCGATTTTGATTGTTGTTGTTTTGAAGAAAAAAGGAATCACGTATGCAAAGTGACCACTTTTGAAAATTGTCCCATCAAAAATTGGTTAAATTCATTAACTAAAATCGACTCACCGTTTTCCTTACTCAAGAGTGCACTTACATTCTATAAATAGTTTTTGAAAGACAACATCATGGACAATCACAGATGGAGGAAGAAGGTGACACTCAAGTTTTCTATGATGTGACCAAGAAGGTGAAGGCATGACAAAGGTCCTCACTGCTAAACTCTAAATTAGGGCCTAGAAGACATGTTAACAGTGTCATCACCCATGACACATTTATCTGTAACCTAAAGATGTGCCTACTAACCCTCTATAATTAATGCTTGGAAGAAATATGACAGTATTGCTAAATGAAACCAGCACATGGAGGTAAGAACAACGGATGATGATAGGTGGAGGGAGAGGAAGTTGGTTGCTTAATCCACACTGCACAACAGAGGCGGCTAATGTATGTTGCATAAGGCAACGGGGCTAGCCACATTGCAAAATGTAGCTTTTTGCAGACTACCAATTTTCCTTGCATGGAGGCAACCAAGATTCATGTGAGAAACTATGGAAAAATTGATACAGTTACAAATTCTCAAGCACAATTCTATTGTGCTTGGCGTGTCTCATTGCATGACCACAACCCCGGGGAGGTCACCTAATAAAAATGTAACCTATCACGTGAGTTCAACAGAAGGGTATTTAAAGTTCTTGAAACTTACAGAAACATATATATAGAAGGACATTATTTTTTCAAATTTTTGAAAAAAACTTACAGATCTTAAAAGAAAAGGGTACATTATATTCTTAACAAAACTCACAGATAAGGGGTTTTACAAACATGTCTTGAACGCACGTGATATGGTAGTTTTACACATAGTGAACCCCGCGAGACCACAACTGAGGCACAATTATCTAGTGAAACAATAGCTTTCTAACCTCTTGCGTTGGACATCACAGAAAAGGCAAAGGCATGTGTTTATATAAAGTAAGCTTCATTAAGCCATTATTACAAGCAACAACAAAAAAAAGATACACTTCACTGAGGTCCTACTTGACGGTAAAAAATAACCCACATAAGCATGGTTACCAGTTGAATGGAAATTTGTTCTCTCAACTTTTCATCTTCAATCGGCAATATTACAAACTTTAGATCCATGGATCCATCCATGCATGGATTGATAAGAAGGATATTTCCCATTTGACCTTGCAATCCTTTAGATTTGAGTATCCAATAACATGCTCTTTCACATGTGGAAGTGCACACTTTGTACTTGTTATCATGATGTAATGAGCATTGAACTTGGTATAAACCTTGACAAAGTAACTCCAGAGTATATACTCTCACAAATCATATTGTACCATCTCATAGAGGTAGCAATACGATTATCCTTAGAAAGGACACAACACTTATGCCTTTTCGTAGATAATAAGATCTAATATGGAAGCACACGTTGCACTACCATTACAACATACCATGCGTACTTCATAAAATTACTTCGAAAAAGTGAAAAAGAAGCACTTATTTGAAACAATTTTGGCGTTCATACCACCAAAAATGCATCAAACAAGGAATACCTTGACAAATTCCACTTGCATGGAACTACCTTATACAAAGTTATAGCCCCATACTAAAACGAATGCATAAACAATGGAGTTCAAGTAAACAATGTAACTATGCGTGGCAATAATCCATGGTGTACCATGTAGCCTTCACATTCATTGCTGCTAGTACATCCCTATAATTAAAGTGTCACTCTACATTTCTTGGATGCGTTGATACAATCAATAACCATCATGGGGATTTTATGTCTAGAATCCTAGACTACCATAGCCAAGATTAACTTGCCGGATGTATTCACATGTCTATAGTGATCCAGTAGAACAAGCATCGGGGCTTGAAGCCAACATAATGACAATCCATGGGGGATTCACTAGTAGTAATAGGGGGACGCCACCTGCGTGCAACAAAATTTCCTTTTTAACCCCTACATACGGGACCCTCCTATGTAAAATCTATCCATTTGTCCTTAGAAAACCCCCCTATTGTACACTCACGTGATACCATATGGTAACCCTTAGTGAATACCCCGTGCGACAATCGCAAGTAATTGTACTCTTCTACGTCCAAAATTCTATGAAAATATCTTAGTTGATAAGATGTTATTTACTAAAATATAGATTACATAAGCAAGAAAACTTACAATTGAGAAGAGCTCTTAGCAAACCCGAGTGGCATAGCACCCACAGAAGATCGCAGTTCCAAATGCACAAACAATGAAGTGATCAGTGACTTAAAGAAAGTGTATTCCCAAGTGCCACCCAACAACTGGGTAATGCAAATGGATAAGTGGCATACACATAGAAGACATCCTATACTAGCAGAGAAGGAATTTTCAGGGATACATGGCACATAGATGCTATCAAGAGGATGAGCACACCAATTTGGTGGAAAGAGTATGGTGGGGAAAAAGAAGAGCTTCAATACGTGGCAGTGAGACTCTTGTATGTCGCCATCTCAAGTTGCAGCTATGAAAGGAACACAGGGGCTTGACAAATTCCACTTGCATTGCACTCACTTACTCAACCTTTTAGTCCCATACCGTCAAAAATGCATAAACCAACGTCTTCAAGTAAGCAATGTAACCAAGCTTGGCAGTAATCCATGGTGTACCATGTAGCTTTTACATTTGCTAAATGTGTCATTCTACACTTCTTGGATGTGTTGATACAACCAAGAACCATCATGGGGATTTGATATCTAGAATCCTTGACAACCATAGTCCAAGATTAACTTGCTATATTTCTCAACATATGTATAGTGATCAAGTAGCCAAACATCGGTGTTCGAAGCAATATACGTCTTGAAGTATGTGAAAATATCTTACTTTATAAGACGTTAGTCACTGCAATATAGCTTTCTATTAGCAAAGTGAGAAAAAACCCTAACATGGTAGAGAGAGAGAGAGAGAGAGAGAGAGAGAGAGAGAGAGAGAGAGAGAGAGAGAGAGAGAGAGAGATAGATAGATAGATAGATAGATAGATTGCATTATCGTCCACGGAGGTCAAATATGACCTATGGGACCAGAAACAAAATCGTACAATGAGAGAGAGAGAGAGAGAGAGAGAGAGAGAGAGAGAGAGAGAGAGAGAGAGAGAGAGAGAGAGAGAGAGAGAGAGAGAGATTTTGTACTTACCAATCCACATAAATCCTGGTATGGAAACTGAAATCCACTTGTATGCCTTGCATATCACTAATCGATATCCCAATAGTTAGGTCACAACAGACCAACATGACTATTTGAGGAGCATATAAATCACCATCGTCTTGTCTTGGATGGTTAAAATCAACCAAGATATACAAAAAAAGATACATATATAAACACAAGTCCATTGAGGTCTTACTTGACATATTCTACCATCTCATAGAGGTAACAATATGGTTATCCTTAGAAAAGAGACAACACTTATGCCTTTCATTAGAGAGTCATTAGATAACAAGACCTAATATGGAAGCACAAGTTGCACTACTGTTAGAGCATGCCATGCATGCTTCATGACACTGCTTGGAAAAAGTGATAAACATGCACTTATTTGAAACAAATTTGGCATCCCAATACCACCAAAACTGTGTCAAACAAGTAAATAGTGCTCGAAAGAAAGCACGATGAGAAAACACACATGGATGAAGAAGAAGTCAACACTCAAGGTTTCTATGATTCCACTAGGAAGGTGGAAGCATGAAAGTCCCCACCGTTGAGCTCTAAATTAAGTCCTAGAATACATGGTATCAAACAAATAATACCTTAACAAATTGCATCAAACAAGTAATACCTTGACAAACTCCGCTGGCATCGAACTATCTTATACAAATTTTTAGTCCCATACCGACAAAAATGCATAAACAATAGAGTTCAAGTAAACAATGTAACCATGCGTGGCAGTAATCCATGGTATACCATGTAGCCTGCACATTCATTACTACTACATTAGGAGATTTCGGAGGTCTTTTGGAGGGCCTTTTAGAAGAGAGAGGAAAAAGCGCTCCTACAATGAAAGAAGAGCCTATGTTATGTAGAAAAATAGATTAATATTAAGAAAAGTATAAAAAAGGTGTTAGTGGTTCTTGAAAACGGTCGCCTTTTCTTTCAACGCAAATGTGTTTTTCATGAGATAGGCAACGCTCATTTAATATGGCTTTCATCATCATTGAAGTTAAAAAAAATCATAAAACTGTCAATTGGTATTGGAATTTGAAGCTTTTGACAATGCCAATACGTCTGGAACGTCCAAAAACCTAAAAAACACCTATCTACTTGCCTCAATCTGACACCCGGAAAGGGTACAAAAAGGATTGTCCTTGTACCCATTGGCAGTGTCAAAAACTTTAAATTCCAACACCAATTGACGCATTGGCGGTGTCAAAAACTTTAAATTCTAATGCCAACTGATAATTTTTAAATTTTTTAATTTCAATGATGACGAAAGCTATATTGAATGAGCGTCGTGTACTTCATGAAAATGACACACGCATTGAATGAAAAAGTGATAGTTTTCAAGGGTTTTTGAAAAGTTAGGTTCAATTTTGAGAGTGTCTAGTTGTCGTTTTGGACGTACGCAACAAGTGCAAGTATATTTTAAGAACATTTTCTAGAGAGAAAAATAGAATTTCTTAGAAGGCCCTCCAAATGACCTCCGAAATCTCCTAATGGTACATCCCTATAATTGAAGGGATGCGTTGATCTTGAATCCTAGACTACCATAGTCAAGATTAACTTGCGCGATGGCTTCACATGTTTATAGTGATCCAGCAGCCAAGCATTGAGGCTAGACGCCAACATAACGACAATTGCAAGTAATTGTACTCTTCTTTTCCAAAATTCTATGCAAATATCTTACATGATAATATGTTATTCACTGAAATATAGCTTACTACGAATGAGGTAAAAAAAACCCTAACATAGCAAAGAGGTGGAGAGAGGGAGAGAGAGAGAGGGACTTACAACCTGTATGCAATTTTAGATGCTGTCCTAAATAAAAAAGAAATCATGAATGCAAAGTGACCAATTTTGACAACTCTCTGATAAAAAAATGTTTAAATTTATTAACTGAAGTCGAAATCACCTTTTTGTTACACTATAAATAGTGCTCGAAAGACAACATGATGGCCAATCCCACATGGAGGAAGAAGAAGGCGACACTCAAGTTTGCTATGATGCCAACTAAGAACGTGGAAGCATGACAAACATACCCATTGCTAAACTCTAAATTAGGGCCTAGAATACACGGTAAGAGTCTGGTTATGTGTGACACATTTATCCAGAACCCTTAGCTCTGCTTACTAAGCCGCTATAATTAATTATTTGCAAAAATACACATCCATAGTGGTCACATGAAGGCAGATTTGCTAAATTAAACCAATAGATGGAGGTAAGAACAACGGATGATGATCCCAGTGGAGAGATAAATTGGCCCACACTATGTAGCAGAGGCAACCAATGTATGGTGCAAAAGGCGTTGGGTCTAGCCATGTCGCAGATTGCAACATTTTGCTGCTAGCATTTTTTCTTGCATTTAAGAACGGAGCTTGACTTGAGCAATTGTGCCAAAATTGGCATAGTTACAAGTTCTCAAGCACAGTTCTACTGTGCTTGGTGAGTCCCTTTGCATGACCATGACGACTATCCAATGAATCAATAACTTTCTAATCACTTGTGCTGGAGGCCGATCTTGTGTACTTATCAATCCACATAAATGTTGGCATGGAAAATGAAATTCACTTGTATGCCTTGCATATCACTAATCTATATCCCAATACTTAGGTCACAATGTACCAATATGACTATCTTAGGAGCAAATAAATCAACATCCTCTGGTCTTGGATGGTTTCAACCAAGGTATATAAAAAAATATACAGATGTCAGGTCTTACTTGACGATTAAAAAATAGCCTACATGAGCATGGTTACCAAACGAATGGTAATTTGTTTTCTCAGCTTGTCATCTTCAATTTGCAACGTCACAAATATTAGATCTAGGGATCTACCCATGCATGAATTCGTAAGAAGTATATTTCCCATACAAGCTTGCAACCCTTGAGATTTGAGTAGCCAACAGTAATGTGATCCTGCACATGCAAGTGCACACTATGTACTTGGTGTCATGATGTAATGAACATCAAATTTGGTATAAATCTTGCACATGCAAGTGCACACTGTCATGATGTAATGAACATCAAATTTGGTATAAACCTTGACAAAGTAACTCCGGAGTATTTATTCTCACAAATCATATTGTACCATTTCTTAGAGATAGCAATACAATTACTCGTAAAAAGGACACACCACTTATGTCTTTCCCTAGATAACAAGATCTAATATGGAAGCACAAGTTGCACTACTATTACAGCCTACTGTGTGTACTTCATAAAATTTCTTGGAAAAAGTGAGAAAGCACCACTTATTTAAAATAAATTTGGCATCCCATACCACTAAAACCGTGTCAAAGAAGTAATACCTCGACAAATTCCACTTGCACAAAACTAACTTATACAAATTTTTAGTCTCATACTAACAAAAAGTGCATAAACCATGGAGTTTAAGTAAACAATGTAAATCATGCCCCCATTGCTTAAATATAAATTAGATCCTAGAATGCACTGAACGAGTGGGGTCACATGGTGCAAAGTTGATGTAGTTATGCCAAATAAGCCTCTATAATTAATGCTTGGTAGAAATATAGATCCAGAGTGGTCACATGGTGCAGAGTTAGATGGAGGTAATAACAACAAATGATGACCGATGGGGGGAGAGAGAGGTCGCTGCTTGGCCCACACTGCAGAGGCAGCTAATGTATGGTATAGAAGGCATTGGGGCTAGCCGCGTTTCATATTGAAATATTTTAATTGCAAGCTAGCATTTTTCCTTGCATTTATAGAACAAATCTTCACGTGAGCAACTATGCCAAAATTGGCATAGTTACAAATTCTTAAGCACAGTTCAACTGTGCTTGGGTGACCACGACTAAGGCACAATTATCCTATGAGCCCCAATCTAATCGAACCCTATAGCTTGTGACCCCAGCCTTAGGCTCTAACCGCTTGCTGAAGTTGGAGTGACCTGCATTGGAGGCCGAGCAAAAGGCCAAGGCATGTGTATATATAAAGTAAGCCTAATTAAGCCATTATTCAAAGCAGCAACAACGTCATGAACCAGAAGCCTTGCATCCAAACCTTTCTCGTCAGCCTAATCGAGCGAGCAATTCAACCATTTTGCTCTGCAAAAGAGAACATCAATGTCAACCACATATAAAGACCATGCATGCTTCATAAAATTGCTTGGAAGAAGTGAAAAATAAAACACTTATTTGAAAAAAATATTAGCATCTCATACCACCAAAATTACGCTAAACAAGTATTACCTGACAAATTCCACTTGCATCGACTCACTTTACAAATTTCTAGTCACATACGGTCAAAAATGGATAAACCATGGAGTTCAAGTAAACAATTTCACCATGCTTGGCAGTGATCCATGGTTTACCATGTAGCTTTTACATTTGCTACTGCTAGTACATCCCAATAATTAAAGTTTCATTCTACACTTCTTGGATGTGTTGATACAACCAAGAACCATCATGGGAATTTGATCTCTAGAATCCTTGGACTGCCATAGTTGCAAGATTTCTCGACATATGTATAGTGATCAAGTAGCCAAATGTCGGTGTTCGAAGCAATATACGTTCTGAAATATGTGAAAATATCTTACTCTATAGACTCTCCCAATCCTTCTCTTGTTTCAGGCCTTCTACTATGCTTAGGTTCTTATTCAAAGGGATTGGTTATTCTATTGGAGATTGGTCTATTGGAAAGATTCACTTGAGGAGGCATGTCTGCCATCTTTGTGATCATTTCATCTCTTGTTATCGCTCTAGAAGGGAATCCAGGTGGCTCTCTTTTTGGAATTTTTGTAGGAATCCTCGTGTTTGGTGGAGGTATCTGTGGCCCTTCATTGACCAAGTATCCACCTATTTCTATTGTAGTACTTGAATTTGTGCTTTCTACAGCTCTATATTAACGTCCATACTTGTCAACAACTATAGATTTCAATTGACAGTCGACTCCATATTTATAGACATATAAGAGCTTGTAATTTGTCAGCTATTCTGGGTATGGCCCTGAGAACCTATAAAGGTTGACCTCACTACCGTCAATGTATTTATACAGTCCTTCACTCTGATTATCTGTTATCCAAACTCTCTCAACAAAATTGATCTTTATCAACTGCAATTTTAGAAGGTCCATTATGGGTGGATGCTCTCTACCGCTCGGATCTCGAAGCTTGTGTAAGCTGAGTTTGAATCTAACGAGGACATGATCTCTGGGCTTAACAACTCTAGCTTGATATAAGAAGGCTTATTCCAATGTGTTCAAGTACTCTGGTCAAGAAAAGGTAATAACTATGTCCCAAGACCGCGACCTTTTTCTCACAATTCTCTCAAATTGTTACTTTTAGACACCCCTAACTTGCGGATGAATTTTGAGCCTTAAACGACGTTTTTTTGGGCGCTAACCAACCATAAAGGGTTACACAGAATTCAATGGAATTTGGCCTATATGGCTCTAGATCACAAGTGTGCACTCAAATGTGTCCTTTGACCTCAGATCTGGCCTCTGGGACATCATATGTGTATGATGTCTAGGTGGTCAGAATGAAGTTCTGTTTCTACCCCAGGTGCCCCTTGGTATATACTACATGCACATGTGCTCACAACAAATTTTGGAAATCAAAATTGGACAAGAAAATCCCCAAAAGAGTAAAACCCTCTCAATTCTCAATCTATATGCCCAAATGCATGAAATTTAATGTATGTGCTCAACAGAACATGTAGAAGATGGGTATAATGTCAAAAGTTCACTTTTGCTGCCAGAATTACCCTTCATACATCGTATGTGTATGATGTTTGCTAATGAATATTTGGACAAAATTCATTCACAAGCATCCTCAAGTCTCCAACATTGGTTTTCAAGCAGTTCTACCAATTTTGATTCAAAAATATGCTCAGAATCACAAGTTGCTCTGTTTTTTGTTTCCGACACTCCGTCTTTTGCCTTTTGGATATCAAGAGTTGGTCAAAACTCTATTCTCAGTGTGTACCAAGGGTAAAACCCCCCTTCTGAACACTTTGGTGCGGTTAGATTTTTCAAATTTTGTCTCCAAATGCCTCTTAAGATATCATACTCGTATGATGTCCAAGTTCACAGAATTTCAGTTTTTGTACACAGAACTCTTGCAAATGATCTCTTATATGCATAACACCTGTCAGTCATGAAAACATATCAATAGAAACCTGTTTATTTCATTTTTATCCTCAAACACAGACTTTTTAGTGATTATAAATGCAAACACGCACTTTAGCAAATAAATCAATGATAACCCTTCATTAGCACACATGGTGTCGTGCTGTGACACGTACATAGTGGGAATGCATGCTACAAGATCTATCTTGTATTTTTTTAGATACATAATTATATTTCCTATATTGTACATATGCATATTTAAGTATAATAATAAGCGTTCTATCTCATCCTATTATTTTTCTCAAGGGTAACATATCCTTACTTTACCATCAAAAAATACTATGGAAAAAGCATCAATAGCTCCGCCTCTTTAACTTGGGGCAAAAAGCATTGATTCTTTATTTATACTATTTCATTATCATCTCACACCCTAGCTAGATCCTATATCTAGGGTAAACTCCAATATATATATATTCTATGTATTTTTTATACTTTTCTTATATTTCTTTTTAAATAGCTACTAGGAGAGAATCAAATCCTAGTGGGACACTAAGTGGCATGATTTCAAAGATACACTTATTTTAATGCATTATTGCAAGCATGATTACAAAACTTTGTCAAGGAGCAATGTCATGCTTTCATATGGCATGAGGTGTATTTTGGAATTAAATGAAAGTTTAGGCTAAGGAGATCACATGAAGACTTTTGCTGCCATAAATGGACCCTATTTTGATGAATTTTTTACACAAGGTTCCAATCCGAATTGGAAAACAATTTTAAAATGAAAATCGTAGCTAATGAGCTGAAGTTTTTGCCCATATTTTTACTTTTTTATTTGGAGCCACGGTTGAGGAGATATGATCAAAATATGGACCCCAGTCTGCCCACATCACGCAGGGGCATCTCATTTCCAACTTTTCCAATTCCTATTCACACTGGCTCCTCTCTTCTTGTGTAAACCCTTGGGGGTTCCCTTCACCTATAAAAGGGGACCTCTTCTTCCTTGGAAGGAACTCAAGCAGTCAAGCCATTGAGGAGAGGAATTCTTGAGGGAGTGAGTAGTAATGCCTAATTGTACTTAGCCATTAACATAAGCCCAAGCCTACACTTTCTCCTAGAGGGAGACTAGTCATTTTTGCAACAAGATAACCTTGGAAGATCAACTCTAATCAAAGAAGTTCTTGCACTTGATGTATCAATCAAAGTGGAATTATCCACTCTTCTTCTCTCTCCATCAATAATGGTGCCGAAGGGTTTCAAGTAAGATGTGTTCTACATTGATGTTTTCTTGATTTCTTGTTGTTTCCTTTTTCATCTCTAATCCACCATATATATATATCTAATATCATCTCCTTAACCAAATCTATCTCTCTCACTCTTAGTAATTCATCCTCTTTACAAATTTTAGGTTCTCTTTGCTACAGGTACATCTCTCCCCGCAGTATCCTTATTGTCTACGGGCAAGAATAGGGCTTGGGAGGGAAAATTCTCATCTCTTCACTTCTCTCATATCTAAATTTCTCACATACTATCCTAGATGAATAACCCACATGATGATCATTTCTATCGCTTTCACTCTGTACGATCTATTAGAATTAACGTATGGATTAGCCGTAAAATACACTTTCAACAACGTATAGTGTTTCTCTTCGGCCCTGAAAGGCTCAATGAAATACTTCTATCACCAGATCCCATCATACTACCTCTCATAGACTATAATTTTTCTTTTGATGTAAGCGTAGTTATCTTGCTATGAACCAAGAGGATTTGTACACACAATTAATCCCAATCACTAGACAAAATATATATATTATGGTAAGCACAAAACTACAATTCCAAAGAACAATTCGTAGCCTATTTGGTCAGCCAAGATTGAATGCCATTAACTCATCCATTAACCCTTTCATATTACCCATGATACGATATGACCATAGCCTTGATGTTTTCATCTTCGTATTGTTTTGACATTCTCTTTTGCGTTCTTTCTTTGTGTGTGTGAGTGCAAGAGAGAAAGAGTGAGTCTTCTTTGATTGCACTTCTTTCCAAACCCTAGTCTTCATGGCATCTATGGTTTAACTCCTTCATATAGTTTTTGTTGAGTTCTCTCACAAACTCTCACAGCCATAAGCCCGGTGCTTTCCTGGCAAGACCGCAAATTTCTCGACATATTTTTGGTGAACCCGACGTGAATCTGCTAGGGTGAGAGTTTGTGGGTAACCATGGGTGATCATGTTGAGCAACAGGGTATGCATTTTGACCCAGCAACAATGCAAATGTTTCAAGCATTTGCAATGTTCATGCAACAACAACATGCTACTGAAAGAAGGGAGATTTCAACAACGAAGGCCATACAAGCAGTCGTCAAGAGAATGGATCAGTTGAATGGCAAAGATGTAACCAAGTACTTACGCGAGTATGTGAAGGAGATGGAGCTGCATCGCGTGTCAGAAGGTGAGATGATTCAAAGCTTTGAGCTAGTTGTTGCTCCAGAAATTAGGGAGCATGTTAGGGCAATTAAAGATGGGCATGGGAGAAATTGGGAAGAACTCAAAGTAGCTTTAAAGGAGGAATATTTCATGGAGGACTCTGAGAGAGTGACGAAAAGGACATTCTTAGAATGGGTAGTCAAGCCAAAGCAAGGACTATCAATAACAGAACTACTTAGGGAATTTGAGCGGCGCTATGCACAACTCACAAGGACTGAAAGGGCCACACTAGATGCAGAGAAGACAGATCTTTTCTTACAAGTTGCAGGTAAAGAGTTTCAAGAAAATTTGGAGCTTCTTCTTGAAGATAAAGATGTTGAGCAAGGACTAAAGACCGACTGGAATGAGGTTGAAGGTGCTGTCTCACTGCTTGCCAAACGACAAAGAAGAAGGGACAAGATGGTACTAAACACTACAAGTCCTTCCACCTCAACTCCTGACAAAATGGTAAAGCCTACTTTTATCGCTCCTAATTTTGATGAGTCCATGCTAGATGAGCTTGTGAAGGGAATGCGTGACTTGAAGGTGAAGCTTGCAAAGCTTGAAGAAAAAGGCCAACCATCAGGGCCACTTCCTAGGCAAAGACAACAGCCCAAAGAAGGGTTTGTTAATAGATGTATTTGGTGTGATAGTACAGACCATGTAAGAAGGGATTGTGATGATTTTAGTGATGCTTTGTCAAAAGATGTTGTCTTTTTTAAGGATGGTAAAATCCACTTACCCTTGAGAACTAACTTTGGGAAGGGGGGAATGCAAACCTTAGTTGAAGATATGGCAACCAAGCATGCCACCTCTTCAGTTGAGGCAGCTACTTATGGAGTAAAAATTGAACATTTTTGTGATGAAGAGGTGAGTGACCATCATGGTCAAATTTGGCCAAATGTCATGCAATTAGCTAAAAAGGGAAAGCTTACAAAAGAGATTCTACATGAAGCAGGTGATTGCATACGTCTAGAAACAGGATGGAATGATCCAGTGGACTCATTGTCAGTGCATGCCTACATTACAAAATGCCAACAAAATGAGGCAATTGTAGAAGAGAAGCGCAGACGTGAGAATGCTGATGAAGGACCATCAAAAAGAGCTTCTAGAAGTGGGGGAAGAAGCGACTCAATGCCTTCTCAAACACCCTCAACACAAGGAGCATCTCCACCTGAAGTACTCATGGAGGAGTCTACAACAGGAAAGAAGAAAGAGCCAACGAAAGGTAAGACAAAAGGCCCAACTTATAAACTACAATCTGATATTGAGGTTGTTACAGATTTAAAGAAAGTCTTGAAGGAAAGGATCTTGAATAGCAAGATTGAGTTCACTCTGGGAGAAGTTCTTGGCATTGCAAAGCGTGAATTCCACGAGGAGATCATTGACATCATCAAGAGGAAGAGGCAAACCCTTGCTGAAGTTTCTCGTCCACAGGTTGAAGGGGAAACCTCGAAGACACAAGGGATGCAACTGCAAAATAAGGAGAATGATGGAGCTATGGTAGGATGCTACCAATCTAGTGGGAGAGTGAAGCAAGTGTATTTCTCAAATGATGATGAAGAAGTTGAAGATATTCCTAGGAGTTACTATTCACGAAGTCATTGGGCAAGGGCTACTATAGAAACTTTGGTCAAGGTAGGTGATCTTGAAGAGCCATTTGTTGCCTTGATTGACCATGGTTCAGAAATAAACATAATGTCAAAGAGTCTCTACAACAAGTGCAAATGGCCGATGGACACAGATCATGGCTGGATGGTAAAAGTGGCAAACAATTCATCCGGTGAATTGTATGCAGCATGTCCAAGATTGAAGGTAACAATAGGTGATGTAAAGATTGACCAAAACTTCTTTGTACAGGATACATCTTCATATCATCTCATCCTTGGACAACCCTACATTGTGAGAGTTCGAATGGAAACAAAGGTAATGGACGATGGTTCAGCATATGCTAGAATACGTAGCAAAGATGATAAACGAGCTGTCCAATTTCTCACAGTCTGTGTAAACCATGAAAGAAATCGTGACAACCTCAGAGAACATCCTCTACCAAAGGTAAACAAAGAGTTTCATGATCATAGAGAAATGATGGGTTTTGGCCAAGTACCATTGTAAAGCGGGATTGCAGTGGTACAGAAAGAAAAAGGGTCTCGCTTGATCCAAAAATAGGTGAAACTTTCTCGATGAGCTCCTTGGTAACAAGGAATGGATCAGTATGTTTTACAAAACTTGAAGATTTGAAGAGATATGAGAGGCAATATGTGCATAATGTACAAATAGGCATGAAAAAGAGTGGGTTGCTAAAGCCTACTGAAAATGTTTTGGCTTTGTGTGAACAAGTTTCTTTTGTAGATTCTATGGGTGAGCTTGATGCTATAATGAGGTCTAGTTTGCATCTTGAAAATGAAGTTGTGGAAGTTTGCTCTATGGAAATGTATCAAGTAATAGAAGCCTTTAAAGAAAGCCAAACAGTTGGCCCAGAAGTCCATGTTGAAACTAAATACAAGAGTGTAGCAAAGAAGGTGAAACCAGTAGCTTCACCCTTACCACCCAACAACAAGGAAAAGATTGAACAAGCTTCTTTACAACCAAGTTTGCGGAATCCTAAAAAGATCGGGCATACCTTCACAAAGGAGTCCTTTCAAGAGTTCCAGATTGGTTGCGAGGAGTTTCTAACACAGGAGGAGACAAAGTGCTTCAAAGAAATGCTTTCAAAGCATGGTAAGGCTTTTGCATTTGAGCCACATGAGATAGGATGTGTTGATCCTTATATTGTAGCTCCTATGGTAATTTTCACAATACCTCATGTGCCTTGGAATCTGCGGCCTATTCCGGTTCCAAAGGCTCATTTGCCAAAGTTAGTAGAGCTACTAAATGAGAAAATCAAAATGGGAATCTTGGAGCCTTCTTGTGCTCCATACTCAAACAGGTGGTTCATAGTTCCAAAGAAGAATGGTTCTCTACGCTTCATCCAAGATATGCAACCAGTGAACAAGGTGACAATTAGAAATGTAGGTACAGGTCCAATTGTGGATGAATTTGTAGAGGAGTTTGCAGGGAGGGCAATCTACTCAATGGGGGATCTCTACTCAGGGTATGATCAATTTCAGCTTGCAATCGAAAGCAGAGACTTGACAACCATGAGGACACCTTTGGGTTTGGTAAGGATGTGTACCTTGCCACAGGGAGCAACCAACTCGGTTGCACATTTGATGAATGGGATGAATAAGGTCTTATGTGACTTTATTCCTCAAATCACAATGCCTTTCATTGATGATTTGCCTATCAACGGATGTGAAGAAAGTGACAAAGATGAAGCTTTGGATCTCAAGGGATGTCGCACGTTTGTGGTAAATCACATAAATGATTGTGATAAAATTTTTTCTAGGTTGGAAGAAGTGAATCTTACATTGTCAGGGAAAAAGTCTATGTTTGGTGTCAAAGAAGTGCTCATTGTGGGGCACATGTGCGGGCCATATGGTAGGAAACCTTGTCCATCAAAGGTAGATGCCATCCAAAGAATGAAAGAAACATGCACTAGCATCACTGAGGTTAGAAGGTTTCTGGGAGCATGTGTCTTCTATGTTATTTGGATTCCACATTATGCACATGTAGCTGATCCTCTTTATCAACTGCTTAGAAAGAATCAAAAGTTTAAATGGACAGAAATTCATTCGAGTTTGTCTAATGGCTGGTTGTCCCCAAGATTCTCATACTGCTTTTGTGGCTATGGCTATGCCTGCCCCACTATCCAGTATTGCCATGGTTTCTATGTCATTATATTTCACTAGAAGGATTGTGTTTCCTTCTTTCTCTTCGAAGTATTCTACAATTTTATTCATTGGAACAGATCGAATCTCTTTGTTATCCATTTCGTGTTTCAATTTTCCCAAATTTTTTGCGATTAGTCCCATTATTCTCACCTTCTCTAGAGTTTTTTGTAGATCATTCCATAAATACGGTCTGGTTTTTAACATTTCTCCCAAAGTAAGAGTGCATTTGATGGGTGTAGACATGATTGAATGAATGTTGTCTACTTCTAGGGTTTGCTCTGCTCTTTTTACCTGAGTTGTCTTACACACTATGTATTCATCTTCGTTATCTCCCAAGTAAGAGGGTAGTGTTTTCAAGGTTAATGGTTTAGACATTCCTAAAGCTTCAGATCCGCAATCCCCATAATATAAGAATTGTACATCCATGTCCATATAAGGAGGTAGATTGTCTAACCAAACTTCCTCTATAGGAGCTGACCTTAGAGTTAAGCTCCCATCATTGATCTCTTTAACTTTCTCCCATAAGCATCCTGGCCAATCTTCTTCTATAAATGGAATTACATTTAAGGCATCTTTGCTGTCCGACACTATAAGTTCTGGCTCTTTTGTTTCAAGGTGGGGTTCTACCACCACTTCGGATTTTTCTTGATTGTCTGTTATCACAAGCTCCTCAGGTTTTGCCATACTTTTGAGCTTGGGTCGTTGTTTTTCCATCATTTCTTCCATGATTCTTACCAAATTTTGATAAGCTTCAAGCTTAGTTGCTTCCATGTCTGGAGAAGGATAGTTTTTCCATTTGTTTTCCATGTTTTGGCCTGCTTTAAGGGCTGCTTGGTAGGCTTCCAAGGCTGCATTAATAGGCTCAAGAATTTTGTCAACCAAAATTGATCCTCTAGATTTCATGATGGTTTCTTTGATTTCACTTTCAGATTCTTTCACCTTTTCCTGGAATAGTTGTTTTGTTTTCTCCTCGATTTCAGCCCGTTGTTTTTGTTTTCTCATCTCATACCTTTTGCTTCTGCTTCTTTTGGTCTTTTGAGATTCCATTTTTGTATTCTCTGAATCATTAGAGGAGTTATGTTTCTTTTTCTTAGCCTGAGCTCGGGTGATTACCTTGATTGGAACAATCGGTTCACTCTTAGATGAGCTACTAAGTATCACTTGGACTACGTTCACTACTGTTTTACACTTGTTTAAAGGATTTTTAGGACAATCTTTCGGGAAGTGTCCTCCCTTTTTGCAACATTGTGTGCAATAAGCTTCAACTGGCTTGAGGTTCTTGTCAGGCTCTGGGCATTCATTTTTCTAATGATCATTTGCACCACAGTTATGACAGTTTTTGTTCTTGGCTTAATCATGGGTCTTACCAGGAGGTATGACACCTTGATTAGCTACATAATACATTGGTGCAAACTCTGCTGAAGTATAAGTCACAGGTTCTTCCATTGGTGGTAGATGTGAATTATACCAATCTCCTTCTATCATTAGTGTAGATGGACTAGGCTCAACATAGGGTGTAACAGGCACTAGTGCTTGTTCATCTATGACTCCCTCTGAATGCATGTACTTTACAGGCACTACATTATGTCCCAGATATGGATGTTGTTGACCCAACACGGGTTGAGCTTTTTCCATACCCATTGGTGGTCTTTGAGCTGGTGCCATGTTAAGCTGATGTTTGTACATGGGTTGTCCTTGTGGTCTCATGGGCACATACTGAACATTCTCATCATACTTTGGTTGGTAATAACACTCATTGGTCTCATGGTTGGTCCATTTAGCCTCAATTGCACTCCATATTTGTGGTCTAATTGGTTGTCCTTGTTGAGGTATCCCTTGTTTTGGTCCCCTCATAAGTGTTTTTTGCATGTTATTCATCATGTCATTCATCCTTTTGAACATGTCTTCTATGGCTCAAAGTGGGCTGCAGCAGCGATCGTTCCCACGTGCTAGTTTAGTGGATGTTGTTTTATCACTTTGGTTATCCTTAGGGACATCTTCTTCGTTGAAAATGTTACAATTGTCTCCTAAGTCAATAGCATCTAGCACACACTCTTCTAGGGTGGTATGCTTCTTGCTATACAGTATAGATTGAAGTTTTTTGTTTAGCAGTCCCTCTAGAAACAATGATACTAGTCGTTCTTCTGCAGGTATCTCTAGCTCTGGGTATCTGGAAATGTATTGTTTCATTTGAGTTGCACAATCCCTAACAGACTCACCTTGTTTCTGTTTAAAGCTGTAGATTTGAGCTACCGTATTGTGTTTGATCCCCATTTTGGAACAAGCAGCTACAAATCCTTGAGTTAATGTGTTCAAGTCCATGATTGACCTTGGTGGAATGTTTTGGAACCATGTCAATGCTTTTCCTTCTAATGTCATTTCAAACCCCTCGAATTGGGTATGGAAGTCAAATATGCATTCTGCTCTTAGCACTTTCTTAAAGCTTGCTAAGTGGTCGCATGGATCCCCCAATCCACTGTATTTTTTGACCCATTTTTGAAAATCAACTGGTCTGACACATCTATTTGGTTCAACTCCTAGTCTCTTGGTCTCCCGGCAGTTGTTCTCGTTCCGAGTCCTTTAAACCAGTTTGTTGGAAATAGTGACTCATGTAGCCCTGGACTGGCTTTAGTGTCACCCGATTTTGTGTGTGATGAGGTGGTTTCTGGTTTCTTAACATTACTCTCAGAAGATCTCTCACGGTGTTCATCTCTTGGAATAGTTTCTGATCCTTGGCCCAATATCCAATTCCTTATTGAATACCCTTGATATTTGGTTTGTTGTACCTCCTCAGGAGTCATCATAAAAAAGTTGTTGTTATAACAATCCTAAACAGGTAGGTTGGTAGATCTATTAATCCCTTATCTTTGATCTTGAAGATATAGATGATCTTCATGGGCGTTAGTTGTCCTGATTTGGCATGCGAGGTCCACAGAAGATCTTTTACATTTCTATCCTCTCAACAATAGACTCCGATCCTAGGATTATTCGTACTAAGCTGTTTCAAAGGCTTCAAATCAACTTGATCGTATCCATCAAATTCTAAAGTTGGTGGTCCTTCTTTTGCTGCCATATTTAGAATTAAACCCCCACTTGTCTATCACGTCAGGGTTTTCGACTTGTAAATATTGAGTTCCGTTTCTATCCATGTACATTTTTCCTTGTTTGTTTGCCCTGATCTCTTTTTTAAACTCGATACCATGGTCATGAATGCGAATAGCGTACTCTTCGTTAGGATCCAGGTAAACTTGATCTCCATGGCGATTAGTCTTATAGAATGAGAGTATATGCTTATAACGCACTGTCGTTCCGGTTTTTGAGTGAGTTGAGTAAGAAGACATTTGAGATGTTGAATCTGAGAAAGTGTCTGCAACTTCTTCAAGGACAGTGTGCAAGGAATTGCCTTGATTCACGCATTTTTTGGTGGATACTCTATTGGAGGTTTCTCCAAATATGCCTTGATTTCCTAGTACACGACCATATCTAAGGTTCATAAAGACTTGTGGAGGCATGAACAATACTTTTGCAAGAGAGAGAGGTAATGAACTTGAAAACAATTGAGACCAAATTTATGTGGAGCCGGTCCCCCCTCCAATAGGCTTTTGTATTATAGATCTTACATAGAGAGAGACTTGGTACAATACAATCTTTGTGTTCCTTGTGACCTAGGTGATGCTATGAAGATGGAAAGCTTCATGAAGCACGAGCATAAGATAAAATTTGTACAAGCATTAACCATCCCGGCCTCAGTGCCAAGGCCTCAAACACCTTCGAAGGTGGAGAGAGCTAGCCGGGAATGAGGGTAGGGAAGAGGAAGAAGAATCATTCACAGGAGAAAGAAATAGTTCCTCACTTATCATCACTCTTCTTGCTTAGTCTAACATAATAGAATAGTAATGAAGATGGAAAAGATGCAAGCTTAAGCATTGAATCATGGCTCTTTGTTTGATTGCATTCCATAGCCAAGAGTGTTGGTGTAGGCTCTCAAGTTCTCAACAAGCTCGGAAAAGGAGATGGAGTTCTTGCACTTGGCACTTCACACAATGAGAGTGTGTGTATGTGGGAGAGAGTATACCTTGCAAGCAAGCCCCCTCCTTGCTTGGGTCGACTCCCTCTTCTAGCTCATGCATGAAGCTCATTGACTCTCTCAAGCCTATCCAATCACAAACCTGGGTCAATTCAAACAGTAGATGTAGTCTTTTGATAAGTGTCCTCCTTTCCCCTTTGAGAGAGAGAGCTTGATAAATGCCTAATCAATTAATTTAATTAGCTAAATCCTCATTGGGCCTCTCTAAGGGTCAACCAATAGGCTTTAGGCACTCCTTGAGGGCAACCTAGCTAGGGGCTTGACATGTGTCCCTTTTACCTCTTGAGAAAGGGGGGCCCTTTGGGAGAGAGAGAATTCATTCATCCTCATCCCCTACTTGTGTGGCTTGCCCCCTCCTTTGTAGGCATGCATGTTGAATTTCAAGACACACCTTGTCCCCCTACATGCTTAAGCACCTCAAGCACCTTAGTCATCAAGGATAGGGTTAGTAAGTGCATGGCCTCTCTCTCTTTCTCATGCCCCTAGCGTTAAGGGCTCACCCCCTCCTTGTAGGGATTGAATTTGACTTCAAGCACATGCCTACCTTCAAGTATGCACCTTAGTTGTCAAGCATCTCATGCACTTTTAATTATCAAGCACCTCAAGCATAGGCCTAGATTTAACCTAAAGTCTAAGGAATTTTACACTAACCATTGGAGGTCTTTAATGAAACTAACCCTAAGGTCTTTAGTCTCCATTGCTAGCTCTTTGACATACCATCTCTCATTCGGACCCTTTTGACTTTGGCCCCATGTTGAGATAGATCCATATGCACATGTCTATATTCTAACCCTTGTGCCCGTTTATTCTCCCACACTAAATGATCAATTTAAGATGAGAAAATCAGTTGGGTTGGTTAGATATTGAATTTTATGACACTTTCTTTCTTTGATTATAATTGTTTTTGAAAAGTTCAATTCTAATATTGGCATCAAAGCACTAGGTATGCCTGTTCTTTTAAGGAAGAGATTGACTTGATGAAGTTCAAAGAGATAAGAACAATGATTGAGAAAGATGCAGAATATCTTTGAAGAATTATTTGGACAGCTAGCCTACTTTTATGTGAAACATTTTGTCACATGGAACATATTTGAGGGGTGATATTTTTATTATATGAGAGAGATAATAATACCAAATATATATCATATGGTGGTATACCTAATGGCTTAAAAAAAAATACATTCACCACCTATATAGTGCAAGGACACTCTAAGGAGAAGAAAAGCAAAAAGAAAAATCTAAATGTATGAATGTGAACTCAACCATCCCTTCTTTATATGGACACAAAAAGTTTTTTGACTTTCCACTTTCATGGGTCTTTTCATTCTCTAAACCCACCCTTCACTTATGCACTTAAGATGTTCTAAAAGGTTTTTTTATTTTTCTGAGATTGGAGTGATCTAATGATACCAATACACATTGTAATTTTTTGGGTTGATTAATATAATTCACTCACAATTGTGAGTTTTGGAAAATAAAAATAAAAATTTATAATATTTTTGATTTTTTTTCTTGGAAGCTTTTGTGTAACCACGCATTAATTAGAAGATCTTTGCTTGAAACACAAGGGTGTTTTTCAACAAGCGAACTGTACTTTCCAAAAGTATTTGTGCTTTTCATACGGTCCAAAGAAGATGAGTTCTTGATTGAGAGTTTATCCTCAAAATGATTGAGATTTTATCCTCAAATTAGAAAGACATCTCTGTAATGGCGAGTGGATTATAATATTAAAACCAAAAAATATAATATCTTGCCATGCTCGTGCCAAGCCATGACATCTTTAATAGACCATAGTTACATCAGTTGAGAGGGATGCCATCCCACGACGGAGATAGGGCCCACACCCTTACCCAAATAAGTTAGTCATTGTTGCACCTCTTGCCCTGTTTTACTCATTACTATTCATCCATTTTCCAATGGCGATAATTGCTCCCTGGTTTCTTGTATTATCTCTGTGAACCTAGCTATTTCTATGGAATTTTTGAAGACTTGACAATTTTTGGCCGTCCATACCTGTTTGAAGTAACAAAATCTAACAATTGGTGTTGTGGTAAGGAGCACTTGACTCTTAAACACCTTTCCTCTCACGAAGAGATCGTTCTTAAAGAATCTTATTTTCCATGTCGTTTGAACCCATATGCAAATCTTTCTCGCTAGGCTACAAATCATTGGGCAATTCTTGAAAAGAAGTGGGAGGTCTTCACTAGCAGTTTTGCATTTTGAGCATCTAACCGGACCAATACCCCTGGTACAACCCTTCAACCAAGTTGGTAAGGCTCTCCATAGTACCTTCCATAAAAAGACCTTCATCCCATTGTCATGAAGCTTTGAGTTCATAACGTGAAATTCAGAGTGGCTGTCAACTTTTGGATAGTATCATCGCTCAAGCAGATTACTTGCATCTGTTACTAACTTGGGAGCAGGCTATTTGGGAAAAGTTTCATGAATGTTGATGCTTTGCTTGAAAAGCATGCATGATATTGTGGTTGTCAAGGTGTTGATTGATATGTATGTCGCACGAGGAGTTGTTGAGGGAGAGAATCACACCACCTATAAAGCGCATGCAACACTACCTAGATCAACATAATGTCAATCGAGGACACAGATGACACGATAGACGAATGGAGGCAATATCTGTAGCTTGCCAGGCTGAGACCATCCCACACATACGACCCTCTGGAAGGTCAACTAAACCACAATCAAGAATCTCTGTGCTCTCAACTACACCACCCAACCCACATACACACAAACGAAAGGAAACTCACCGTATCTTACCAGAATCGTACGAAACTTAAGGAACACCATCCCCTCACTACTAGGACACCTATCCCAAAGCCCCTACACTCAAAACCCTTCCTTGCAACTATGGTCCTTAATATTTATTCTCGTGGTGGTTTCCATATGTCTCAGGTAGATATGGTTGTAGCCCCAATCTTGAACCATTTTCAATTGCCTAATGAATGGTCTTCCTAGAATGATGTCATAGTTCTTTTTCTTGCCAAAGTCAACAATAGAAAAGGCTTGCTCATATTCAATGTCACAAGAAGTTACAACTTATTTTTCTAGCAGTCCTAGGGGCCTTTTCATGTGTCCATCTGCAAGCTACAATTTCATCCTAGTAGCCCTCATTGCTGGTTTTTCTCATTTTTTCTAGATCTCTTTTGTTGCAACGACAACATCAGATCCACTGTCAAGGATTGCCATGGGCTTTATGCCTTGGAATTCCACAGGAAGAGTGGTATTCCCATCTTCTCCCGCATAATACTCACCTACCTTGTTTAATGGCACTGGCCTAATGTTTAGTCGAGGCATTTCCAGCTCTTTGATCTCTTTCTTGATCATTGGAATTGTTATGCCAAATTTCTCTAGGCATTTTCCCACAGTAGTCCACATGTTTGGTCTTATTCTGAGCAACTCGGCTAACGTTATCGTACAGATGAGTGGGGTAGATTGAATATCTATTACATTAGGAGAAATATGGACTTTGCATGGGTCTTGTAAGGACTCTAATTTTTAGGGATTAAGACTAATGTTGTGTAGGTTTAAGGGGACGCGGGCATTCAAGAAGCTAGTTTTGATTAGGCTTTTCTAGCCTTTTTTTTAAGACACATATAGGATGTGGACCTAAGAGGTCACTTTTTCTCTCTAGTTTTTTGAAAGTGAAGGGAGTAAAGGGGTGTGACCACATCAGCAAAAACGTGGGTCACTAAGAGCCAAAATTTGATTTTTTTTCAGAAAAATCATTTTTACTTATTTTCTATTTAAAAATCCCCTCCAACATATATACATATCAAAAAATCATTTTTTGACATTTTTTTAAACCTACAAGCACTGAAAGTCCACTCCACTTTTTTAAAAACATCCTCCAAAAAAAAAAAACCTTTGTTCTCTCCTCTTCCTCCTCCTCTCTCCCTCCCTGCCTCCTTCTCTTCTTCCTCCCCTCTCTCTCTCCCTCGCCCCCCTTGCCCCCTTCTCTCCTCCCATCTTCCTCCCTCTCCCTTGCCCCTCTCTCGTTTCATCCTTTGCTTACTCATGCAACAGCTGCAATGGTGCTCATGGACATCACAAATTGTGTGCCTCCACCACCATGTAGTACAACAAAAGCATACATTTTTGCTTGTCCACGTCGCTTGCATCGAAGGCTGCACGTGAGGGTGAGCAGAGGTCATCCCAGGAGTGTCGTACCGGCGATGAGGTGAATGTTGATGGTTCTTGAATATCTTAGGAGGGGAGAAGTAGGCTTGCTATGCTATTGCAATTGGTTGTGTATGGGTGCATGTGCTTCTTTGCATTTGTGGATGCACGAATTTTAAGCTCTTCAGCTCAAAATAGTGGCATTACAAGAAAGTATTGCCTCTGCAAAGAGGGAGGTTGAAACTCTCCACCAAATATAATTGTAGAAAAAGGATGTGCACATTATGAAGCTTGCCAATACCATCACATATCTTTTGGTTGTGTTCTTCTTATCAAAACTTTGAAATCTAAGTATTGCCTCTACTTGTTTTGTAGTGCTTGACACAAAGGTTGCTTTTCGCACAAATAATGGAAGGTTGAAGGTTAGAGAGGTCAAGTGTCACCACTTTAAAAAAGCCCGTGTTTTCCATTTTAAGGCCCCAAGGACCCTCAACCACAGGGGCCATAAGGGCACACGTGCAGAAGTTGTGAGGCCTTTAAACACATAGCAAAATGGGGGGGGGGGGGGGGGGGGGGGGGGGGGGGGGGGGGGGGCTCTTGCTCTCTGTACATCAAACAACACATCTTTATCTCATGACCATGCATGAAAAAAATATTTTTTTTCCATGTAAAGGTGCTCGAGGGCCTTTACATGGCAAAAATTGTAAAATTTAGGTGTTTGAGTATGATACAAGGTTTAGGCTGTTGAACTTTTAGGCTGTTTTCAATAGCTTCTAGCTTCCAATCGGCTCCAAATTTGTTCGGGCTTGTCTCACATGAATTAGTTCATCTCGTTGTCGTGCTCTTTGAACATCATGTGATGCGAAAAAAGTCATATCCTTCTCGGATTCTCCAAAAATCAACGTACAAGTTGGCATTTTTTAAAAAATGATATAAAACAGACATTTCTTACTTTTTTTCTTAATCTACGGGCTCCAACGAGCATCAAAGCCATCAAATCTGAAAATACTCAAAGAACCAATGTTTTTCATTGTGTTAAGGACTATATTTCCTATATACAAAACTTTCCCAAAATCTCTCCCTAACACCTTCAAAAGTTGATTCCAAGGAGTGTCCTCCGTCAAAATTTGAAAGTGAAGAAAAACAATCAGAATGAACTCTTAAACTGTGTACAAACTTTAGAACAACCAAAATTTCCTTCAAAAAAAGGTTACTGCTAAAATTTTGAAAATAGGTCCCTCCTTGGACTTCCCACAACGATAGAAATCAAAGGGTTCAAGGAGAGATATGGTGTCACAAGTGCATGGTAGGAATTTCATGGAGGTTTATTCTATAAAGATCTCTTGTAATTTATCATGTCTTCTCATGTACAATCTTACGAAAGAAAAACAAATTTATACTTTAAATGACTACAAATCTTATTTAACTTATTAAACAATCTAAAATATGGCAGATCTAGAGTGGTATTACTTATACACAAACAAAAAAGTCCAAATTTCTTCTCATTAACTTTAATAAACATACATTCATGAACAACTTCCAAGGGGTAGTGCGGTCATAGTTCTTGCATCCATTCCATGACATGGTATGCTCATGGGGTGACCTATCACATGAAAATATCTTTGGTGGGGTGCCCTCATGTTAGGAACGGGTGTGTTGCTGATGAAAAGCTGTTAAATTGTCCTACTAGGGATCTCTCCATGTTAGCATAATGATTTTTGGTGTAGTGGGAGCCACATTGCTTGAGGACAACTTTGTGCCACCGTAAAAGATTCATGTTATCCCAGTTCCTTGAGCCATTCTTGCAAACACCACCACTCAACTAGCATAGTAAGAGGTCACCTTGTATCATGACGCGTTGGAGACCTCTTCAAACAAAAACATGTATGAATTCAACATTTGCAATCTATATAATAAAGACACTTGTTAAGTATATGCTGTACAAATTTGCAAGTATTTCCATCCAAATGGGAATAAACAATCCTAAAATATACATTAGGATGAGATCACCCACCTCTAATAAGCATGTATTTGAAGCACCTATCTGCAAGACGTAACAAAGAAGGTTGTTTGGCCATGACATAGAGGTGTAGTGTTTGATGTCCTCAAAGCAAGACTCCCCCCCCCCCCCCCCCCCCCCCCCCCCCTCCTTGCTCTGTGTTCAAAGATGGGTCAAAGGCCTCACAAATTTTGTGCACTTTAGCAATTGGTATCATCTTTAGCAATACCAAATAAGTAGCTACAATAGCTAATGAATAGGGATATTTAAGAAGATTTGATACCAAAAACTTGTCAGCATTGCTGAAAAAGGTGGAAACTCAAAGGCTTTACAATATATGTATGTTGAGACACGAATCAATAATATGTCACCTCTATACATTGACATCTCCATCTCAAGTTGTCATTTCTCTAAGTCAAGCTTGGCATATGCATAGTATGGAAACAATAACATGTTGGAAAGCAATAATTTAGCTTTCTTAACTTGTGAAACGTTGCTAATGATATGTATTTAGTATCCCCAAACGAGGACATCTTGACAAAGGTTGTGATCCACTTTAATAAGAATAACCATTGATGATTAATTTAAATCAAAATATTGCTTGAATTTCTTCATGGTGGAGTGATTAAGACTTGAAACTTGAAACATCTTACATGCAAATCAAAATATCCATAAAAGTCAACAATATTTCTCAAATTTGTATGAAACTCAAGTAATCTAAATTAAATACTCTCACTCAATGCGTCACCATTTTACAAAAAAATATATTTATATTGCATTTATAGAGGAATCCAACCTCATGAAAATAATTACAAACGAAGACAATGTTGTTGCTGTTAGGCTTCTCTTACAAGTATTTGTCTTCCTCATCTAGAGATTCATATACACTTGAGTATTTGTGTGTCTAAGACACTAGGGAAGATAGTAGTACTTTATGTATGGCTTTTCTAAGAGCTTCTAGAGAGTACCTATTGATTCACACAAATCCTACTATTCTTATCAAAATCTTTTAACATGGTAGTGAAAGGTTCCTCACGGACCAAAAATGGAGTGATTTCCATGTCTGCACATGGTTGCTTGCTCATGTCCTCTCAAAACAAGTTGACTCTGTAAGTAAACAGTGAGCACAAATTTATAAAGTACAAAATGATATCATTCTAATAATCTAGTGACAACTATAAAAAGAAGAAATCAGAAGGAAAATCTTTGATGAATCTCCATAGATAACACAACTACAAATGGCTCACCAAAGCCATCAACAAAATAGCACACCCTAATGTTATGAGGTGTGAAGTCTAAACATTGAAAGCCATAAGGAGGTTGATTCTCTCTAGCATGATAAATTTAAATATGGAGATGATGTTAAGCTCTAAATGTAAGCTACAAGGGTAGTTTTCCTACCATTCTATCTTTATGTTGGAGGTGAACCCTTGCAATGCCCACACACTATTCACACCTCATGTTGTTATGGTATGCAAGTCATGTGAGCTCATACTTTTGCCACCTTCAATAGTAGGGGGTTCCATGTAGTGTGAGTGAATGAAAGTAGAAGGAGTAGAATCTTGTTTCATGATGTAATGGGGGTGAGAAAAGGGAGAGGAGCTAGCTTGGTGTGAAACTATGTGGTGGGCAAGGGGAAGAGATAGGGGAGAATCTTGCTTGGTGCTACAATGGAGATGGGGCAAAGCTAGCAGAGATATAACGCTGGACTATAGGAGGTGCATGTGGTTGTTGCAGCAATGGAGAGCTTGGAAAAGGGTTTGTAGAGAGAGAAAATTACTTTTTAGCTATAGAATAGGTTTGAAAAGACATTGGAGGGTGGGAAATGATGTTTTGAATTTTTTTTGAAGAAAATCAATTTGTTGGATTTTTTAGTGCACGTTTTTTACTTTTGGAGGTCAAAATTGTTTTTTTGACCATGAAATAAGTTTGGGGACCTTTAAAGGAGGGAAAACTTGACATTTGTTTTTTTTTTTGAAAAATTCAAATTTTTAGTGTGTGTTTTTAAATCCGGGCCAAAAAGTGGGGGAAAAGAGGTCAAAGTGGTCCCTCCCACCCCCCCACTTTGTTGAGGGTATAGAGTGTGTCCACCACCCTCTTCCTAATCGCTCGCTCCAGATCAGAAAGCTTTAGACGCAAGGCAGCTTCTGGTTCGCGTCGACGACGTAGCAGGAACGACGTTACCTCGTCTGTGGAGAAAGCTTTGCAGGTTCACGTCGACGTAGAAGGAACGACGTTACCTCGTCTGTGGAGAAAGCTTTAGACGCAAGGCAGCTTCTGGAATCTGGTTCACGTCGACGTTGCTCAATACTCAATACTGCTGCTTAATGAGGCTTACTTTATATATGCATGTGCCTTGCCTCCAACGCAACGTCAGCAAGCGCTTAGAGCGGGTTCACAAATTACTGCACTGGATATTTGTTTGTGCCTCAGTCGTGGTCAAACAAGAATTGTGCTCGAATTACCTCTATGGGGTAGGGAAAGGTCGTCCAGTGACCTTTCCTCGTAATATGTGTGACCCCATGGCGACCGGCGGAGGCCGGGAGCCGTGGGGGAGCACATATTACGTGGGAAAGGTCACTGGACGACCTTTCCCGACCGTCAAGTGTCCAGGGGAGCAGGGCCAATGAGTGTTCTCTGACCAAACTCAGGCTGAGTTGCTAGCGCCCGCAGCTCCTGGATCGCTTTACAGTACCATGCGATGATGCAGGGCCCAGGCCGTCGTGCTCAACTACAGGCCTCATGTGCTACAAGCCGTCCCGCTCAGCTTCACCTGTAAATTCTTTCCGAGCGCTGACTTGGCAGAGATCCAATGGTTACGGCTGCTAACTTACGTAAAGTAATGTTGACCAGATGGGTGGTGTAGATTAGCTGCAGGGAACTGACCGAAGACAACTTTCTGCATGCTAAGGTGGCGCACAATAATTGGCAATCATTGCCATGCACATTACGTGTGCTGAGTTGTCTCACATCAGACGGCGCTGGGCAAAAATTACCGCCTGTAATAGCTAGTAGATGAAGGGCCTTGATTGCGTGCCCTGCGACCCTGGACCTTGACGAAATGGTACAATATGATTTGTGCCTCTCTCTCTCTCTCTCTCTCTCTCTCTCTCTCTCTCTCCCCACCATGTTAGGGATTTTCTCACTTCGCTCATAGCAACCTATATCGGGCCTATATCGCAATGACTAATTCTTATGGTTAGACTTGTAGATGATCGGCGAGTTAGACCATCCCAGATCTAGAAATGGTTAAAGAAGAAATACTTTGGAGATAAAGATCCAAGAGATCATGTAGTGGCTTTTAGAAGAGTAATTAGAGCAAAGGAAGTTTTGGATTTTGTGACACGGTTTGCGGCATTCGAATTTACTCTAGAAGATGACGCGGTTACATGCTTTGACTCAATGGAAAGACGAGATTTTGAGACTCTAGACGAGCTATTTGAGGAATTCATCAAAGAATTATCGCACATGGACATAGCTCACAACACAATCTCACAAATTCACAGATTTAAGTAGAAAGAAGGTGAATTGGTACGCAAGGCGGCATTACGGATCAAGAGATATGTCAAGTTCTGTCCAAGAGTAGAACTACCTACGCAAACATGATTGATGTTGATCTTTATCCACGGAATGACACATGCAGGTCTTCAACAGGATCTGCAGATGATAAGGATCTTGACATTAAACGAATTGATCAAAAAAGCTCTTTACCTGGTGGATAAATGTGAGGAATATAAAGAAAAGGATTATAAGAGTCAAGAGAATGATACATCCTCTCAGCAGGATGATTTACGGATGAGTGATTCCATTGCAAAACCAGTGGCACCTATCAATCAAGAAAAGTTTATCGACGACATGGTCAAGAGGTTAACTCCTCTTGTAAAGTATAATCTGGGGAAACCTAAGTGGTGCAAAATTGATAGAAAACGGACAATCCATATGAGGGAAGAGTGTTACTATAGCATGGAATATGCTAGGGAGAGGTATGTACAGCTTATTCCAGTAGCACATACTCCACCTAGATACATTTCGGGGAATGTGCCAAGTTTAGTAGGAGTTTCAAGACCACAGTCAGTCTTAGGACAACAACCTCCACTACTAGGTGCTAGAATGCTTGTAGACATGAGGTACATGCCGATTATGGAAGCATCTAATAAACAAGTGCCAGTACCAACTACAATGTGTTATGACAACCAAAGTGGGTACTGCCCTTCAAAGCAACAGAAGATAAGAGAAACACATGGAGTGGTGAGGTCGGTAAACCTTCACCTCCTGCGTTTCAACCTGAAGAAAGAACGTATGGGATAGACAAAAGGACATTGCGGTTCATTGTGAATAGAGGCTTAGCTAGGTCAAAGACTAATTACAGCCAAGAGGAAATGCATGAAGAAGCTCCTCAACCAGAGACAGATTGTCACAAAAGTTGTGACAACCACTTGGTCAAACAATGTCCTCAGACGGTGATCACTCAAGTAATGCCTATTTTCTTGACTATGGTGTCATTCACTTGATCCCCGACTATTCAAAAAATCCAAAACAAATGAGAAAGATCAGAACGAGTGTCAAGCGTTGCTGCACACAAGCAGAGAAGGAAGCAGCATGGAAACAAGCAGGCCTATCAGGCAAGTCCATACTTTGGAGGCTCTCTGACTTATATGGATTTGATATATCTCTTGATTGTGTGTATGATGTTATGCACACTTTAGCATTAAACGTCTTCAAGAAATATATTGCTCAGTTATTTGAAAGCTCTAACAACGCTCTTAAGAAAGAGATAGATTCAGCAGTGTCTTCACTTACAAAGGATGTGCCCAACACTATCCGCTACGGAAGGTGGCCAAACTCTCCCAGTAACTACTTTGAGTGCTTCAAAGCTGAAGAGAATCAAAAGTTTATTCAATGGTGCCTTCCATATATCCTAAAAACTGTAAATGGTATTTCGCCAGAAATGCATGTTTTGGGAACTCTCTTGGTAGATATAGCTCATAGCTTTTATAACTACAGTAGAGATCATGGTTGGTCCATGGAGGATATTAGAATTATGAAGATACTACTGCAATCTTGGAGAGTTCGAAGGGAAGAGGCATTTGGGGCTAATTCATCGCCTTTAGAGCATATCGCCGGTATATATATTTCTCTCATTTTTGAGAGTTACATGGTTTTGCTATGTGTGTGAGCATAACTATTTATTTCCATTTTGATTGTAGGTAATGGTGAGCTTCTTGACGATATAATTCGGCATGGGCTACATGATCGTTATTGGTGCTACATATTCGAGCGTCTTGTGAAGATCTATAGCACCATCAAGACCAATAATCTCAGCGATGAGGCATCATTCGTCCAATTCTATTTGAGGAAGTTTTTCACTAAAGTTTTTCAATCTGTCCGCTCTGACAACGATGGTCTCTTACCTGATCAAAGATTCTTGAGAGATCTACATTCCTCAATGAGTGGACTCAGCAATGTCCCATGTAATGAAGGCCAATTGCATGAGTGTTCTGCACATCATATGGATGGGCTCTTAGTTGTTTCATCGGTGGCCAAGGCAAGATCCCTGTGGAATGCTCTCTTGAAATATGGCCATAGTGCACCTTGTATTGATTGTCTTCTTTTGAAGGGAATTTGTATATCAAGGAAAAGATGCATCTATCGAGAGCCATCAACTGAGGAGTCCATATTTTTAAAGAGGTTTTGGAATATGAAAGAGAGCTTTCCAATTGCAGATTTAAAGATATACGAAAAGGTAATGTACAGAGGAGAAATATATAAAGTTGGCTCCCATGTGGTAGTGAGAGCTGAGGATACAAATAGTATATCAGATAAACGCGGACATTGGAAGGCTTGTATTACCTCTCTTTTCTCAATGCAGTTCAATGGGAAGTCTATGCTTTTCTTTGGAGGAAGATACTACAGACAATGCATCGTAGGTGATGATGACTCTGAAAGGTTACTCATTGATGCAATCACAGGAATGAGTGTCCTTGAGAAGACACCAATGCCCTTTACATGGGATTGTATCCAACCTATTTACTCTCTTCTTCATAAATTTATACCAATGTCACTACCTAAAAGCCAAAAGCTCATTGCCTATGAAGTAAAGGACTTGAAGCACAGAGATAGATTGCTTATGGAAGGACAATCTGGGAATGTTCCTTTATGGTTAGAGGAACAAGATATAGTGAGAGTTTCTATGAATAGTGGACTTGAAAAAGTCTTTCAACATGCTGTGGTAAGGGAATCAAATCCTGAGGAAAAATTGGCAAGACTTGCCATCTTGAAGCTTGATGTACATCCAAGAAATACGTGGACTATTCACACCGAAGAAGATCATTGGAGAAGTTGGGATAGCTGTCATATTCTAATAAAAAATTGGACTGTGATAAGACAAAAAAAAGTTACAAAACCTGGTGTGCTTGAACAATGGATACCTATTATGTGGCGATCTCCATGATGTATAAGCATTTGTATCTACTATTTTATTCAGGACTCTCTTTAAAGTTGATTCTACACAAAAACTTTCTCTCTTTTGTGATGTGTAAGAATTTTGATTGAAAACTCTTTAAAATTGATTTTATGTTGTTTTGTTTCAGTTATTTGATTTGAATTTATAAATATTGTATCGTAAATATGATTTTGTTACTTTGTCAGGGCAAGTATGAGTTGCCCACAATCATTGTTACAGCAGCTACTAGGAGGATCTAGTGAAGAGGCTATTAAAACTCTCAATGTGTGGAGAGCAAATTATTCTGGAAATAAGAGGGTAACTTCGGATCCCTCTAGCATCGCTGCAATCAGTGATCTACCTAGATATGATCCTGTTGTGTATGATCAGATTTTTAGGCCACCACCACCAAAATTGAGAGAGAAAAATAAGTTGTATGGTCGAGATTTTCTCTTAAAACAGCATCCTGAGCAATATAGAGTATTATATGTCAATTATGGAGAGGTGAGAAAGTGGTTTGCTAAAGCAGAAGCCATTGGCGATCTTCGTAACAACAATGAGCGAAAGAATGTAGTTTTGAGGATCATTAAAGAGAATATAGCAACGCTCAAGGCCATCACAATAGATGGTGTGGCTTATCCATGGAAGGAGGAA
Organism: Adiantum capillus-veneris; assembly: GCF_014529385.1. Classification (NCBI taxonomy): domain Eukaryota; kingdom Viridiplantae; phylum Streptophyta; class Polypodiopsida; order Polypodiales; family Pteridaceae; genus Adiantum; species Adiantum capillus-veneris. The sequence continues at coordinate 109,674,121 of NC_140955.1, read as the reverse complement.
GATTTATACACATGGTGTATCAAGTCATTAGCGGCAAAACGTAAGTGGAGCAAAAAGAAGACAAGCCAAGAGACACTTTGCTCAACCAACTCCATGGTACAGTAATTTATGTTGAGCCTATACTTGTTTTGACATGTTTGCAAGTTTGTTTAATAATATTTAGAATTATAGGTCTTATGTATGGATGATGATAATATAACAACTGAGCACAAGGATGAGAAAGATGATCAAGAAGGAGAGCTTCATGCAACAGTGAGTACATATTCTTTTATGACAGGGGTTTTATTTGATTTGTTATATGTTATTCACATTAAACTTCTTTCAGATTGAGAGTTCTCATGTTGATGAGCAAGTGACGAAGTTTGTTGTCGATGATAAAGCTGATGATATATCAAATCGTGTAGGTTCTTTTGTGCTATGACATTTAAATTATTTATGCTCCCTATGAGGTAGTAATAAGTTTACTTTATTTATGTTTCTTTTTTGTGAATGTAGAAAGATGAGGATGTGTACATTCTTGATATGTCATGGATGGAAGAGGATGATCCAAAAAGTGCTTATGAGGTTTGTTAATCAATCTCTCTCTCTCTCTCTCTCTCTCTCTCTCTCTCTCTCTCTCTCTTTGTGAAGATCATGTTTTCTTTACAATTGTATAGGAGTATCAACATTTTATAAGAGATGAAAGCTCAAAAGTCTCATTACAAGGAAAAGAGACACATATAGATCATGAGGGGGGTGGCAATGGTGATAATGTGACGAAAAAGGTTTGATTGTAAAAACCTTATCTGTTGATGAGATTCATGTTATATTTTAGTTATGTAGTGTCTTTATTGATTTTTATTCGTGAGAAAATGAAGGATAAAAGTTTAAGCGAGTCTTGTGCTGCGGATGATATGGATGCGAGCTCTAGGAAAAGCAATCGAAAGAGAAAGGTATACTTAATTTTCTCATTATCTTACTTAGAGTTAGTGTGATGCTCTTCTTAGCATTTTAAGTTATTGAGTCATTTTTATTTTAAAGGGTTACAAGTAAGCTAAAAGATTTGTTAGAAGAAAAAGACAAAGCTTCCAAGGCGGCAAAACATAAGAAAAAGGTAATTACTTAGGATTTCATTTAAGAATAGTCTTTGATTGCTTATAAATAACTTTATTACTTCAATGGTATAGGAGTCCTTAAGAGAAGATGGTGGAGAGAAGTCTCTTATGGAATTCAATCACACGCCTACCTTCAAGCATGCACCTTAGTTGTCAAGCATCTCATGCACTTTCAATTATCAAGCACCTCAAGCATAGGCCTAGATTTAACCTAAGGTCTAAGGACTTTTACACCAACCATTGGAGGTCTTTAATGAAGCTAATGCTAAGGTCTTTAAGCTCCATTGCTAGATCTTTGACATACCATCTCTCATTTGGACCCTTTGACTTTGGCCCCGTGTCGAGATAGATCCATAAGCACATGTCTATATTCTAACTCTTGTTGCCCATTTATTCTCCCGCATTAAATGATCAGTTTAATATAAGAAAATCATTTGGATTGGTTAGATATTAGATATTATGACATTACCTCTCTCTTGAAATCATAGTCGTCCTCGACTATGAGGTAGAAGAGATAAAGCCTTAGTCATTAGTAGATGTTTCTTAGCGGGTAGAGGATCCCTTTTTACCCTACGACATCATTCCAAGAGGGATGACTAATCCATTTGGTGCTTGGGAGACGTAGCTGCCGCAAGCGTGTCTACTCTTTAGTCTATTTCATTCTCTCAAAGTACAGTGTCAAATTCTACTTGGTGTTTGAGAGACGTCATTATCACAAACATGATTCTAAGCATGCATACTACTTAAATTTGTGCACAATAAGAAGAGAATTAGTCTTATAAGACAAAAACATTGATCGTTTAAAAGAAACATGTACATTTGCTTGCTCTAATGTAGCATTGTAAGCATTGACAAGGTTCATACTATCCTTAACCTATATTTGTTGCATCTATCTAGCATCTTCAAAAGGATAATTTTTGAACTTAATAAGATGCCATCAGATAATCTTATCATGTCGTAGTACTTTGTCCTCATGCCAAAGGATAGCTTCGGGTTGTAGCATCTCTTCTTGGTCTTTGATCTCTGGTGGGTCTTTAATAATTGGTTCGCTTGGTGGCTCTCCTTTGTAGGGCTTAAGTAGGCTCACATGGAAATCATTGTGTATGAGCCAATGGTTAGGCAACTTGAGTTGATAAGCCATGTCATTGATTGGCTTCAAGATTTGAAAAAAACTATAGTATCTTTTTGCTAGTTTAGCATAATACTTTTGATGGCCCATAGTAATATTTCTAGCCGTTTGCCTTAATCGAGCCTTGGGAAACTTGAGTAAGATCCAATCATTTTTTTTGAATGTTAAGGCCCTTCTGTGCTTATCAACAACAACCTTTTGCCTTTGTTTAGAGATGGATGTAGCCTCCTTAAGCTTTTGGAAAGATTCTTGTAGGTCACGGCTATACTCATCAGTAGTGAAGATCTTTCCATGTACTTTAAGTTGCAAGGAGCTTTTAGGTCTTCCCTTTATGATTTCAAAAGGTGTCTTTCCTGTAGTAGTATGGAAAGTATTATTGTACACATACTCTACACGGTGTAAGTATTTCTCCCATTGTGAGCATTGATCTACTTCTGTAACATAAGTCTTTAGTAGATCGAGAATCGTAAGATTGGCTATCTCACTTTGGCCATCCGTTTGTGGGTGATAGGCCAAAGAGAAATTCAATCTTGTACCTAGATATTCAAAGATACCTTTCCAAAAATTATTGGTCATTCTAGGATCTCTATCTGTGACACAATGGATGTTGGTAATCCATGGTGTTTGAAAATCTGGGATATGAAGAGGGTTGCCATTTGGTGTGCCCTAACAGTCTTTTTGATAGGAATAAAGTGTGCTTGCTTGCTAAACCTGTCTACTATTGTCCATATTCTCGTATTCCTATGGATAGACTTGGGTAATCCAAAGATAAAATCCATGGATATACTCTCCCATGGTAAATTAGGGATTGGCAATGGTTGGAGTAAGCCAAGTTGCTTCCCTAGATCATACTTGGTCTTTTGGCATACCACACATTTTGAAACATACTCTTGATAGGTCAATAGAAGTATGTCTCTACTCCTCGAAGAGTAGGTTGAGTGCCTCTATGCCCTGCATATGGAGGAGCATGTGATTCATATATAACTTTCTCACGAAGGGAGTGAGTAAGACATAGCCTATTTCCATGGAGAAGATAACCATCGTGCAAGTGAATGGTTATTCTTTCTTCCCCAATGCAAGGACTGACATTATGTCTTTAAAGTCAAGTCAGTAGCATACTCATCTATCATAGAAGATAGATCATTATGAGTTGCTATAGACAGTGCATTGACTCTTGGGCGTCCGTGAAAGTGCATCGGCCACTTGAATATGCATACCAGCAATGTGAGCAATATGAAAATAAAATCGCGAAAGAATTTTTTCCCACCTCAGTTTTTTATCAAAAAGCTTGGTTTACGTCATGAAGTACTTGAGACTTTGGTAGTCCGTTTGCAAAATAACTAGAGTCCCCAATAGATAGTGCTTCCATGTGTCTAGGACAAGTAGAACAACTAAAGCTCTTTTTCATATATACTCAAGACCCGTTCGTTCGTATTGAGCCTTCGGCTCTCATAGGCTATGGCATGCTCTTCTTGAAGACTTCTCCAAGGCAATCACCACAAACATCACATTGGACCTCAAATGGTTTTGAGAGATTCAGAAGCATAAGGATTGGTTGGGAGGTAAGCTTCTCTTTGAGCTTGTCAAAAGCATTTTTGTCCTTAGCAGTCCATGAGTACTTAACGTTCTTCTTTGTTAAGTCATGTAATGGTCTTGCTATTTGAGAGAATTTTGCTATGAAGCATCTATAGTATGCACACATACCAATATATCTTCTTAGCTCATGTAGATTCCTTGGATTAAGCCATACTTTTATTACCTCTAACTTTGATGGATCCATACGGATACCATCTTGAGAGATAATACGACCTAAGTATTAAATCTCTTGAAGGAAACATTCACTCTTCTTTTGATTGATAAAAAGCTATTCTCTCTCAAAGCTTGAAACATCACATGGAGATGTTGCTTGTGCTCCTCCAAGGACTTGGAGTAGATGATGATACCAGTGTACTTGCGGTAGTGTCTAAATATTTTCTCCATCAAATGATTGAACGTGGATGGAGCATTTGTCAAATCAAAAGGCATGACAAAATATTTACAAAGACTAAAAGAAATGTGCGTTCTTAATACAAAAAATTACAAGGGATAAATGAGGCTCCATGCTTAACAATCTTCCACTTGGAGACTGACTTCCAAACCAAACCTGTGACTACTTTTCATCCTGGCTTCTTATCCTTGAATGCCGATTGAAGATGAGCAGAAGATCAACTTCTCCTTGTTGACCATCTTTGTAAACATGTCTGTAGGATTTTCACTTGTATGCACCTTTCCTAGCTTTAGCTGTCCCTCTTCCAAAAGTGTGCGTATGGAGTGAAATGTGCTTTGTCATTTGAATGAAATGATGAGTTCTTTGCAAGATGGATAGCGCTTTAGCTATCACTGTACAAGGCACAATTGTCTTGTTTGAATCGAAGCTCTTCTAAGATCTGTTAAGCTGCAATATTTCTTTGTTTGCCTCTATCATTGCTACATACTCTGCTTCCGTGGTGGAAAGTGAGACCACTTTTTGCAGCTTTGAAGCCCAACTTACTACTATGCCTCCAATCGTGAAGACATAGCGAGTAGTGCTCCTTCGAGTATCATTATCACCTGGCACATCTGCATCATCATACCCTTGAAGAAAAAATATCAGTTCCTCCAAAATACAAAGCATTCATTGTTGTCCTTTTCAGATACCAAAGTATCCACTTCTCATAGCTTGCCAGTGCTCCTTACTTGGGTTGTCCATGAACTTGCTTACAACTCTCATTGCACGTGCAATGTATGGCCTTATCCAGACCATATCATACATAAGAGAACCTACCGCTGTAGCATATGGAACTTTAGACATATAGGCTATCTCCTCTTGTGTCTTTGGACACATATCCTTGGTTAATTTTGATTGACGAGACAAAGGTGTAAAAATCATTTTTGCATTTTGCATTGCAAACCTTTCTAATACCTTCTTGATGTAATCCTCTTGTGATAGCTTTATTGTCTTCTTCGTCCTGACCCTTGATGTCTTCATACCAAGTATCCTCTTTGCAACATCTAAATCTTTCATTGAAAAAGATTTAGACAACTCCTCTTTTAGGTCTTTGATGTCCTGCATATTAGCACTTGCAATCATCACGTCATCAACATACAATATTAGGATGATGAGCTTCCCATCTTCCAAATTCTTCGTGTAGATGCAGTGATCTGAGTTGCATCTTGTGAATCCATGATCCAACATCCATCGATTGAACTTCAAGTACCACTGTCTTGATGCTTGCTTTAAACCATAGAAGCTTTTCTTTAATCTACAAACCATTTTCTCCTTACCTTTTACTTCACACCCCTTTGGTTGAAGTATGTAAATTTCCTCCTCTAAGTCACCGTGAGGGAATGTCGTATTTACATCCATTTGCTCAAGATTTAAAGCATGAGAAGCCACAAGGCTTAAGACAAGACTACTTGAGTTCATTTTTACAACAAGAGAAAATATTTCATTGAAGTCAATACCTTTATTTTGAGAAAACCCTTTTACCACAAGTCTAGACTTGTACCTTTTCTTCCCACCTTCTTCTTCCTTCAGCTTGTACACTTATTTGTTCTAAAGTTTTCGCTTACCTTTAGGCAACTCAACCAACTCCCATGTTTGGTTGTGATGTAATGAGTCCGTCTCCAATTGCATGCTCTTATCCATTCTTCTTTGGATTTGTGTTGCATAGATTCCTTGTGTGATTCCGGCTCTCCAGAATCTGAGATCAAGAGATGGTTGAAGGAAGAAATAAGCCTTTCTGGAGGTCTACTTGCTCTTGTAGATCTTTGGGGAATAGGTTGAGGCTCCTCATTTGGTTGATGTTGTTGTACGTTGTCACCATTTGCACTCCTTGAGTCTTCATCGTCCTTAAGCTCCATGTACTCATCACATGTTTCTTTTGTTTGTTTTCTTTCCAAGTAATCTTTGTATATATTTTATTTGTTAAAAATTACATCCCTACTCCTAAAGATTTTACCATCTTCAGGATTCCATAGGCGATATCCAAAGTCACCTTCTCCATAGTCGATGAAGAAACACTTTTTGGACTTTGCATCTAGCTTTGGCCTTAGGTTTCTATCTATGTGCATGAAAGCCTCGCACCCAAATACTTTGAGAAATGAATAGTTCATTACTATTCATTGGTTTACGTGTCCATGCCTCCTGTAGAACTCCCCCATCCCATGCCGTTGAGGGTGACTGGTTGATTAAGTACACATACATACATACTGCTTCCGCCAAAGCTCAAGCGATAGGCCTGCATGTAGCCGCATGCTTCGTGCTCGCTCCAATGTCTTGCTCATCTTTCCAAAGTCCAATTTTGTTGAGGTGTCCTTGGGGGTTCTTTTTTGCCTCCGAATGCCATTGTTAGCACAAAATCTTTCAAAATCTTGGCTGCAATATTCGCCTCTATTGTCGGATTTGAGGCATTTAACCTTGGTACCTACTTCATTCTCCAGAAAGGCTTTCCACCTTTGAAATATAGAAAACACATCGTATTTATTCTTCATGACATAGACCCATGTTTTTTTAGTTGCATCGTTTATGAATGTTACATAGTACAATGAACCACTAAAAGATGGTGTACTTGCAGGACCCCAAACATCAAAAGGAACCAATTCAAGTTTTTTATTTTTTCTTTCATTTCCTGATTTTTGAAATTTTACCCTCTTTTGTTTACCATAAACACAATCTTCACAGATGTCTAAGTCCACTTCTTCAAACCTGGTAGAAGCTTCTTTGTTTGAAGGATTTGCATTCTTTTGGCACTCATATGCCCAAGTCGGTAGTGCCACAGCGCAATGTCGACTTTTGTTGCATAAGCTGAAGATTGCAAGCTGACAGTACACAAGTAAAGTGTACCAACCTTTTCTCCTTTGAAAACCACCAAAGATCCCTTTACGATCTTCCACCGTTTGATTTCGAATGCAATGTTGTGACCTTCATTGTCCAATTTTCTTGTAGAGATCAAATTTTTGCGAAGAGAAGGAACATGCCTAACATCTTTAAGCTAGCAGTTTTGACACAAACTGTACCTTTGCCGACAATTTCACAAGCTTCATCATCTCCCAAGCATACATACCCAAAATTACCTTTGGTGTAATCTTGAAAATGTTGCTTGTGTGGTGTTGCATGGAATGAAGCCCCGGAATCTACTATCCAAGAATTAGACACATTGTCTAATGAGAGAATTATAGCATCTTGCTCTACTTTATCTGCCACATTAGCCTCCGATGTTGTCTTGTTGTCTTCAGACTCCGACTCCTTCTTCTTCTTGGACCAGCAATCCTTCTTGACGTGGCCCTTCTTGCTGCACTTCCAACATTCAAGAACTAACTTTCAGTGTGACTTGCTCCACCTTGAGCGATCACGAGCCTTTTGGTTTTTGAACTTCTCCTTAGGCCTTCCTCTTGTTTCCTCTGACAGTGCAACACTTGATGATTCTCCTGTGCTTCTCCTTCGCAGTTGACTTATGTTGGTGTTAAAGTCATTAGGTGTTCTGCAACTGGACCATTCTATGCCATCTTTAGATTGAACATGGGCTTCATGAGAAATATGTTATTGGATGCCAATGGTTTCTCGTAGAGGCCGCCAAGTGACTTCATTAAGTCCTCCGTGGTCTTCATCTCTGAAACATTGAAGGCCACCGTTGACGCCAAGCTTAGCCAGATTGTTTCTAATTCCTTTCGATCAAGGACAATCCATGCTTCATCTGCCATTGTTGTGGGCTTCTTTGCAAGACCGCCTAGTGGCAAATGAAGGTCCTTCTGGTAGAGATAGTCTTCAATCTGCATCTTCCAATGTTGGTAGTTTTTGCTGTTGAACTTCTCGATCTTGAGCTTCCCTTCCTATGCCATTACTCCCACTCAATTCAAGGAACCCTTTCCTTAGATACTTTAGCTATGGGCAAACCTTGCTCTGATATCTTTTGTTAGGAAGTATGACGTAGCTAAGTAGATAATTGAGTAGCTTATTTAATGGAGAGAGACAAACTCTTACACACAAAAGATTAGAGAGAGAGAGAGAGAGAGAGAGAGAGAGAGAGAGAGAGAGAGAGAGAGAGAGAGAGAGAGAGAGAGAGAGAGAGAGAGAGAGAGAAAGCACGATATATGTGGTTCACCCAATGTGGGCTACATCCACGAGAAAGCAACCACTCAATGGCTTTAATACTTCAAACAAGAAGTAGTTTACAAAGGGATTATACCCTTAATAGAGCTCCCACCTTGCTTCACTCTCACCACATCACACCCACCTTGTTGCATCAAATTTAGACTCTTTAATGTGTGTAAAAACGGCCTCCCGATATAGGCCAAAAGGGCTACCCTCTCATGAGAGGCAGCCGTGTGTAGCCGCCCTTGTGTAGACAAGTCCAAATGGACTCTCCAATCCACCCATGTGTGGCCACCCTTGATAAGGCAAGTTTTCCTTTGAAATTGGCTATCAACCATCAGCCATTGACTATCAACCCCATAGGTCAACTGGCCAAATGATTGGCCATTTCCCGACCACTTTTCGACTGCTATCCGGCCATCATATTCTGACAAAAAGAAATATTCTGGTGAAGCCAGTCTTGAGCTTTGCTTGAGACTGGCCTTGAAAATTTTTGGTTTTTGAAAGTGATTTTTCTTCATGCACAATGGCTTCTCCTCATAAGGGGGGCCTTACAATTGTGCGTTTTTAATACAAAAAATTACAAGGGGTAAATCAGGCTCTATACTTAACACTAAATGAATTGGAGAACAAAAGAGAGAGGAGCTAGGCCTCACCATCCCTTTGTCTACCAATTCCTGTAGTTGCCTCATGATCTCCTCTTGTTGAGCTTGGGAAACTCGATAAGGAGGCTTGTTAGGCGGTGAGCTTCTTGGTAGGAGCTCAATTCGATGGTCATCATCCCCTTATTTTGGAGGTAAGTCCATAGGGATATCATCGATAAAAACATCTTGGAGTCCATTTTGAACATTAGACAAGTCTAACTCTTCTTGATTCCTACCATTTTCATTTGATAAAACATTAGGACCATTTAGAGACACTTTGACAAGAGGAAATTGAACTTTTTATCAAAAGCAGGTGAATTTACAAGTGATATAGTACAACTGGACTCATTAGCATCTATATACATGCTCTTTTCCCTGTAGGCGAAGTAGATTCTCCTTTTAGGGAACTTCATGTTGGTAGCCATGCGGTTGAACCATGGTGCCCCTAGGATAACATCCTCATGTTGGAGAGGAGAAATGAAAAAGTCTTCTTTGTCGATGTAGCTTTGGAGATGAAGTCTCAACTTCCCAATCAAGGGAGTAACGGAGGCTTGCTATCCCTTAAAATCTCCATCGGTAGTTATAATATTTTCCATCTCAAAAGCTTGAATGCCCAACTTAGTGGCCAACTCCATTGATATGAAGTTGTGAGTAGAGCCAGGGTCAAATAGAATGAAGCATCATGCTCCCTTATCCTTCCCCAAGCATAGGAGAGAGGCAATCGTTTGCAATGAGCATCCTTTTTTGCAGCTTCGACTGTGGAAGCTCTAGGAGTCTCATTGCGGGCATTTCTTTTGGGGCAAGAACGATAGCCATGTCCTTGATCCCCACACTTAAAACATTTATGGTCCTTACGAATAGCTTCTAGCTCTTGAGAAGAGAGTTTATTTTTACCTTTGTAAACTCCCTTCTCCTTGGAACAATTGTTGTTGTTGTTGTTGGAATAGCATTGGAAAGAGTTTTGGGCATTGTTCCTCCCCTTTGCTTCATTTCAATCTTTGTTTTCCATGGGCTTGGCATTCTTTTTAGCCCCTTGTTGTAAATTGATGTACGAAGCAATCATAGTGCGGTGGATTACTTTGATGATAGAACCAAGCCGTTGGGAGTTGACAGCCAATTCTTTAGATAATCTAGCAAAAAAATGTTGCTTTTGCTCGACGAAGCCTATCTTTTGAAAGATAGTAGCCTTGAGATGTAAATCCTAAAACTTGTTTACAAGGAATTTCTTCATGATGGAAATTCGTAGAGTTTTTGATATTTTTGGGGCTTCGCCGTTGCCATGAAGGCTAGCCCACCATTGACATGCAAATTTTTCAAAGTGTATAGCTACATGATGTAGCTTGGAGGACTCTCTAAAGCCCTCGTCTCCAAAGGTCGCATTAAATTGTTGGATGAAGACCAATCCTTTGTCAGTAGCACCAAAGGTGCCATCATAGTTAAGGAAAGAGATAGATACTCTTTCCACCCTCTTTGAATTTCTTGAGCTTTTGAGACCTTATCCATGCAAGGTAGGATTTGTGATGTCCTCTCCTCTTGTATTCTCTAGGAGAATAGATGTTGCTTTCATTGTAAGAGGAGGAATGTGAAGAAAAAGGAGAAGAGGGTGACCTTTTTCTTCCTTTATTTCCCCTCTCTTCCCTTTCGGAGTGACAAGGAGAAGGACTATGGGTTGACCGTTTCCTCTTGGGAAGAGTTGGCGAACGTCTAGACCGCCGTCTTCGTGTAGCCCATCTTTATAGGAGCTTAGTGATTCACTTCTTTCTCGTTGTTTGGATTCCTCCTCTCTTATGGGAGAGAGTCTTCTTATATGGGAGTCTCATCAAGAGGCCTCCTAAGCTCTCTCTCCTCTTGGAGAGAAAGGGAAATCCCATAAACACGAAGTTGTTGAGTAAATTCACCTTGCAAAGGAGGGTTGCCCATAGCTTGTTGCAACCTAGTAACAAGATAATTAACAAACATGGGGGCATCATCATTAGCACCTTCATGTGCAAAATCAAGTTTGTCAATATTCATTCTACTCTCTTGGTTATTGTTAGCCATGCTTATTAAACTTAGGTATAAATTACTTTGTGCGTTGGTACCCTAAAAAAACCTTAGTTTCTACTCTTGTTTACCTTTGAAAATTAGTCCTTAAGCAGCCATACCCGTGGTTTAGAGACTGTTGATTGCAAAGACTAGCGGAGAGGGTCTAACGTTTCTCGGTTGATTATGGTTCTTGTTGAGCTTGCTAGTAGCTCAATAATGGTTAAGCCAAAGGCAAGCCCCGAGATACTCCATTATTAAGAATATAGTTCCAAATGGTGTACCTCAAACTAAGTCCTTTTGGACAACTTAAGGACCTCTCTTCTTAAGCAAGAAAAGACAAACCAATAGCCCTAATACCAATGTAATGGAAATGGCCTATGAACTTTGAGAATAGCGAAAATAAAAGAATTAGAGTAGAGGGTGAATTTAATTAGCACTAGCAACATAACCATTATACTTAATTAACTTGGCATGAACAATACTTTTGCAAGAGAGAGAGGTAATGAACTTGAAAACAATTGAGACCAAATTTATGTGGAGCCTATCCCCCCTCCAATAGGCTTTTGTATTATAGATCTTACATAGAGAGAGACTTGGTACAATACAATCTTTGTGTTCCTTGTGACCTAGGTGATGCTATGAAGATGGAAAGCTTCATGCAGCACGAGCATAAGATAAAATTTGTACAAGCATTAACCATCCCGGCCTCAGTGCCAAGGCCTCAAACACCTTCGAAGGTGGAGAGAGCTAGCGGGGAATGAGGGTAGGGAAGAGGAAGAAGAATCATTCAGAGGAGAAAGAAATAGTTCCTCACTTATATCACTCTTCTTGCTTAGTATAACATAATAGAATAGTAATGAAGATGGAAAAGATGCAAGCTTAAGCATTGAATCATGGCCTTTGTTGGATTGCATTCCATAGCCAAGAGTGTTGGTGTAGGCTCTCAAGTTCTCAACAAGCTCGGAAAAGGAGATGGAGTTCTTGCACTTGGCACTTCACACAATGAGAGTGTGTGTATGTGGGAGAGAGTATACCTTGCAAGCAAGCCCCCTCCTTGCTTGGGTCGACTCCCTCTTCTAGCTCATGCATGAAGCTCATTGACTCTCTCAAGCCTATCCAATCACAAACCTGGGTCAATTCAAAAAGTAGATGTAGTCTTTTGATAAGTGTCCTCCTTTCCCCTTTGAGAGAGAGGGCTTGATAAATGCCTAATCAATTAATTTAATTAGCTAAATCCTCATTTGGCCTCTCTAAGGGTCAACCAATAGGCTTTAGGCACTCCTTGAGGGCAACCTAGCTAGGGGCTTGACATGTGTCCCTTTTCCCTCTTGAGAAAGGGGTGCCCTTTGGGAGAGAGAGAAGTCATTCATCCTCATCCCCTACTTGTGTGGCTTGCCCCCTCCTTTGTAGGCATGCATGTTGAATTTCAAGACACACCTTGTCCCCCTACATGCTTAAGCACCTCAAGCACCTTAGTCATCAAGGATAGGGTTAGTAAGTGCATGGCCTCTCTCTCTTTCTCATGCCCCTAGCGTTAAGGGCTCGCCCCCTCCTTGTAGGGATTGAATTTGACTTCAAGCACATGCCTACCTTCAAGTATGCACCTTAGTTGTCAAGCATCTCACGCACTTTCAATTATCAAGCAACTCAAGCATAGGCCTAGATTTAACCTAAAGTCTAAGGAATTTTACACTAACCATTGGAGGTCTTTAATGAAACTAACCCTAAGGTCTTTAGGCTCCATTGCTAGCTCTTTGAAATACCATCTCTCATTCGGACCCTTTTGACTTTGGCCCCATGTTGAGATAGATCCATATGCACATGTCTATATTCTAACCCTTGTGCCCGTTTATTCTCCCACACTAAATGATCAATTTAAGATGAGAAAATCAATTGGGTTGGTTAGATATTGAATTTTATGACACTTTCTTTCTTTGATTATAATTGTTTTTGAAAAGTTCAATTCTAAATTTGGCATCAAAGCACTAGGTATGCCTGTTCTTTTAAGGAAGAGATTGACTTGATGAAGTTCAAAGAGATAAGAAAAATGATTGAGAAAGATGCAAAATATCTTTGAAGAATTATTTGGATAGCTAGCCTACTTTTATGTGAAACATTTTGTCACATGGAACATATTTGAGGGGCGATATTTTTATTATATGAGAGAGATAATAATACCAAATATATATCATATGGTGGTATACCTAATGGCTTTAAAAAAAATACATTCACCACCTATATAGTGCAAGGACACAGAAAAAATATGAATGTATGAATGTGAACTCAACCATCCCTTCTTTATATGGACACAAAAAGTTTTTTGACTTTCCACTTTCATGGGTCTTTTCATTTTCTAAACTCACCCTTCACTTATGCACTTAAGATGTTCTAAAAGGTTTTTTTATTTTTCTGAGATTGGAGTGATCTAATGATACCAATACACATTGTAATTTTTTGGGTTGATTAATATAATTCACTCACAATTGTGAGTTTTGGAAAATAAAAATAAAAATTTATAATATTTTTTTTTTTTTTGTTGGAAGCTTTTGTGTAACCACGCATTAATTAGAAGATCTTTGCTTGAAACACAAGGGTGTTTTTCAACAAGCGAACTGTACTTTCCAAAAGTATTTGTGCTTTTCATACGGTCCAAAGAAGATGAGTTCTTGATTGAGAGTTTATCCTCAAAATGATTGAGATTTTATCCTCAAATTAGAAAGACATCTCTGTATGCTTGCTTTTTTTTTTCTTTGCAAAACTCATAATGGCGAGTGGATTATAATATTAAAACCAAAAAATATAATATCTTGCCATGCTCGTGCCAAGCCATGACATCTTTAATAGACCATAGTTACATCAGTTGAGAGGGATGCCATCCCACGACGGAGATAGGGCCCACACCCTTACCCAAATAAGTTAGTCATTGTTGCACCACTTGCCCTGTTTTACTCATCACTATTCATCCATTTTCCAATGGCGATAATTGCTCCCTGCTTTCTTGTATTATCTCTGTGAACCTAGCTGTTTCTATGGCATTTTTGAAGACTTGACAATTTTTGGCCGTCCATACCTGTTTGAAGTACCAAAATCTAACAATTGGTGTTGTGGTAAGGAGCACTTGACTCTTAAACACCTTTCCTCTCACGAAGAGATCGTTCTTAAAGAATCTTATTTTCCATGTCGTTTGAACCCATATGCAAATCTTTCTCGCTAGGCTACAAATCATTGGGCAATTCTTGAAAAGAAGTGGGAGGTCTTCACTAGCAGTTTTGCATTTTGAGCATCTAACCGGACCAATACCCCTGGTACAACCCTTCAACCAAGTTGGTAAGGCTCTCCATAGTACCTTCCATAAAAAGACCTTCATCCCATTGTCATGAAGCTTTGAGTCCATAACGTGAAATTCAGAGTGGCTGTCAACTTTTGGATAGTATCATCGCTCAAGCAGATTACTTGCATCTGTTACTAACTTGGGAGCAGGCTATTTGGGAAAAGTTTCATGAATGTTGATGCTTTGCTTGAAAAGCATGCATAATATTGTGGTTGTCAAGGTGTTGATTGATATGTATGTCATATATTGCAACTGGCAATGCTTTCGTTGATGGGTAATTAGTCAAATGTGGTGCACTTCAAAAAGCACGAGGAGTTGTTGAGGGAGAGAATCACACCACCTATAAAGCGCATGCAACACTACCTAGATCAACATAATGTCAATCGAGGACACAGATGACACGATAGACGAACGGAGGCAATATCTGTAGCTTGTCAGGCTGAGACCATCCCACACATACGACCCTCTGGAAGGTCAACTAAACCACAATCAAGAATCTCTCTGCTCTCAACTACAGCACCCAACCCACATACACACAAACGAAAGGAAACTCACCGTATCTTACTAGAATCGTACGAAACTTAATGAACACCATGCCCTCACTACTAGGACACCTATCCCAAAGCCTCTACACTCAAAACCCTTCCTTGCAACTATGGTCCTTAATATCTATTCTCGTGGTGGTTTCCATATGTCTCAGGTAGAGATGGTTGTAGCCCCAATCTTGAACCATTTTCAATTGCCTAATGAATGGTCTTCCTAGAATGATGTCATAGTTCTTTTTCTTGCCAAAGTCAACAATAGAAAAGGCTTGCTCATATTCAATGTCACAAGAAGTTACAACTTCTTTTTCTAGCAGTCCTAGGGGCCTTTTCATGTGTCCATCTGCAAGCTACAATTTCATCCTAGTAGCCCTCATTGCTGGTTTTTCTCATTTTTTCTAGATCTCTTTTGTTGCAACGGCAACATCAGATCCACTGTCAAGGATTTCCATGGGCTTTATGCCTTGGAATTCCACAGGAAGAGTGGTATTCCCATCTTCTCCCGCATAATACTCACCTACCTTGTTTAATGGAACTGGCCTAATGTTTAGTCGAGGCATTTCCAGCTCTTTGATCTCTTTCTTGATCATTGGAATTGTTATGCCAAATTTCTCTAGGCATTTTCCCACAGTAGTCCACATGTTTGGTCTTATTCTGAGCAACTCGGCTAACGTTATCGTACAAATGAGTGGGGTAGATTGAATATCTATTACATTAGGAGAAATATGGACTTTGCATGGGTCTTGTAAGGACTCTAATTTTTAGGGATTAACACTAGGTTGGTAATGGGACAGTTTTATGTTCTGTTAAGTGACCATTTTCCTTGAATTATGTCAAGAGTTTCAAAATGGATTTTGAGGTGCTATCTGTCTAGAAAGTTGTCTCATAAGTTGAAAAAAACTCGACATTTTTTTGGAATATCAATTCCATCTTTAACCTTGTCCTTACACAACATTTCACAACGTAAACTGTGTGAAAAAACGGGTCCTGTTTTTGGTTTTTTTCAACTTTTTGCAACTATACCACTCTAGAATTCATGTTTGTGAGGTCTATAATGCTAGAGAACTATCTTTAGTAGTCCTCAACATGTTCTGATGCTTCTAGGGAGAAATAAATGTTAAAGTTGTAAGTTATGACCAAATTACAGAAATTGTCAAATCCTGTTTTTTAGCCAATTTTAGCTCTTCTATGATTTTTTTGGTGGCTTTCATGATATCCAAACACAGTTTTGATTTTCTATGTCGCATATTGTAACATAAAGCTAATATTCCTTGAGTTTTGGGGTACCTAATACCCTATTTTGCATAGTAGACAACGATGGTTGATTTTTTCAATTATAGAAGAAAACGAAACATTCTAGTATATCAAGTATAGCTTTTTCAATATTGTTAGTTTCTTGTGACAACTACATGCATTTTGTAGGTAGCAACCATATCTAGTCATAAGGATCAAATTTGGCTAGATATTGAGTAGTTTCTATGGGATTCTACAACTCATAATGTTGAACCTAGTTTTTTCATGTTTGCTGTATTTAGCACTTCATCTTTGTTCCCAAGATTCCCCTTGGTAAGAGATGTATTATTCTTTTGACATGCTCCATGGATCCTTATGAACCTAAAGGACAATAGGGAACTAAGAAAACATGCATATATTATTTGTATCGAGCGTGGCTATAGAAACTTTGATGATAGGTTTGCAGAATGGTAAAAAATCAACTTTTTTGTACCTATTTCTTTTGGAAAAACAAAAAATAGTGAGTGAGAAGCAATCATATGTTCTGATCACCAACCCATTGAAGTTAACTAGGGAATTTATCTCAAGTCCTACAAAAATCCCTAATCTTATTTTTATGCAACAAAACGTAAGAAATGACTGTTTTGATGAAAATGTACTTGTCCATCAACTTTGGAGGCTTGGTGTGACCAAAAGATGAGAAATTCTACAAGTTTCTTATTTTTTCCATGTGTAGTAGGCCTTGAACTATAACCTCATGAAAGGATTTTACAAAATGAGTGGATCTACTATAGTTTTGGAGGTTTTTTTCAAAACCCTGAAAGGACACTTTTATGTCCTGTTAGGTTACCAACCTAGTGTTAAGACTAATGTTGTGTAGGGTTAAGGGGACACGGGCATTCAAGAAGCTAGTTTTGATTAGGCTTTTCTAGCCTTTTTTTAAGACACATATAGGATGTGGACCTAAGAGGTCACTTTTTCTCTCTAGTTTTTTGAAAGTGAAGGGAGTCAAGGGGTGTGACCACATCAGCAAAAACGTGGGTCACTAAGAGCCAAAATTTGATTTTTTTTCAGAAAAGTCATTTTTACTTATTTTCTATTTAAAAATCCCCTCCAACATATATACATATCAAAAAATCTTTTTTTGACATTTTTTTAAACCTACAAGCACTGAAAGTCCACTTCACTTTTTAAAAACATCCTCCAAAAAAAAAAAACCTTTGTTCTCTCCTTTTCCTCCTCCTCTCTCCCTCCCTGCCTCCTTCTCTTCTTCCTCCCCTCTCTCTCTCCCTCGCCCCCCTTGCCCCCTTCTCTCCTCCCATCTTCCTCCCTCTCCCTTGCCCCTCTCTTGTTTCATCCTTTGCTTACTCATGCAACAGCTGCAATGGTGCTCATGGACATCACAAATTGTGTGCCTCCACCACGATGTAGTTCGCACAACAAAAGCATACATTTTTGCTTGTCCACGTCGCTTGTACGAAGGCTGCACATGAGGGTGAGCAGAGGTCATCCCAGGAGTGTCGTACCGGCGATGAGGTGAATGTTGATGGTTCTTGAATATCTTAGGAGGGGAGAAGTAGGCTTGCTATGCTACTGCAATTGGTTGTGTATGGGTGCATGTGCTTCTTTGCATTTGTGGATGCACGAATTTTAAGCTCTTCAGCTCAAAATAGTGGTATTACAAGAAAGTATTGCCTCTGCAAAGAGGGAGGTTGAAACTCTCCACCAACAATAATTGTAGAAAAAGGATGTGCACATTATGAAGCTTGCCAATACCATCACATATCTTTTGGTTGTGTTCTTCTTATCAAAACTTTGAAATCTAAGTATTGCCTCTACTTGTTTTGTAGTGCTTGACACAAAGGTTGCTTTTTGCACAAATAATGGAAGGTTGAAGGTTAGAGAGGTCAAGTGTCACCACTTAAAAAAAGCCCGTGTTTTCCATTTTAAGGCCCTAAGGACCCTCAACCACAGGGGCCATAAGGGCACACGTGCAGAAGTTGTGAGGCCTTTAAACACATAGCAAAATGGGGGGGGGGGGGGGGGGGGGGGGGGGGGGCTCTTGCTCTCTGTACATCAAACAACACATCTTTATCTCATGACCATGCATGAAAAAAATATTTTTTTTCCATGTAAAGGTGCTCGAGGGCCTTTACATGGCAAAAATTGTAAAATTTAGGTATTTGAGTATGATACAAGGTTTAGGCTGTTGAACTTTTAGGCTGTTTTCAATAGCTTCTAGCTTCCAATCGGCTCCAAATCTGTTTGGGCTTGTCTCACATGAATTAGTTCATCTCGTCGTCGTGCTCTTTGAACATCATGTGATGCGAAAAAGTCATATCTTTCTCGGATTCTCCAAAAATCAACGTACAAGTTGGCATTTTTGTAAAAATGATATAAAACAGACATTTCTTACTTTTTTTCTTAATCTACGGGCTCCAACGAGCATCAAAGCCATCAAATCTGAAAATACTCAAAGAACCAATGTTTTTCATTGTGTTAAGGACTATATTTCCTATATACAAAACTTTCCCAAAATCTCTTCCTAACACCTTCAAAAGTTGATTCCAAGGAGTGTCCTCCGTCAAAATTTGAAAGTGAAGAAAAACAATAAGAATGAACTCCTAAACTGTGTACAAACTTTAGAACAACCAAAATTTCCTTCAAAAAAAAGTTACTGCTAAAATTTTAAAAATAGGTCCCTCCTTGGACTTCCCACAACGATAGAAATCAAAGGGTTCAAGGAGAGATATGGTGTCACAAGTGCATGGTAGGAATTTCATGGAGGTTTATTCTATAAAGATCTCTTGTAATTTATCATGTCTTTTCATGTACAATCTTACGAAAGAAAAACAAATTTATACTTTAAATGACTACAAATCTTATTTAACTTATTAAACAATCTAAAATATGGCAGATCTAGACTGGTATTACTTATCAACAAACAAAAAAGTCCAAATTTTTTCTCATTAACTTTAATAAACATACATTCATGAACAACTTCCAAGGGGTAGTGTGGTCATAGTTCTTGCATCCATTCCATGACATGGTATGGTCATGGGGTGACCTATCACATGAAAATATCTTTGGTGGGGTGCCCTCATGTTAGGAACGGGTGTGTTGCTGATGAAAAGCTGTTAAATTGTCATACTAGGGATCTCTCCATGTTAGCATAATGATTTTTGGTGTAGTGGGAGCCACATTGCTTGAGGACAACTTTGTGCCACCGTAAAAGATTCATGTTATCCCAGTTCCTTGAGCCATTCTTGCAAACACCACCACTCAACTAGCATAGTAAGAGGTCACCTTGTATCATGACGCGTTGGAGACCTCTTCAAACAAAAACATGTATGAATTCAACATTTGCAATCTATATAATAAAGACACTTGTTAAGTATATGCTGTACAAATTTGCAAGTATTTCCATCCAAATGGGAATAAACAATCCTAAAATATACATTAGGATGAGATCACCCAACTCTAATAAGCATGTATTTGAAGCACCTACCTGCAAGATGTAACAAAGAAGGTTGTTTGGCCATGACATAGAGGTGTAGTGTTTGATGTCCTCAAAGCAAGACCCCCTCCCCCCCCCCCCCCTCCTTGCTCTGTGTTCAAAGATGGGTCAAAGGCCTCACAAATTTTGTGCACTTTAGCAATTGGTATCATCTTTAGCAATACCAAATAAGTAGCTACAATAGCTAATGAATAGGGATATTTAAGAAGATTTGATACCAAAAACTTGTCAGCATTGCTAAAAAAGGTGGAAACTCAAAGGCTTTACAATATATGTATGTTGAGACACGAATCAATAATATGTCACCTCTATACATTGACATCTCCATCTCAAGTTGTCATTTCTCTAAGTCAAGCTTGGCATATGCATAGTATGGAAACAATAACATGTTGGAAAGCAATAATTTAGCTTTCTTAACTTGTGAAACGTTGCTAATGATATGTATTTAGTATCCCCAAATGAGGACATCTTGACAAAGGCTGTGATCCACTTTAATAAGAATAACCATTGATGATTAATTTAAATCAAAATATTGCTTGAATTTCTTCATGGTGGAGTGATAAAGACTTGAAACTTGAAACATCTTACATGAAAATCAAAATATCCATAAAAGTCAACAATATTTCTCAAATTTGTATGAAACTCAAGTAATCTAAATTAAATACTCTCACTCAATGCGTCACCATTTTACAACAAAACATATTTATATTGCATTTATAGAGGAATCCAACCTCATGAAAATAATTACAAACGAAGACAATGTTGTTGCTGTTAGGCTTCTCTTACAAGTATTTGTCTTCCTCATCTAGAGATTCATATACACTTGAGTATTTGTGTGTCTAAGACACTAGGGAAGATAGTAGTACTTTATGTATGGCTTTTCTAAGAGCTTCTAGAGAGTACCTATTGATTCACACAAATCCTACTATTCTTATCAAAATCTTTTAACATGGTAGTACTTGTTTATTAGATGTTTCCATAATCGGCATGTACCTCATGTCTACAAGCATTCTAGCACCTGGTAGTGGAGGTTGTTGTCCTAAGACTGTCCTAAGACTGACTGTGGTCTTGAAACTCCTACTGAACCTGGCACATTCCCCGAAATGTATCTAGGTGGAGTATGTGCTACTGGAATAAGCTGTACATACCTCTCCCTAGCATATTCCATGCTATAGTAACACTCTTCCCTCATATGGATTGTCCGTTTTTTGTCAATTTTGCACCACTTAGGTTTCCCCAGATTATACTTTACAAGAGGAGTTAACCTCTTGACCATGTCGTCGATAAACTTTTCTTGATTGATAGGTGCCACTGGTTTTGCAATGGAATCACTCATCCGTAAATCATCCTGTTGAGAGGATGTATCATTCTCTTGACTCTTATAATCCTTTTCTTTATATTCCTCACATTTATCCACCAGATAAAGAGCTTTTTTGATCAATTCGTTTAATGTCAAGATCCTTATCATATGTAGATCCTGTTGAAGACCTGCATGTGTCATTCCGTGGATAAAGATCAACATCAATCATGTTTGCGTAGGTAGTTCTACTCTTGGACAGAACTTGACATATCTCTTGAGCCGTAATGCCGCCTTGCGTACCAATTCACCTTCTTTCTACTTAAATCTGTGAATTTGTGAGATTGTGTTGTGAGCTATGTCCATGTGCGATAATTCTTTGATGAATTCCTCAAATAGCTCGTCTAGAGTCTCAAAATCTCGTCTTTCCATTGAGTCAAAGCATGTAACCGCGTCATCTTCTAGAGTCAATTCGAATGCCGCAAACCGTGTCACAAAATCCAAAACTTCCTTTGCTCTAATTACTCTTCTAAAAGCCACTACGTGATCTCTTGGATCTTTATCTCCAAAGTATTTCTTCTTTAACCATTTCTAGATCTGGGATGGTCTAACTCGCCGATCATCTACAAGTCTAACCATAAGAATTAGTCATTGCGATATAGGCCCGATATAGGTTGCTATGAGCGAAGTGAGAAAATCCCTAACATGGTGGGGAGAGAGAGAGAGAGAGAGAGAGAGAGAGAGAGAGAGAGAGAGAGAGAGAGCACAAATCATATTGTACCATTTCGTCAAGGTCCAGGGTCGCAGGGCACGCAATCAAGGCCCTTCATCTACTAGCTATTACAGGCGGTAATTTCTGCCCAGCGCCGTCTGATGTGAGACAACTCAGCACACGTAATGTGCATGGCAATGATTGCCAATTATTGTGCGCCACCTTAGCATGCAGAAAGTTGTCTTCGGTCAGTTCCCTGCAGCTAATCTACACCACCCATCTGGTCAACATTACTTTACGTAAGTTAGCAGCCGTAACCATTGGATCTCTGCCAAGTCAGCGCTCGGAAAGAATTTACAGGTGAAGCTGAGCGGGACGGCTTGTAGCACGAGGCCTGTAGTTGAGCACGACGGCCTGGGCCCTGTATCATCGCATGGTACTGTAAAGCGATCCAGGAGCTGCGGGCGCTAGCAACTCAGCCTGAGTTTGGTCAGAGAACACTCATTGGCCCTGCTCCCCTGGACACTTGACGGCCGGGAAAGGTCGTCCAGTGACCTTTCCCACGTAATATGTGCTCCCCCACGGCTCCCGGCCTCCGCCGGTCGCCATGGGGTCACACATATTACGAGGAAAGGTCACTGGACGACCTTTCCCTACCCCATAGAGGTAATTCGAGCACAATTCTTGTTTGACCACGACTGAGGCACAAACAAATATCCAGTGCAGTAATTTGTGAACCCGCTCTAAGCGCTTGCTGACGTTGCGTTGGAGGCAAGGCACATGCATATATAAAGTAAGCCTCATTAAGCAGCAGTATTGAGTATTGAGCAACGTCGACGTGAACCAGATTCCAGAAGCTGCCTTGCGTCTAAAGCTTTCTCCACAGACGAGGTAACGTCGTTCCTTCTACGTCGACGTGAACCTGCAAAGCTTTCTCCACAGACGAGGTAACGTCGTTCCTGCTACGTCGTCGACGCGAACCAGAAGCTGCCTTGCGTCTAAAGCTTTCTGATCTGGAGCGAGCGATTCGACCATGAGTACTCACAGACGAGGTAACAATATCGTTCCTGCTACGTCGATTCTGCATCCAGATATGAAATTTTACACCCATGGGGGCTGTCTTCAACCATTGGTGCCTCGAGTTCTTGATTTTGACGAAGAAGAGGCCTCTCATGACAATGTTACACACAGAGCAGACAATATGCTTCTTCTTGCTCACGATCAAGGCCTTCCGGACATTGAATATTACACTCATGGAGAATGCCTTAGGCCAATGGCTCCTGGATCCTTTGAATCCAATATGATTGAAAGAGCATGTGTAGACACGTACGCTGCAGGCAGTCCACAATTTTGTAAATTGTACAGGCTCTCCCAAGACTCTAAATGCCTAATGATTCCTCGAAAACCTGAAAAGAACAGCCCCTCCAAACCTTTCTTCAACAACCCGTCTCTGGGAGTGGAGAAAATCTTAAAGACTGTTTTTAGAGGCAAAGGCACATTGAGTTCAAAGCAAGGCAGTGATGTGGTATTCACATCATGGGTGGTGTGCCCATCATGCCCGCAACGCAGCGCTCTGGCTTTTACTTCTGGTCACTCGTTCACGAAGCAACGATGTGGACTCACGCTTGCAAATAAGTCAAATATAGCCTCGTTTGATTTTGGAGAGAGTGAATTTTCAAGCCTGACTGGCTGTTTTGGCAGACATGTAGACGAGCATGAGTTTGCTCTTTGTGGGTTCCAATGCTCTACTCAACCATTGGCACTTGCTTTTGATGGGGATGAAGACGTTGCCTTATTTTCTATTTCAGATGATCAGCAAAGCATTACTGATTTTTTGCTCCCATGTAGCCCAGAGCTGGAGTGCAAGGACGAGGAGACCTTCATGGCCACCTTTAGTTACCCGTGCACTCAGACTTTTTTGATGCGGGCGTATGCAGAACTGGTGGAAGGCAAACGAGACCACGGTATTATGGATCTGTACAGGTTTTATCTTTGGAGAAAGGACAGTTGTATGATCTCCTACGCCAGACTTTCGGAGCCTTTCACGAGGGCAATCTTGTATGCTCACCAGGAGCCGTGACGAGTGTGGGTAATGGCCGCTGTTACTACAAATGCAGCACAGTGGGTGGGTCTAGTGGCGGGCCAGTGATACCTACACATCTACCGGGCTACTCGTATGGAATTCATGCTGGGTCCTTGGAGCAACAAGATTTTAATTTTGCATCGTCTTCAGATTCTCATGCATTTGTCAACATCTACTCGCACTACGTCTTACCTTGGTTGCCTCCAAAAGGGAGCAGATTCTGGTATGGATACAATCTTGCACCCTTCCAAAGGTGGCTAAGAAAGCACAATCTCGAGTGGAGAGGTGAGAAGAGCAGCAGCAGCAGGCTTGGATTGAAGATGCATGGCGGAGTTGCGTGAACGCCGGAACAGCGATCAAAGGAATGCTGTCAATGAAGAGCGGCTGGGATACCCCAATTATAAAGGAGAGAAAACTGAAGTTGGAGGCAGAGGTTGTGACTCCCACGACAACCATAATACCAGCTGCACTATGATTGAACTATATTTTCAGATGTGTCCGAACTGATTAATGCTTAAAGCATGTTGAATCCTGTAAAAGATGATTCACAATTCAATTAATATAAAGATTGTGTGTGTGTGTGTGTGTGTACATGCCAACAGCTGCTTACAGAAGCTTTTGTAGGGTAATTTGATCAATGTCGTCTCAAAGTACTAGGGGTGTGTGCAATAATATACTGCTGGCTTTGAAGTTTGGTGTGTGCAATATCACAGGACATAGCTGGTGAGAGGTGATCGATCAGGCTAGCTGATTATCAATATATATTGCATATTGGACGTACTTGACGTGCCCTTGCAGAATTCTGCTATCAAAGATGCGATTGTGGTCGTGAGTTATCGACGGTTTTGCACTGCAAAATTCTTGGATGATCCGGGGTGGCTTCAAAATGACGTTGGAGCTGAGTAGATCATCTCCATTTCTTGTTTTAAGCAGAGAGATTGCATGCCGTGGCATGAGCCGGGGTTCATGTGATCATTTGAAGTTTGGTGACTTGCAGAACCAGCAGCATGCAGATTGTGTACTGATGAAGTCTGGTCATAATTTGTCCTCCTAATTTCCATCTGATAAATTCTCTGAAATCTGAACGACTGATTTTTGCAATAGCTGGCACAGCCCAAAGTCCTGATTCCTGCAATATTAATAGGCAGCCCAACCCAACCAGCTGGTCCGCACTGCACCCAATTAGCCGCCTGATCCTGTCGCCACTAATTTCTCCACCAACGCCAGTCTGGAATTGATTACCAGGTCATGGCGTAGACGTGTACGAAATCGGGAAAGAGCTATTGATTTTAAGCTTTT